>NW_027361679.1:73780000-74330000 GCF_039654945.1 Dendrobates tinctorius
TCCATCACCTCCTCTTCAATGTCATGTGCACCTTCCTCTGTGTCACCGTGTATGGTGGTATAGTGTGCGGGAAGGGGCACCTGAGTCTCATCAGGGTCAGAATCTGGCTCTGTACACTGCGAGGACAATGTAGTGCTCTGAGTGAATGTACCAGCAGAATCATCCATCAGCGGCTGTGCATCAGTGCACTCCATGTCAGATTCATCTTTGCCTGGGTAATTCACCATTTCATTTGATAATCCAGGCATGGTATGTGAAAACTGCTCCATGGAGTAATCAGTAGTATGGCCTGCGTCATCCTTCAAACTTGGTTGGGGTGAAGGACACAAGGAAAGGTGTGGTTCATGAACATGAGCCTCCAATGACGACTCAGTGCTTTTACTTTTTACAACTTCAGAAGAGGAGGCGATAGAGCTGGAGGCTGAGTCAGCAATGTAAGATAAAACTTTTTCGTGATGCTCTGGCTTTAAAAGCGGTTTGCCAACTCCTGGAAAACTAAGCGTTCGAGGCCTTATGTAGCCAGACGATGACGCAGGCTCAACACCTCCTGCATTCGGTCCTATTTTGCTCTTGCCACTACCATCAGATCCACCACCAACACCATCATTACCAGCTGCCAACCCCCGCCCAATTCCACGGCCTCTTCCACCAGCCTTCCTCATTTTTGGTAGAAATGTAGACAAAATCTAACAAACTATATAGTAATGTAAAAGAAGGTACAAGGTGTCTATAGGACAGGGGAGATTTTGAATTTCTGCAGACACTTGTGGACACTGGACACTTTTGGATTGTGTGAGGCCCACTGAATATCTGAGCTCTCTGTCACAGGCTCGATGGCACAGCTGTGACCAAAGTGACTAGAGGATAAGGGAGATTTTGAATTTCTGCAGACACTTGTGGACACTGGACACTTTTGGATTGTGTGAGGCCCACTGAATATCTGAGCGCTCTGTCACAGGCTCGATGGCACAGCTGTGACCAAAGTGACTAGAGGATAAGGGAGATTTTGAATTTCTGCACACACTTGTGGACACTGGACACTTTTGGATTGTGTGAGGCCCACTGAATATCTGAGTGCTCTGTCACAGGCTCGATGGCACAGCTGTGACCAAAGTGACTAGAGGATAAGGGAGATTTTGAATTTCTGCACACACTTGTGGACACTGGACACTTTTGGATTGTGTGAGGCCCACTGAATATCTGAGCGCTCTGTCACAGGCTCGATGGCACAGCTGTGACCAAAGTGACTAGAGGATAAGGGAGATTTTGAATTTCTGCACACACTTGTGGACACTGGACACTTTTGGATTGTGTGAGGCCCACTGAATATCTGAGCGCTCTGTCACAGGCTCGATGGCACAGCTGTGACCAAAGTGACTAGAGGATAAGGGAGATTTTGAATTTCTGCACACACTTGTGGACACTGGACACTTTTGCATTGTGTGAGGCCCACTGATATCTGAGCGCTATGTCACAGGCTCGATGGCACAGCTGTGACAAAAGTGACTAGAGGATAAGTGAGATTTTGAATTTCAGCAGACACTTGTGGACACTGGACACTTTTGGATTGTGTGAGGCCCAATGAATATCTGAGCGCTATGTGACAGGCTCGATGACACAGCTGTGACAAAAGTGACGAGAGGATAAGGGAGATTTTGAATTTCTGCAGACACTTGTGGACACTGGACACTTTTGGATTGTGTGAGGCCCACTGATATCTGAGCGCTATGTCACAGGCTCGATGGCACAGCTGTGACAAAAGTGACTAGAGGATAAGTGAGATTTTGAATTTCAGCAGACACTTGTGGACACTGGACACTTTTGGATTGTGTGAGGCCCAATGAATATCTGAGCGCTATGTGACAGGCTCGATGGCACAGCTGTGACAAAAGTGACGAGAGGATAAGGGAGATTTTGAATTTCTGCAGACACTTGTGGACACTGGACACTTTTGGATTGTGTGAGGCCCACTGATATCTGAGCGCTATGTGACAGGCTCGATGGCACAGCTGTGACCAAAGTGACTAGAGGATAAGGGAGATTTTGAATTTCAGCAGACACTTGTGGACACTGGACACTTTTGGATTGTGTGAGGCCCACTGATATCTGAGCGCTATGTCACAGGCTCGATGGCACAGCTGTGACAAAAGTGACTAGAGGATAAGGGAGATTTTGAATTTCAGCAGACACTTGTGGACACTGGACACTTTTGGATTGTGTGAGGCCCACTGATATCTGAGCGCCATGTCACAGGCTCAATGGCACAGCTGTGACAAAAGTGACTAGAGGATAAGGGAGATTTTGAATTTCAGCAGACACTTGTGGACACTGGACACTTTTGGATTGTGTGAGGCCCAATGAATATCTGAGCGCTATGTGACAGGCTCGATGGCACAGCTGTGACAAAAGTGACGAGAGGATAAGGGAGATTTTGAATTTCTGCAGACACTTGTGGACACTGGACACTTTTGGATTGTGTGAGGCCCACTGATATCTGAGCGCTATGTGACAGGCTCGATGGCACAGCTGTGACCAAAGTGACTAGAGGATAAGGGAGATTTTGAATTTCAGCAGACACTTGTGGACACTTGACACTTTTGGATTGTGTGAGGCCCACTGATATCTGAGCGCTATGTCACAGGCTCGATGGCACAGCTGTGACAAAAGTGACTAGAGGATAAGGGAGATTTTGAATTTCAGCAGACACTTGTGGACACTGGACACTTTTGGATTGTGTGAGGCCCACTGAATATCTGAGCGCTATGTCACAGGCTCGATGGCACAGCTGTGACAAAAGTGACTAGAGGATAAGGGAGATTTTGAATTTCAGCAGACACTTGTGGACACTGGACACTTTTGGATTGTGTGAGGCCCACTGAATATCTGAGCGCTCTGTCACAGGCTCGATGGCACAGCTGTGACCAAAGTGACTAGAGGATAAGGGAGATTTTGAATTTCTGCACACACTTGTGGACACTGGACACTTATGGATTGTGTGAGGCCCACTGAATATCACAGCGCTATGTCACAGGCAGAAATTGGCTAGTGTATCACAAACTACAAGGTGTATGTAGAATTGGGCAGAATAGGAATCTCCCTAGAGTGCAGGTCTGTAAGAACGGAACATGTCCTCGTTTTATTCTCACAGAGTGACACACTGATAGCTTCACTGTGGCTGTGATAACAGCCGTTACACGGTACTGTGTGAGGAGCGTACACCGCTGTATGGTGTGAAAAAATGCACGCTCAGTACCTCAGCAGGACAAAAAAAAAAATTGGGATTGCTTTTAAAAAAGCAGTTTGCGGAGCAGTGGGTAAACAGCAATGCAGGAATGTCAGGAAGCCTTAGAAGGCAGCCCAACAACCAACACCACTGATACACCACTATATAGCCTCCCCTTGCACTGCACACACAGTGACTGATGTGTTGTACAGGCAAAATCGCTAGCAGCAGAAGCAGTTTTTTTTTCTTCTCAGCAGGACAAAAAAAAAAATTGGGATTGCTTTTAAAAAAGCAGTTTGCGGAGCAGTGGGTAAACAGCAATGCAGGAATGTCAGGAAGCCTTAGAAGGCAGCCCAACAACCAACACCACTGATACACCACTATATAGCCTCCCCTTGCACTGCACACACAGTGACTGATGTGTTGTACAGGCAAAATCGCTAGCAGCAGAAGCAGTTTTTTTTTCTTCTCAGCAGGACAAAAAAAAAATTGGGATTGCTTTTAAAAAAGCAGTTTGCGGAGCAGTGGGTAAACAGCAATGCAGGAATGTCAGGAAGCCTTAGAAGGCAGCCCAACAACCAACACCACTGATACACCACTATATAGCCTCCCCTTGCACTGCACACACAGTGACTGATGTGTTGTACAGGCAAAATCGCTAGCAGCAGAAGCAGTTTTTTTTTCTTCTCAGCAGGACAAAAAAAAAAATTGGGATTGCTTTTAAAAAAGCAGTTTGCGGAGCAGTGGGTAAACAGCAATGCAGGAATGTCAGGAAGCCTTAGAAGGCAGCCCAACAACCAACACCACTGATACACCACTATATAGCCTCCCCTTGCACTGCACACACAGTGACTGGTGTGTTGTACAGGCAAAATTGCTAGCAGCAGAAGCAGTTTTTTTTTCTTCTCAGCAGGACAAAAAAAAGAAATTGGGATTGCTTTTAAAAAAGCAGTTTGCGGAGCAGTGGGTAAACAGCAATGCAGGAATGTCAGGAAGCCTTAGAAGGCAGCCCAACAACCAACACCACTGATACACCACTATATAGCCTCCCCTTGCACTGCACACACAGTGACTGGTGTGTTGTACAGGCAAAATCGCTAGCAGCAGAAGCAGTTTTTGGTGTCTTCTTCCCTGCCTAACGCTCTCCCTACAAAATCAGCAGCAGCAGCAGCTCTCCCTATTCTGAGATCAGCATGAGTAACATGGCGGTCGGCGTGCACGCCCTTTTATACCCCCTGTGACGCCCCCCAAAGCAAGCCAATCACTTGCATGCATGCCCTTCTGAAAGATGGTGGTGACCCGTGCCTATGTCATCACGTTGCCCACAGTGTCCGTGGATCCTGATTGGCTGAAAAAGAGCGCAAAACAAACTTTTGAAACGCGACTTTGGCGCGTAAGTCGCCGACCTCGTGGCCGACCTCATCCTAGGGTCGGGTTTCGTTTCATGAAACCCGACTTTGCCAAAAGTCGGGGACTTTTGAAATTTTTTGACCCGTTTCGCTCAACTCTACTCTATACCAACTGAAGTGGAATAGTGGAAGTCAGCATGACAGTGGTTATTGTAGCAGTGCATCCAGGTTGGGACAGTGGCAGAGGAATTCCTGTACCATCAGGTTTAGGATGCGAGCCATGCAAGGCACTTGTGTAAGGTTGGCCTGGCTCCAGCTCAAACTTGGCATGGATAGCTGTCCTCAACTGTTGATCTGTATGACTGCGATCTCCTAGGCATACAGTATTATTGTAAACACTGCCTGATTATGGTGAGCCCTGACTCCGCAGTATGGAGGTAAGGGAAGGATTCTCTCTGCAGTGTTGGAACGTGTGCTTAATTAAGGCAGAGGTTGAAGGCATGGGTAGAGGCCCTAGAGGGGGTGGAGGAGGCAGAGGCACTGCAGAAACTGTTACATACAAAGGTTTGTTCCGCAAGCCCTGGAGATTCCAAGGATTGTTGTCTAGTGACACCTTGGTACCTAGTGTTTTAGTTCTCCATCCCCTGGTGTGCACTAGTTTAGTTCTCCAACCCAAGCTGTTTAGTAGTTTAGTTCTCCAATCCCTGTTGTCTATTAGTTTAGTTCTCCATGTTATGGTGTTAATTTGTTTAGATCTGCAATCATAGCTGTTTAGAAGTTTAGCTCTTCCACCACTGTTGTCTATTAATTTAGTTATCCATCGTATGCTGTGTAGTGGTTTAGTTCTACAACTCCTGTTGTCTAGTAGTTTGTTTATCTATCTTATGGTGTGTAGTGGTCTATTTCTCCATCTCCAAGTGCCCTGCAAGCCTTGGGGATTGCAAGACTTGTGGAGCAGCCCCTTCCCGACTGACCCTACAGCCACCAGAGTCACCCAGTTCCCAGTCATCTAGATGTAACTCCCCTGTCTATGCTTGCTTGTCCAGGTGTCATTGTTGAAACGCAACCTGGCAGACATTTTCAGGGAATGGGTGATGTTATCTGCGACTTGCTGCTGTAGCGCAGGCACATCTTTCTTAGAGAAGTAATGGTGACTGGGCAATTGGTACTGGTGTGACTGGAACGACCATCAGCTTTCAGAAACTGTCTGTATCCATAAGGCAGAAAGGCTGCATTTCCATGGCCATCAGATTGGAGTGACCATGCAATAATCACAGAGATCACAGGCCATGAGTCATACAGAAACAAGCACTGTGATCTTTGTAGCGAATAGCTCTAAGCTGGCCCCTATCGTCCAGACAATGACACAATTGGGCGACGAAACATCCGAGGAGGCCGCATGCTGTTCACAATAATTAGTTCTCAGAAAAGTAATAGTGAGTGTACGGCTTATTCATATCCAGATTAGACATGAAATATTAGTATATCCCACCGTACGATCACTGCTAACTCCACGATAACACTACACTACTCGCTGCCAACAACAATCCTGTTTTTAACCCAATAAATAGATACAGGCTGATTGGATGCCATTCTTCTTTTGTGGTTCACACCATCAGGGTATTCCATCCCCTCTCCCTCAGAGTGGCAGTCATATACCAGCCCCCAGGCTCACCCACCCACTTCCTTTAACACTTTCATGCATTGCTGCCACACTTCATGTTGTTTTTAAAAAAGTTAACAGATAACATGATTTTTTAGATTTTTTCCGGTATGAAATAAAGACCCACGCTATGCAACTTCAGAACCACGAACGCTGCTGTGGTTGAGGTGTAATCTCTACTGGGCCTGAGACAATAGTTCAGCGTCCTCAAATCTATAGTGAGATTCAAATTCTCACCAATCCTATAGACACCCTCCACCTTGTCATACACCATCCAATTTCAGTCTGTTACATTGAGGTGTAATCTCTACTGGGCCTGAGACCCTTATTCACACAGACGTCAACTTTGACATATGATAAGGTTACTAATACTAGACAGTGTAGTACCGCCCCGACTACAGAGTCACCTTGTCGATGGTGGGACGGCTTTTATGCTATGTTTGATCAAATACAGTATTACTAAGAACTCTGTATGATTTAAATGCACTTTTGCTTTTTACTTATTTAATTATAGCAGGGTTTTTTTCATTTTGTCTTTTGTAGGTTTTGTATGCTTTTTGGCCATGTGAACATGCATTTATATGCTGCATGTGTACCAACTCAAACCAAGCTCAATTTTTGTGTTTTTTCTTTGTATTTTTGCATTCTGTGCAAGCTGGGGTGTGGCCTACCTCTCCTGAGCTGGAAATTGTATTTAAAGGCTTCCCCTGACTGGTGTCCGGTGGTTGGGACCTGGTCCTTGTCTGCCCTTATTCACACAGACGTCAACTTTGACACATGATAAGGTTACTAATGCTAGACAGTGTAGGACCGCCCCGACCACAGAGTCACCTTGTCGAAGGTGGGACAGCTTTTATGCTATGTTTGATCAAATACAGTATTACTAAGAACTCCTACACCGGAGCCAGAATACCGCCAGGAGGCTCCAGGTATGACCGCTGCCCCTGCAGCTGGGAAGACATTGGGGTGCCCGGCTGCTACCATGTCCGGGCAGGTCATGCTGGACCTAGTCTGGGACCGGGATTCTAGTCCCTGGGGGGGAACACCTGAACCCCTAGCAGTAGTGCCCCTGTCCACTGTGGGTAGAGGCCGGCCCCAAGTGGTGGAGGAGGAAGAGCCT
The DNA here is from genome assembly GCF_039654945.1 of Dendrobates tinctorius. NCBI lineage: Eukaryota > Metazoa > Chordata > Amphibia > Anura > Dendrobatidae > Dendrobates > Dendrobates tinctorius. The sequence continues at coordinate 73,787,356 of NW_027361679.1, forward strand.
TACTGCCAGCAGACTCTCTGCAAGCTTGCAGCCGAGCAGAGGGAATGGGAGCAGCAGAGACTGGCAGTACTGGGCCCTGACATGGACCGGAAAGAAAGGGTCCGTGCCGGTCACTATGGTCCCCGATACTCAGCAGGATGGGGTCAGGTCCTTAATGTCAACCAGGATCAGGGGTTTGGCTTTATCTCAGACCCCCAGAGGATCTTTGACCTCTTCTTCAGCCAGAGGGATGTAGAGTCCAACCTCCAGAGGGGACACCCTGCTCGTGACCTGTACCCGGGAGATTATGCTAACTTCACCCGGCATGAGGGGCTACGTGGCAGGTATGCCCTGAATGTGCACCGCATACCGGAGGACTTTATAGCGGCCTACAAGAAGGAGAAAGCCTACGTTCCCCCGGCAGGGATGCCTCCCACCGTGGTTGTTGTACCCACAAAGGCAAAGCAGGCCACGTCCACCAGAGTGCAACATCCCCAGGTACAAATTGCTACCCCTGCTGTACCACAGGCAGCAGTTCCACCAGCTGCCACCTCGTGCACAGGCAGCTTTCCCCAAAGCCCAACAGAAGGAATACCAACAATTTGTTAACCCACCAGGAGGTGGAAAAGTAGACAGTCTTCCTTGGAAGCAACAAAAGAAACCAGCTTCCACTACCCCAGGAGGAGACCACCAATAAGGAAGCATCCAAAAATGACTGCAACAAACTGAATCATTTAAACTGTTACCCAGGAGGGTATGGGCACCGTTGTGCCCTCATTTGTTTGTGTTTTTCCCCAGTTGGCACCAGTTTTATTGAACTGAGAGATCATGGACAATGACTGATCCAAAAACTTTGTTGTAAATAGTTGCGCCTCTTAAGGTGCCCTCTCTTGGTTTTACATAGGCCTTCTTTAGGTAAGAACTACCTCGGACTGGGAGCTCTGCTCCTATCATAAGGACATTTCAAGCTGGACCAGTGTCTACTTTATCACTAATGTCTTAATAATTAATGCTTAGTATTTTAAGGTGAAGGATAAGAATAGGTTGTCATGATAGTTTTTCATAAAGATATTGATAGCAACAGAGTTATAGAATTTAGTCTTGTAGTAATGCTTGAATAAAGATGTGAAATTTGAATAAAGATTTGAATGCAGGTGACGAACCAGGCATCAGCGGTTGTCACTCTTTGTCTAGAGGAAGGAGTAAAATGTGGAAAATGTGAAAGACAAAAAGAAGAAAAATGCGTTGATGATGGTACTTGAATTAGCAGTAAACTTCTTAGTAATTATTCTTAGTCAATAGCACTTTAAATTAGGTAATATGTTAAGATATAGATAGTCTGTTAAATTGTTCTGCAACGTTCAAGAGTCAATGCCTCCCATATTGGGAAGTTTCGTTTAAGAACTGTTTATCAAGCATTTCAAAAATTTTGTATGTTCCTTATTTGTAACATCTTTGTTTCACTTGCAGCCCGCGGACGTGCTGTGTTTAACGGGGGGTATGTGGTGCCCCTGAGGGTTCAGTTGCCACAGAGGTACTGCACCTCCTCCTGAGGTGTGGTACCCCACCATTCAGGTAAGGTGGAGACACCTGACCACACTCCAACACCTGCATCCCACACAACATAGTAGTGTAGCAAAGCACCTTTGGTGGCTCCCTGCTTGGAACACGAAGAGTGCTGGGAGGTGGGTGAAGCTTAGACTGCACAAGAGAGTGGGAGATTATTAGGACTTGGTCAGTCTGTGAGCGGATGGAGTGAAGGAGGTGCTTCAGCAGTCTCCAGTGACCTGGAGCTGCTGGCACGGGAAAGAGATATAGAAAGCCTGATTCTCCATAAGGAAGAAAGATTTGTACGGAACGTGAGGAGAAGAAGAGAACTAAGGACTAGGGTCGGAGTGGAACCCTTCCTCAAGTTCTAAGCGCATGGCCGGGGTCCGATCCCCGAGTTTGTATGGATTCTAATGGTCCTGCAGCAGACATCGGAGAAATAGAAGTTGTTACCACTTTATTCCCACTCAAGACTTAGGGGCACAACAGCAACATGAGTGACCGGGACTTGGTAGCAAGGAGTCCCCGAAGCAGGCTACAGCTGTCTGCCGTACAAGTAGAGTTCAAAGGAACATCTTAAAGGAGGAACTTGGGTTTAACATACAACCACAAGTACTTCATTACAAGCGCTAGAAAGGAGACGTTCAGAGAAGGCATATGTTGGCGGAGTGTTGGAACGGAGTACTTCATCTTGCCTGGAGGTTGGCTGAGCCCCTGACCTGGAGGACACGGCACCGAGGCGGGCATCTGTATGCACAACAGACTGTGAGTAAAGCTTTGGAACTACATGCCCTGGTGTCCTCCGCTTATTCCTGCGCCAACCCACTCAGCACTGCTACATCTCTGTGCTTAACAGTGCACCATTACGCTCTCCTCACTAGCTCTTCATCTACACTGCCCTGGGACTACGGCACTACCTGTGGAGGGCGACAACATCATTGCTGCACCACACCATCTGTCCCAGAGGATCTGTCTGCAGCGTCGGCTTAACACCTTCATTGCCGAACACCACAGGTGGCGTCATGAATAATCCACTTACGCCCAGGGCCACGGACCGGATCACAGCCACTGTGACATCTCCCATTGAAATCAACGGGCCCGGCTCTGATTACCCCACGGCCCTGGCGGGCGACCCAGAGACACTTAATATTATCTGAAGTCTGGAGTATACTTGCTTTCATTGTTGCCACTGGTTGCTTTTAGTGATGAGCGAGTTTACTAGTTGCTCAGGTTTTCCCCAGGATGCTCGGGTGGCCTCCGAGTATTTTGGCGTGCTTTTAGTTTTCGCCATCTCAGCTGCTTGATTTGTGGCTGCTGGACAGGCTGAATACATGTGAGGAATGCCTGTTTGTTAGGGAATTCCCACACGTATTCAGGCTGGCCAGCAGCCATAAATCATGCAGCTGAGGCTACAGAAACTAAATCTCCGAGCACGTCAAGATACTCAGAGATCACCCGAGCATGCTCAGAAAAACCCGAGCGACAGGTATACTCGCTCATCACAAGTTGCTTTACATTTATATTGTGCTCAGACATGCAATATTAGGGATACTATTGAAGAAAAATAGCGCAATAGTGCATTATCCAGTGTAAGTATTTAAATTTAAAAATAATACACTCACCAGATGGAGCTTGTAATAAGCATGGAGGATTCGCTGCTGCAGAAACCGCAGATCCATGAGGGACCGATGTAGAAAATGCAGTATAGGAAAAAAAGTGGTCCTGAGGAAGGAGTTCTGTGAAACGCGTCGAATAAAGACCACTGTAATAATAATTGTTCATAGTGATTCGCAGCGTGGATTGTCTGACCACCTTTTTTCCTATCCTGCATCTTCAGACATGTAATATTGCACTTCAGACAGGTGCTATTTCACTGTGCCTGTGCTAACTGAAAACCGATAGTGGAGAATAATGGGTTAGTTCCTGCACTGCCTTGACAGAGTAAGAGACCCGTCATAAATAAAACGCAGTTTATCTCGCAATGTACTTCGAGCTTACGCACTTCTTCTTCAGGACGAACCACAGTGGTTTGTTCTGAAGAAGAAGGGTGCAACTTCGAAACGCAGCGCAGTACAAGAATCAACCCATTCTCCTATCTCAGTTATTCTGGAATCGCTGTGGGTCTGCAGCAGCCTGTTTTAAGTGTAATATGAGGCTGAGGATGCACAACTCTACCAGGTGAGCAAATCTCCCAATTGTTTTAAGGCCCCGTCACAGCGAGATCGCTGATTTTGTGACGCCACAGCAATCTCGCCAGCGAGATCGCGCTGTGTGACATGTGTCAGCGACTGGCCCCCCTGCCGGGTATCGCTGATCGCGCTCCTTCATCTTGGAACATTTTTTGATCATTGGTCTCCTGCTGGCCAGCGCGCATCGCTGCGTGTGGCAGCAAGAGACCAGCGATCAGCGACGCTGGACTCTGGTTTCCAATGTAAACACCGGGTATCTAGGAGCCGCGCAGCTCTTAGTTACCCGCTGTTTACCTTAGAAACCAGCGGCTCTTGGATACCTGCTGTTCACCTTGCTCGCTGGTCCTGATCGCTGGACGGGCTGTCTATGTGACAGCTCACTAGCGATCAGCCTAACCATGTCCCAACGATCCCATCCATGTCGGATCGTTGCTGGGACATCGTTATGTGTAATGGGGCCCTTATATCTTTTTTTTATCTGGATAAGACCATATTGCTTTATTGTCTTTCCAGACCATCTATATTGTATTAGCTGAAACGTGTATTATTATACTTTCCTTATCGGTATATTCAATTTTCTAATATAAATCTTCTAAAATTTTCTATCAAAAATGCATTGTGGTTAACAATTCAGAGTGAGGACAGAAGATAAAATAAAAACAATCCATTGCTGGAGAATTCTCAGTAATAATGATGGAACTTTTCTACTCAGACATTAGAGATAGACAAGTATGTGTTATCTATAGTTTAGTAGTTAGGCAGCAAATGTCAAGGCGATGTAGATACCTAACTAATGCACCCATATCAACAAACATGTCTAGAAATAATTTATAGACATGGATGCTGCACAGTAAGAGGTTTGTTATTAGTATTCATGAATATCTGTAATTCAATATCTATCTGTCTGTCTTGATACCACCATTCATGAGTTCTTGCTTGTCAGTTACATTATAGGAACAGACATATGAAATTCATGTCCAAAACTTCTCTGTGGCATAACTGATGCAAACAGAAGCAGAGGAGCCCCATGTATTATTAGTCTGGGTTTTAGGTTCCGTTATGTGTTCTGCATAATGCACGTTTTACCTTTTTTTCTATATGAATCTGTTTGTAGTAAGCTTGCCTAATGATGACCATAGGCAGACATGATTCCATTAGGTAGCTCTATTAAATATGAAGGCGAAGGAAATCTGAAGCTCTCCATTAGTGAAACAGAGCTGCTGGAGGGTCCGATGGAAATATAATGACATGATTCATCAGTTGTGAAATATTACTTTACTTTCTAATCTGAAAAGTCATGTATCATGCCCCTGTAGTAATCGCAGGTACACAGGATGCAGTGACGAGACGGGAGACGGGATGAACTTAGGATGTAACTTTTATATATATATGCCTTTAGGCTAGCTCGGGCAACCAGCAAACTAACAATGGTTATCCACGCAGGGATCAAGCACAAAGTACAATGGCAACACAAACACGACTAATCCGGCGATGACCGGTCACAATAGGGCCGCGGTATGGCCGACTATGGGTCCTAAGCATTAATGACAACGTGTCACTTATCCTCTCTGATGTCCGGCAGAGTTATGATCGGTGCTGCTTCGGTGTCTCAGCCGATGGGCCCAGCTGACGAGGATCCGGTGGAGACTTTGGGCGTACCTATGCCCCGGCGAGGTGGAGGCACAGCTGGCCCCTGAAGACTCCCTCTGCATTGCACCTCCTGATGGAGGTGGGTCGACGTTGCCTGGGGATCGGGAGTGCAAGCCACCAGCTGTGGGTGGGCAGCAACGGCCGCGGGGAGCAGGGAACAGACTGCCGTCGTGGGCCGGAACTGAGCTGAGGGGGCCAGGGGCGGCAGCGGGCAGACCACAACCGCGAGCTGGAGTCAGTCTTTTGGTCAGTCTTTTTTGCCATACAAACTGGTCCTGTTTGTAGCGTACGGGGGGTTTGCCAGCTGTTGACCACTCGGAACGTTGTGGATCAATGGTGGTGGAATCTTCTGGGGTGATGGAAGGCGGGGGGTCGACAGTGCTTGGTGGATCGACTGGAGTCTCCGAAGTACTATCTTTCAAAGTGAAAATAGGGGGGGAAGCCAGCACTGCTTAAGGTTAGGGCGCATAAATTGGAGTGCATATGCACATAATGTCTAGCTGTATTCAAAAATGAGATATTTAGCAAAAAAATTGATCAATTCAATTGAGCCACCCCGCCGCGCCAAGGCAATCTCATATGGGGGGTCCTACTCTATATATTTTTAATAAATGCTGTGCCATTACGGCCTCCTAAATACATTTAGAGCATGACCACATCAAGTGCAATCTGTACCTGAACATTACTGGATCGCTCCCATGAAGCCAGATGAAGCAAGTGCAGATGAAGGCCAGCCAGGTCTGAACACAGACATATCAGGAATGGCCTCCACACATTGCCTGACCAGCAAACATAGATGAAGGGCGATGTTGGTCCAGACACAGGTGCACAATTAAATAAAGCTTGGGGCAGGGTGGGGCTGCCGTGTGTGTGCACAGCAGCCTAATCCATCACAATGAACACAGAAAAATTATGGCGGACATAACCAAGCGTGCACGGCAACAGTGGTGGTGAGCCACAAACCAACAACAAGAAAATAGGGGGGGAAGCCAGCACTGCTTAAGGTTAGGACGCATAAATTGGAGTGCATATGCACATAATGTCTAGCTGTATTCAAAAATGAGATATTTAGCAAAAAAATTGATCAATTCAATTGAGCCACCCCGCCGCGCCAAGGCAATCTCATATGGGGGTCCTACTCTATATATTTTTAATAAATGCTGTGCCATTACGGCCTCCTAAATACATTTAGAGCATGACCACATCAAGTCCAATCTGTACCTGAACATTACTGGATCGCTCCCATGAAGCCAGATGAAGCAAGTGCAGATGAAGGCCAGCCAGGTCTGAACACAGACATATCAGGAATGGCCTCCACACATTGCCTGACCAGCAAACATAGATGAAGGGCGATGTTGGTCCAGACACAGGTGCACAATTAAATAAAGCTTGGGGCAGGGTGGGGCTGCCGTGTGTGTGCACAGCAGCCTAATCCATCACAATGAACACAGAAAAATTATGGCGGACATAACCAAGCGTGCACGGCAACAGTGGTGGTGAGCCACAAACCAACAACAAGAAAATAGGGGGGGAAGCCAGCACTGCTTAAGGTTAGGACGCATAAATTGGAGTGCATATGCACATAATGTCTAGCTGTATTCAAAAATGAGATATTTAGCAAAAAATTGATCAATTCAATTGAGCCACCCTGCCGCGCCAAGGCAATCTCATATGGGGGGTCCTACTCTATATATTTTTAATAAATGCTGTGCCATTACGGCCTCCTAAATACATTTAGAGCATGACCACATCAAGTCCAATCTGTACCTGAACATTACTGGATCGCTCCCATGAAGCCAGATGAAGCAAGTGCAGATGAAGGCCAGCCAGGTCTGAACACAGACATATCAGGAATGGCCTCCACACATTGCCTGACCAGCAAACATAGATGAAGGGCGATGTTGGTCCAGACACAGGTGCACAATTAAATAAAGCTTGGGGCAGGGTGGGGCTGCCGTGTGTGTGCACAGCAGCCTAATCCATCACAATGAACACAGAAAAATTATGGCGGACATAACCAAGCGTGCACGGCAACAGTGGTGGTGAGCCACAAACCAACAACAAGAAAATAGGGGGGGAAGCCAGCACTGCTTAAGGTTAGGACGCATAAATTGGAGTGCATATGCACATAATGTCTAGCTGTATTCAAAAATGAGATATTTAGCAAAAAAATTGATCAATTCAATTGAGCCACCCCGCCGCGCCAAGGCAATCTCATATGGGGGGTCCTACTCTATATATTTTTAATAAATGCTGTGCCATTACGGCCTCCTAAATACATTTAGAGCATGACCACATCAAGTGCAATCTGTACAGATTGCACTTGATGTGGTCATGCTCTAAATGTATTTAGGAGGCCGTAATGGCACAGCATTTATTAAAAATATATAGAGTAGGACCCCCCATATGAGATTGCCTTGGCGTGGCGGGGTGGCTCAATTGAATTGATCAATTTTTTTGCTAAATATCTCATTTTTGAATACAGCTAGACATTATGTGCATATGCACTCCAATTTATGCGTTCTAACTTTAAGCAGTGCTGGCTTCCCCCCCTATTTTCTTATCTTTCAAAGTGTCCGCTTGTACGGTGGGGTGATCTTCCTCCTTATCTTCATCCCATACTGCTGGCAGGGGTTCTGAGACCTGAGGAGGGGCCTCAGGTCTTGCGGGATCAGTGGAGGTACAGGATCATAACATATTGCAGTGTATGGTACGGGTTGAGGGGGCTCCGTCCTTTTCAGATTGTATCTCATATACCGGTCCGTCAGGGCTTATTCGGCGTAACACCCGATAGGGGCTTTCTTCCTAGCATGGCTCCAGTTTATTTTGGGGGCGCTGTTCCAGCACAAGTACTCGATCTCCAGCCCGGATGTCTCAGGTGTTGAATTTTCATGTGGACGATTTGGTGTAGGGTTTGTAGCCAATGGCGGTGATTCTAGACCCACGAGGAGAGCCCTGTCCATGGTTGTTTTTCTTCTGGGTTTAAATCCACTTCCGTGATCCCTTTGCCCTCCTGGCTGAATAATAGCGCGTAAGGGGTGTACCCAGTGACCCGGTGTACCCGGTTGTTATAAACCCACACCAGTTCGGGGATGTATTCAGGCCAGCGGGCCTTCCGATCGCTCTCTAGGGTGCGCAACATTTGAATCAATGTCCGATTGAATCGTTCGCAAGCCCCATTCCCTTGTGGGTGGTACGGGGTGGTTCGGGACTTATCAATACCTTAGAGCCGATGTAATTCTTCCATGACCTTCCCCAGGAAGCACGCACCCTGATCTGAATGAATACGTTGGGCTAGTGTTGAGCGACTTTTGTTTTTTTAGGGTCGAGTTTCGTTTCATGAAACCCGACTTTTCCAAATGTCGGGTCGAGTAAAATCGGCCGACTATAAGGAAAAGTCGGGGGTCGTCCCGAAACACGAAACCCAATGTAAGTCAATGGAGAATTAAAGTCGGCAGTGAGAGGAGGACAGGAAACACACCAACAGTGCCCATTTGAATGCCAAAAGCATAAATTCTTGTTACTGAAGCTTGTCAACCTTAATTAACTTCATAATACTAGTTATGCACTGAAAAATGGGGGTTATTTGGCTACAGTTGTGGGGGGGGAGGGCTGGCTCCAGGTTTTCGTGGGCCCAGGGCCAAAGAGCGCCCCTTTAACACATACCACAACTCATGATGCTCCGATACGGCAGAGAAATAGCAGTATAGTACAATGAAAAATACTTCACTTCTTACATCTCATGAATGATATCCATTTTAAATTCTCCAATACCTCCAAAAACGGACAGTATATAACTTCATACAGTATTATGGCCAGCGCTTAGTGCGCTATACAGAGTAATGAGGTCCATATATTTCTCCATACGGAATCATTATTCCCATATAATGTTTCAAACCGTATATGATGAGCTCCACATAATGCTACAGTATATGTTGGTCTCAATGGATGAAGCTCCACTGTCTTATGGGCCCAAATAATGCTCCATATATAATGGGCCCCATTTCTACTGCTCTAGTGTATAATGGGCCCCGTAAATGCTGCTCCAGTGTCTGATGTCCACCTTTGGAATGCTCCAGTGTATGGTGGGCCCCATATATCATTCACCAGAGTATAGTGCTCCCCAAAAATTGCTGTCCCAACATTGAAAACAATTACATAAGTCTCCTTGCTAGGGAATCCCTGCACTACTCTGAACTCCTTGTCGTCCCCATCTTCCATCTCACTGCACTTGGCTGTTTAGGCCCTCCCACCGGCAGAGACACTTTTGCATACTATGCGGTGCCCTGTGCCAGTGCCATCGCCCATGAGTATGCCCCCCACCTGCTCAAGGAACCTGCACTTTCATCTGCACCTTCCTCTTTGTCACCGTGTAAGGTGGTATAGTATGCGGGAAGGGGAACCTGAGTTTCCTCTGGGTCAGATTCTGGCTGTGTAGAGTGCGAGGGGAATGTAGTGGTCTGGGTCAATGTACCAGCAGCATCATCCAGCAGTGGCTGGGCCTCAGTGCACTTGTCGCGTCCCCAAGAGTACGGTCGCCACTGTGGCATTGCCTTCCTCCTAGGGAGTGTGTTGTCAAGCTTGGGAGCAACGAAGGATCTCTCCAGCAGTGAAACCAACACACAACACATTTCCCACTCCAGGCCAGCAGGGAGACCTCTGAACCTGACTGCTGAGGAGCTGCTCTCTGTGGTCGGGAGGAGGTAAGTTAGGGCACTCTGTGCAGGGAAGGGGAAGTGTGTGGACGTGAGAAGGGGAGCTTGAGGAAGAGCAGAGTTAAGGCTCACTCCTAGCTGGAGCGCATGGTCCGGATTCCGGTCTCCGAGTTTGTAGGGACACTGACGTTCCTGCAGCAGAAACCGGGGGAAGTAGCAGCAATAAATGCTCTGTACCCAACTAAGGCTCGGAGGCCCCAGCATCGACGTGTGCGAGGCAGATGGAAAAGGCTACAGCTGTCTGCCATACAAGTAAAGTCTGAGGAACATCTGTTAGACAGGAGGCGTTTCAGTGAACCACGGTCCTGTGAGTGCTTCCCCCACAAGCGCTAGAAAGGAGACGTTCAGGAAGGTACATGTTGGTGGAGTGTTGGAAGGGAGCTTTCCATTCTGGTCCCGGAGGTTGGCAGAGGTCCTGACCCGGAGGACACAGCACGTATGCAGGCATCTGTGTAACCTGCAGACTGTGAGTAAAGCTTTGGAACTGCACGCTACACTGAAAGGACCAGCTTTTGTCGCTTACAGGTGCAGATAACCTGCTGAACTCTGTTAGTGATGGGGATCTGGGATTCAGATTATTCCCCGCGAACAATGATTTCCCAGTAAGTTCAGGTCAACCACAATTCCGGAGTTAGGCCTAACCGTCATTCCTGAAAAAATTACGTGTCCAAACCACAGGTGCTGTAGCTTGCTTAACAGCTCGGCAGCCGTTCTCAGGCCCAGTATGGATTCAACAACATTGTAGAAAGTTGATAAAGGGTACAGTTTCACCGGATAACACGTATATATGTAGCTTAGTTTACACATTAAAAATATATGTCTATAGATCAGGAGGCAGACTCAGATGTTCTCAGGCCCAGTATGGATTTGACCAGATTGAACAAAGTTGAGAAAGGGTACTTTATCACTGGATAGCAGGTATATATAGCATAGTTTAAACATGTAAAATCTCTGTGTTCTCAGTATAGATTACACAGCAATCTAAAAAGTGGAAAAAAGGAAATGCATTTGAGGCGTACACAACTATATACTTTTGGTGTTATTTTTAAATCTTCATATATATTTCTGTCTCAGTAATACAGTCCAGCCTCTCCGCAATAGGAAATGAGATGCATACAATTAGTGACATAAAGGCTATTGATTGTAGAAATCTAGGAATTATTATTCACGGGAAAAACTTCCGTCACAATTCTCATAGGCGATGCTGACCCTCAATTAATTTGTGTGTTGAGACAGTGAAAACATTTTTTTGTGAATAAAGTCTTGCTGTATCGCACTTCCGTTGATTCCATCACTGTTACTCATCTCAATCCAATTTTTATCACAGGGAGCGATGTAAACATGGTGCTCACTGGCTATCATGATCTGTCACGTAACTTTGGAGTGCAAAAGACAGAAGCCACAGGCCGTAGGCGATTCTATTTGATTGGCATGAGAGGGCACATTTTGAAATGTGCGCCGGAATGTCACACGTTTGTGAGTAGGAAAACTGTGAAAGCTGATGATAAACCACCACTGCATGTAATTGTGAGTCGACGTCCATAAGAAATGGAAGCCACTGATCATCTGGAGCTAGAGCCCGGCCAGCAGGACAGGGCATAGCTACATCTTAACCATCATCTTTCAGTTCAATCAATTTGTAGTGGCAGTCCCAGTGAAGGATTTGACAGGCCAGACTACACAGCGGAGGAGCAGGGAGAGGTAAACATTGCAAATGCTGGGGCCCTGCCCAAGCAAGGGGGGCACACTCGTGGGCGTCGGTACTGGCACTCGGCCCCTCATAGTACGGCGGTGTGTCTGACAGCGGGTGTGCACCACCACTGTCAGAGACACTTGATTGCACTATGAGGGACCGTATGCCAGTGCCCGCGCCCAAGAGTCGGGCTACCCACCTGTCCAGGGCAACGGCACTCGCACGGTTTTGTGTGCTAGGTGGTGACCCCGGCCATGGGGGGGGGCCGCCCACTTAGGGAGGTTTACAAAGTGGCATATGTAGATGTGGGTCATTCAGCTGCTGCAAAAGGCGAAATAGGTCAAGTTTGCGGAATAGGAGGAGGACCAAAGCAAGCCATTTTTCTGGCAACCTATGTGTCATCAAGGGAAGGTGGGACAAAATCCTTGGAAACCCATGCATGGTTCATTTTAAGGAAGGTTAGATCATCCACATTTTGGGTTGACAGACGGGTCCTTTTTTCTGTCAGGATTGATCCAGCTGCACTGAAGACTCTTTCCGATAGCACACTTGCAGCTGGGCAAGCGAGCTCCTGTAAGGCATATTGTGCCAATTCAGGCCAGGTGTCCAGTTTAGCGGCCCAATAGTCAAAGGGGAATGACCTGTGCGGGAGAACATCGATATGGGAGGAAAAGTAGTTGTTAAACATAGTTAACAACTGCTGTCTCCTGTCACTTTCCATCGATGCAGTATTACCAGTTGTGTGAGCGGTCCGTGAAAAATCAGTCCACAACATTGCCATGAAACCCCTGTCTCCAAAGCCACTTCTGCTGTGTGCACCACGAACACCTCTGCCAAGCTGTCCCCGGCCCGTACGGCTCGTGTGAGAACCATCACCGCTGCTGTGTGCTGGGAATGCCTCAAGCAACCGGTTAACCAGAGTTGCTTGTTTAGTAGCCAATATTAGGTCAAGGTTCTCCTGTGGCATGATGTTTTGTAATTTGCCTTTATAGCGTGGATCCAGGATGCTGGCCACCCAGTAGTCGTCATCGTTCATCATTTTGGCAATGCGTGGGTCCCTTTTTAGGATCTGCAAGGCATAATCTGACATGTGGGCCAATGTTCCCAGTGTCAATGATGCACTGCGAGTGCTGGTTGGAGGAGCACTTTCTGGCAAATCCACATCCCTCCAGTCACGCACAAACCCTGTACCAGACCTTGCCACGCCAACATTTTCACTAGCCCCACGAGATGCATCCTCCTCCCCTAAGTAATCATCCCCATCATCATCCTCCTCCTCCTCTTCTTCCTCCACCTCGTCCAGGAGAGGTCCCTGAGCAGACAATGGCTGCATGTCATCAAGGATTCCATCCACCTCTTCCTCCTCGTCAACATTCGCTGCAGACGCCTGCTCCTTAAGGTGCGTCAAAGTTTGCATGAGCAGACGCATAAGTGGGATGCTTATGCTTAGGATTGCGTCGTCTGCGCTTACCAGCCATGTGCATTCCTCAAAACACTGAAGGACTTTACAGAGGTCTTTCAGCTTCGACCACTGCACACCTGTCAACTCCATGTCTGCTCTCAAAGTGCCAGGCCGTGTATCCTCCCACAAATGCATTATGGCCTGCCTCTGCTCGCACAGCCGCTCAACCATGTGCAGGGTGGAGTTCCACCTTAATAAATATAATTCTGGATTAATTATTCAACGGCTCATATACAAAAAAAAATCAATCCTTAAAAGATACTTTATTGACCAATCATTAAAAAGTTTTCAAAACTTCAAAAAACAGGCAAACAAAAATAGGCTTATTGCTGATTTTCAAGATCCAGCCACAAATACTAGAGAGTCGTTCTAATGTCAGGTAGAGGGTCACAAACCTATTTGTCCCTATAGGTCCCTATATCTCTCTCCTACCTGACAGCGGAGGTTGGCACCCTCTTGATACGCAAAAGGCGCCCCCGCTCCTCGGCGGCTCTCCCTAATCACCCTGTTGACTCCTATGTAAATAACATCAGCTTGGAGTACAACAGATGGCCGGGGACAAAAATATAATAGATAATAACCCCATGCCACAAACCACCAAGACAAAAATATAAGGAATAGTAACTGGAAAAAAACTCTAATTTTTGGCAGATTTGTAAACATTTGCTTTGGGAGGAAAAGGGGTGTAAATAACCCAATTTAGGTGTCTCCCTGCCTGACAGCGGAGCTTTTACACCCTACGTTACTCTGGTGCCCCCGCTCCATGTGGGATGACCCTTACTGACCCCTACACTTCTCACCCAGAAAGATGCCTGCAACCAGGCATGACATCTGATGCTCGGAGGGAGCATTCATAATACATCATGGGCCTCCTGATGAACTCGTTTTACGGGAGGGAAATGCGTTGAGGCGATTTTTCATTGGCCATGAGCTAAGTTCTTACATATTTGTCAATTTTGTTGATTTAATACTTGGGGATAGTGTAATTTGAGCCGGGTGATCAATGGCTTATTGTTTTTGGGCATGAAGCAATATGAAAATATGCTGTTATGGGGGATTAGAGGTAATAGCAGCGGTTGGTGATTTGAGAAATGTTTATTAATGCTGTTTAAGAATCTGAGTGATGGTTGTATATCTGTTTTGATTGATACCTTACCCCCTTTATTTGAAATTGCCTTTGTCAAAGTACTATCACCCCGCCTACTATATATATTGAGGTGATTTTTCAGTGGCCATGGGCTGAGTTCTTACATATTTGTTAATTTGCTGATTTTTTTTTTTTTTTTTTTTTTTGGGACAGTGCAATTTTGAGCCTGAGCGATCAATGGCTCATTGTTTTGGGCATGATGCAATATGAAAAATGTGTTGTTGGGGATTAGAGGTAATAGCAGCGTTCTGTGATGTGAGAAATGTACATTAATGCTGCTTAAGAACATTTAAATGATTGTGTATCTGTTCTGATTTATATCTTACCCCCTTTACTTGCAACTGCCTTTGCTAATGCACTATTATCCCGTACACTGAATACATCGGTTTGCAGATACATTTTTTTTTTATTATTAAAACATTTTTTGTCTTTGGGGGGATTTTTTCAGGGATAATTTTAAGTTATTACCCCTGTCTCCCTTGGCCATATGTTCTGACACCCTCTTTCCTCTTTCTGGGTGAGAAGTGTAGGGGTTAGTAAGGGTCAGCCCACGTGGAGCGGTGGCGCCAGAGTAACGTAGGGTGTAAAAGCTCCGCTGTCAGGCAGGGAGACACCTAAATTGGGTTATTTACACCCCTTTTCCTCCGAAAGCAAATGTTTACAAATCTGCCAAAAATTAGAGTTTTTTCCAGTTACTATTCCTTATATTTTTGTCTTGGTGGTTTGTGGCATGGGGTTATTATCTATTATATTTTTGTCCCCGGCCATCTGTTGTACTCCAAGCTGATGTTATTTACATAGGAGTCAACAGGGTGATTAGGGAGAGCCGCCGAGGAGCGGGGGCGCCATTTGCGTATCAAGAGGATGCCAACCTCCGCTGTCAGGTAGGAGAGAGATATAGGGCCCTATAGGGACAAATAGGTTTGTGACCCTCTACCTGACATTGAAACGACTCTCTAGTGTTTGTCGCTGGATCTTGAAAATCAGCAATAAGCATATTTTTGTTTGCCTGTTTTTTGAAGTTTTGAAAACTTTTTAATGATTGGTCAATAAAGTATCTTTTAAGGATGGAGTTCCACCTTGTTGCAGTGTCGATAATGAGGCGGTGGTTGGGAAGGTGGAGCAATCGCTGCAGCTTCTGCATACGAATGGAGTGTACAGGCGACCGGCGGATGTGCGCGCACAGTCTTCGCACCTTCTGGAGCAGGGCTGTTAACTCCGGATAATTATTGAGGAAGCACTGCACCACCAGGTTCAAGGTGTGAGCCAAGCAAGGTATGTGGCTGAGTTTTGAAAGGGCTATGGCTGCCACAAAATTGCGGCCGTTATCACTAACTACCTTGCCTGCCTCAAGATGTACACTGCCCAGCCATGACTCAGTTTGTCGCTGAAAGTACTCGGCCAGCACCTCGGCGGTGTGTCTGTCGCTCAAACACATCATCTGCAACACAGCCTGCTGACGCTTTCCACTAGCTGCTCGATAGAGGGACATCTTGTGTGCAACAGTGGCAGCTGCAGATGGAGTGCTCGTACGACTGCGCTCTGTGGACGAGCTTTCGCTTCTGGAGGAGGGGGAGGAGGAGGGCCGAACGCCTACAGCCAACTGTTTCCTATACCGTGGGCTAGGCAGCACTGTCCCACCACCGCTGTCCCCTGTGGACCCTGCATCCACCACATTAACCCAGTGCGCAGTGATGGACAAGTAACGGCCCTGGCCATGCCGACTGGACCATGCATCAGTTGTGAGGTGTACCTTTCCACTCACTGACTGCTTGAGTGCATGGACAATGCGGTCTTTCACATGAAGGTGGAGGGCTGGGATGGCTTTGCGAGAGAAGAAGTGGCGACTGGGTAGGTCATAGCGTGGTACTGCATAGGCCATGAGTTCACGGAAAGCTGCGCTTTCCACCAACCGATAGGGCATCATCTCTAACGAGATTAGTTTGGCAATGTGGGCGTTCAAACCCAGTGTACGCGGATGAGAGACTGAGTACTTTCTTGACCTACTTATAGTGTCTGGGAGGGTGAGCTGGACTTGAGAGCTGCATATGGTGGAAGTAGCGGTGGACAGGGCGGACTGAGAGAGGGTTGATGATGGTGATGGAGTTGGTGCTCTTTCTGATGGCCTAGATTCAGTCTTTCGTTGATATAACAGTGGGATTCCCTGACTGCTGTGGCCTTGCAACGACACCTCAACATTTGCTGCTGTGCTAACCGGTGGGCTTACCTTGGGGGAAACAATGTAGCGCTGCTGACTACCTTCTTTGTGATCAGTTGCACATGTGGTACTTGAGGTTTGGTGTTGTGTCCTTGCTTGCAAGTGCATGCTGGTTAAATGTCTAAGCATGCAACTGGTATTCAAATTTTTCAGATTTTTCCCTCGGCTAAAGGTCTTTGCGCACTTCTTACAGATAACCTTGGCCTGATCATGAGGATTTTGTTCAAAAAAGTGCCACACTGCACTCTTCCTACTTTGGCAGACATTTTGCGGCCTAGCACGCTGTGATATTTTGACCTTCTGGAAAAGCTGTCCAGCAACTCTTTTGATTTTTGGAACCTGTCTTTGGAGTGCTCCGGGCCTGCCAGATAACAGCTGTTGTGATGTCGATGTCTGCTGTGGATGCTCCTCCTCCTCATCTGAGCTATTGGAAGCAGCACCCACTTCCCCCAATGGATGCCAATCTGGGTCAACAACTGGGTCATCCATCACCTCCTCTTCGATGTCATGTGCACCTTCCTCTGTGTCACCGTGTATGGTGGTATAGTGTGCGGGAAGGGGCACCTGAGTCTCATCAGGGTCAGAAACTGGCTCTGTACACTGCGAGGACAATGTAGTGCTCTGAGTGAATGTACCAGCAGAATCATCTATCATTGGCTGTGCATCAGTGCACTCCATGTCAGATTCATCTTGGCCTGGGTAATTCACCATTTCACTTGATAATCCAGGCATGGTATGTGAAAACAGCTCCATGGAGTAATCATTAGTATGGCCTGCATCATCCTTCAATCTTGCTTGGGGTGAAGGACACAAGGAAAGGTGTGGTTCATGAACATGAGCCTCCAATGACGACTCAGTGCTTTTATTTTTTACAACTTCAGAAGAGGAGGCAATAGAGCTGGAGGCTGAGTCAGCAATGTAAGACAAAACTTTTTCCTGAAGCTCTGGCTTTAACCCCTTCCTGACATCAGACGTACTATCCCGTCCATGGGAACCCCGGCCCCTATGCCCATGGACGGGATAGTACGTCTACCGCAATCAGCGGCGCCCACGCGGTGAGAGCCGCTGATCGCGGCCGGGTGTCAGCTGATTATCACAGCTGACACCCGGCACAATGTGTCAGGGGCGGTCATGGACCGCCCCGACACGTTAACCCCTTGCACACCGCGATCAAACATGATCGCGGTGTACCGGGGGTTAAAGGGAAGCATCGGCAGGGAGGGGGCTCCCTCCGTGCTTCCCTGAGCCCCCCATGGCAGCGCAATGTGCAGCGCTGCTGCGGGGGGCTCCTTTCCTGCAGGCCCCCGAATCCAAGAT
Organism: Dendrobates tinctorius; assembly: GCF_039654945.1. Classification (NCBI taxonomy): domain Eukaryota; kingdom Metazoa; phylum Chordata; class Amphibia; order Anura; family Dendrobatidae; genus Dendrobates; species Dendrobates tinctorius. The sequence continues at coordinate 73,805,274 of NW_027361679.1, forward strand.
GGCGACGGGGGCCTTCTGGGGCCTGCAGGAAGCTGGCTTCCTCAGTGCCTGCAAAGCGCAGGCATGAGGAAGCCTTCTGCACTGCCTGTGACAGATCAGCGATCTGTCACAGGACAGTGAAGTCCCACCTGGGACTATTTAATAAAGTAAAAAAAAAAAAAGTGTTAAAATAATTTAAAAAAAATCGCCAAATAAATTAGAAAAAAAAAAAATATTCCCCCAAATAAATCCATTTATTGGAAATAAAAAAAACAAAAAACAATAAAAGTACACATATTAGGTATCGCCGCGTCCGTAACAACCCGCCCTATAAAACTGTCCCATTAGTTAACCCATTTAGCGAACCCCTTAAAAAATAATGATTTATTATCAAACCGCCAAACAAAAAGTGTAATAACGCGCGATCAAAAAGACGCATATAAATATCCATGGTACCGCTGAAAACGTCATCTTGTCCCGCAAAAAACGAGCCATGACACAGCATCATCAGCGAAAAAATAAAAAAGTTATAGCTCGCAGAATAAAGCGATGCAAAAATAATTATTTTTTATATAAAATAGTTTTCATTGCATAAAACCGACAAAACATAAAAAAACGACCTAAATGAGGTATCGCTGTAACCGTACTGACCCAAAAGAATAAAACCGCTTTATCAATTTTACCGCACGCAGAACGGTGTAAATGCACCGCCCCAAAAGAAATTCATGAAACGCTGGTTTTTGTTCATTCTGCGTCCCAAAAATCGGAATAAAAAGCGATCAAAAAATGTCACGTGCCCGAAAATGGTATCAATAAAAACGTCAACTCGTCCCGCAAAAAATAAGACCTCACATGACTCAGTGGGTCAAAATACGGAAAAATTATAGCTCTCAATACGTGGTGATGCAAAAACTATTTTTACAATAAAAAGCGTCTTTTAGCGTGCGACAGCTGCCAAATATAAAAACCCGCCATAAATAGTAAATCAAACCCCCCGTTATCACCCCCTTAGTTAGGGAAAAATAATAAAATAAAAAAATGTATTTATTTCCATTTTTCCATTAGGGTTAGGGCTAGGGTTACGGTTAGGGCTAGGGTTAGGGTTAGGGCTAGGGTTAGGGTTAGGGTAGGGTTAGGTCTAGGGTTAGGGTTAGGGCTAGGGTTAGGGTTAGGGCTAGGGTTAGGGCTAGGGCTGAGATTAGGGTTAGGGGTGTGTTGGGGTTCGGGTTGGAGTTAGAATTGGGGGTTTCCACTGTTTGGGCACATCAGGGGCTCTCCAAATGCAACATGGCGTCTGATCTCAATTCCAGCCAATTCTGAGTTGCAAAAGTCAAATGGTGCTCCTTCCCTTCCAAGCTCTGCCATGCGCCCAAACAGTGTTTTACCCCCACATGTAGGGTATCAGCCTACTCAGGACAAATTGCAAAACAATTTTTGGGGTCCAATTTCTCCTGTTACCCTTAGCAAAATAAAAAATTGGGGGCAAAAATATCACTTTTGTGGAAAAAAATGATTTTTTTATTTTCACGTCCGAGCGTTATAAACTTCTGTGAAGCACTTGGGGGTTCAAAGTGCTCACGACACATCTAGATAAGTTCTGTGGGGGGTCTAGTGTCCAAAATGGGGTCACTTGTGGGGAGTTTCAATAGTTTAGGTACATCAGGGGCTCTCTAAACGCACATGACACCCGCAGACCATTTCATCAAAGTCTGCATTCCAAAACGTCACTGCTTCCCTTCCGAGCCCCGACGTGTGTCCATACAGTAGTTTTCTCCCACATATGGGGTATCAGCATACTCAGGACAAATTGGAAAACAACTTTTGGGGTCCAATTTCTCCTGGTACCATTAGGAAAATAAAAAAATGGTGACTAAAAGATCATGTTTGTGGAAAAAATACGAATTTTTTATTTTCACGCCCGGGCGTTATAAACTTCTGTGAAGCACTGGGGGGTTCAAAGTGCTCACCACACATCTAGATAAGTTCCTTGGGGGGTCTAGTTTTCAAAATGGGGTCATTTGTGGGGGGTTTCCACTGTTTAGGTACATTAGGGGCTCTCCAAAGGCAACATGACACCCGCAGACCATTCCATCAAAGTCTGCATTCCAAAACGTCACTACTTCCCTTCCGAGCCCCGACGTGTGCCCATACAGTAGTTTTCTCCCACATATGGGGTATCAGCATACTCAGGACAAATTGGACAACAACTTTTGGGGTCCAATTTCTCCTGGTACCCTTGGGAAAATAAAAAAATGGTGACTAAAATATCATGTTTGTGGAAAAAATACGAATTTTTTATTTTCACGCCCGGGCGTTATAAACTTTTGTGAAGCATTGGGGGGTTCAAAGTGCTCACCACACATCTAGACAAGTTCCTTGGGGGGTCTAGTTTTCAAAATGGGGTCATTTGTGGGGGGTTTCCACTGTTTAGGTACATTAGGGGCACTCCAAAGGCAACATGACATTCGCAGACCATTCCATCAAAGTCTGCATTCCAAAACGGCACTACTTCCCTTCCGAGCCCCGACGTGTGCCCATACAGTAGTTTTCTCCCACATATGGGGTGTCAGCGTACTCAGGACAAATTGGAAAACAAATTTTGGGGTCCAATTTCTCCTGGTACCATTGGGAAAATAAAAAAATGGTGACTAGAGTTGAGCGATACCGTCCGATACTTCAAAGTATCGTATCGGATGGTATCGGCCGATCTTTAAAAAAAGTATCGGTATCGCCGATTCCGATACCGGAAGTCCCATTCAAGTCTATGGGACTTCCGGTATCGGAATAAGAAAAACCCTTTCCTGCCCTTGTACAGCCTCTCTGGGGTCTGTACGGGCCTTTCGGGGGGCTGTGCCGGCCTGCCAGGGGGTCTGTGCAGGCTCCGGTGGTCTGTGCCGGCCTGCCGGGGGGCTGTGCAGGCTCCGGTGGGCTGTGCCGGCCTGCCGGGGGGCTGTGCCGGCCTGCCGGGGGGCTGTGCAGGCTCCGGGGGGCTGTGCCGGCCTGCCGGGGGGCTGTGCCGGCCTGCCGGGGGGCTGTGCAGGCTCCGGGGGGCTGTGCCGGCCTGCCGGGGGGCTGTGCCGGCCTGCCGGTGGTCTGTGCAGGCTTCGGGGGTCTGTGCAGGCATCGTCCGATGGGACTACAAGTCCCATCGGGCGATGCCTGCTACCATGACAGTGATTGACACATTAGCCAATGATGGGACAGTAGTAGTCCCATCATCCGGCTAATGTGTTAAATGTAAAAAAAAAAAAAATTACATGCTACATACATACAACATGCATACTACATACATGCTACATTCATACTACATACTACATACATGCTACATTCATACTACATAAATACTACATGCAACATACACACTACATATATACTACATACATACTACATATATACTACATGCATGCTACATACATACTACATGCTACATACTACATACATACTACATGCATGCTACATACATACTACATGCTACATACATACTACATATATACTACATGCATGCTACATACATACTGCATGCTACATACATACTACATATATACTACATGCATGCTACATACATACTACATGCTACATACATACCACATATATACTACATGCATGCTACATACATACTACATGCTACATACATACCACATACATACTACATGCATGCTACATGCTACATACATACTACATATATACTACATGCATGCTACATACATACTACATATATACTACATGCATGCTACATACATACTGCATGCTACATGCATGCTACATACATACTACATACATACCACATATATACTACATACATACATAGACATACAGTACATATAACATAGAGTAACATACTTACCAATACTTGTCACATTGTTCCCCGAAGCCATTGTCGTCTACGGAATAAATATTAACATAACAAACCACAAAAATACTCACCCACGATCCGAAGCAGTCCACGAGTGTGTCCCACGACGATCTTGGGTAGAGAACTGCAGCATCAGATGATGCTGCCGTTCTCTACGGGCTGCAGGAATCCAATGACGGAAGGTAGGTATCCTTCCGCACTGTATTCCTCCGCCACTTAAAAAAAAAAAAGTCCCTAGTCTCACTTTATGCCATTGCTGTGTGGGAATTTCCCACGCAGCAATGGCATAAAGTGAGACTAGGGACTTTTTTTTTTTTAAGTGGCGGAGGAATACAGTGCGGAAGGATACCTACCTTCCGTCATTGGATTCCTGCAGCCCGTAGAGAACGGCAGCATCATCTGATGCTGCAGTTCTCTACCCAAGATCGTCGTGGGACACACTCGTGGACTGCTTCGGATCGTGGGTGAGTATTTTTGTGGTTTGTTATGTTAATATTTATTCCGGAAAAGACAATGGCTTCGGGGAACAATGTGACAAGTATTGGTAAGTATGTTACTCTATGTTATATGTACTGTATGTCTATGTATGTATTGTATGAATGTATTGTATGTATGTAGTATATATGTGGTATGTATGTAGTATGTATGTAGCATGCATGTAGCATGCAGTATGTATGTAGCATGCATGTAGTATATATGTAGTATGTATGTAGCATGCATGTAGTATATATGTAGTATGTATGTAGCATGTATGTATGTGGTATGTATGTAGCATGTAGTATGTATGTGGTATGTATGTAGCATGTAGTATGTATGCAGCATGCATGTAGTATATATGTAGTATGTATGTATGTATGTAGCATGTAGTATGTATGTAGCATGTATGTAGTATGTAGCATGCATGTAGTATATATGTAGTATGTATGTAGCATGCATGTAGTATATATGTAGTATGTATGTAGCATGTATGTATGTGGTATGTATGTAGCATGTAGTATGTATGTAGCATGCATGTAGTATATATGTAGTATGTATGTATGTATGTAGCATGTAGTATGTATGTAGCATGCATGTAGTATGTAGCATGCATGTAGTATATATGTAGTATGTATGTAGCATGCATGTAGTATATATGTAGTATGTATGTAGCATGTATGTATGTGGTATGTATGTAGCATGTAGTATGTATGTAGCATGCATGTAGTATGTAGCATGTAGTATGTATGTAGCATGCATGTAGTATGTATGTAGCATGCATGTAGTATGTATGTAGCATGCATGTAGTATGTATGTAGCATGCATGTAGCATGTATGTAGTATGTATGTAGTATGTAGCATGTATGTAGTATGTATGTGGTATGTATGTAGCATGTAGTATGTATGTAGCATGCATGTAGTATATATGTAGTATGTAGTATGTATGTGGTATGTATGTAGCATGCAGTATGTATGTAGCATGTATGTAGTATGTATGTAGTATATATGTAGTATGTATGTAGCATGTAGTATGTATGTAGCATGCATGTAGTATGTATGTAGTATGTATGTAGCATGCAGTATGTATGTAGCATGTATGTAGTATGTATGTAGCATGTAGTATGTATGTAGCATGCATGTAGTATGTATGTAGTATTTTTTTTTTTTTTTTTTTTTTAACATTTAACACATTAGCCGGATGATGGGACTACTACTGTCCCATCATTGGCTAATGTGTCAATCACTGTCATGGTAGCAGGCATCGCCCGATGGGACTTGTAGTCCCATCGGACGATGCCTGCACAGACCCCCGAAGCCTGCACAGACCACCGGCAGGCCGGCACAGCCCCCCGGCAGGCCGGCACAGCCCCCCGGAGCCTGCACAGACCACCGGCAGGCCGGCACAGCCCCCCGGCAGGCCGGCACAGCCCCCCGGAGCCTGCACAGCCCCCCGGCAGGCCGGCACAGCCCCCCGGCAGGCCGGTACAGACCCCCACAGGGTGCACAGACCACCGGCAGGCCGGCACAGCCCCCCGGCAGGCCGGTACAGACCCCGGGCAGTCCACACAGCCCCCCCGGCAGGCCGGCACAGCCCCCCGGCAGGCCGGCAGAGACCCCCGGAAGGCCCGAAATGACGGCGCATCATGATGCGCACACACCGCGCATCATGATGACGTCAGTCTGTCAATCAACTTTGAACTTCCGATTCCGATGCCGAATTCCGATATTGAAAAAATATCGGAAGTCGGTATCGGAATTCCGATACAGCAAGTATCGGCCGATACCCGATACTTGCGGTATCGGAATGCTCAACACTAATGGTGACTAAAAGATCATGTTTGTGGAAAAAATAAGAATTTTTTATTTTCACGCCCGGGCGTTATAAACTTCTGTGAAGCACTGAGGGGTTCAAAGTGCTCACCACACATCTAGATAAGTTCCTTGGGGGGTCTAGTTTTCAAAATGGGGTCATTTGTGGGGGGTTTCCACTGTTTAGGTACATTAGGGGCTCTCCAAAGGCAACATGACACCCGCAGACCATTCCATCAAAGTCTGCATTCCAAAATGTCACTACTTCCCTTCCGAGCCCCGACGTGTGCCTATACAGTAGTTTTCTCCCACATATGGGGTATCAGCATACTCAGGACAAATTGGACAACAACTTTTGGGGTCTAATTTCTCCTGGTACCCTTGGGAAAATAAAAAAATGGTGACTAAGAGATCATGTTTGTGGAAAAAATACGAATTTTTTATTTTCACGCCCGGGCGTTATAAACTTTTGTGAAGCATTGGGGGTTCAAAGTGCTCACCACACATCTAGACAAGTTCCTTGGGGGGTCTAGTTTTCAAAATGGGGTCATTTGTGGGGGGTTTCCACTGTTTAGGTACATTAGGGGCTCTCCAAAGGCAACATGACACCCGCAGACCATTCCATCAAAGTCTGCATTCCAAAACGTCACTACTTCCCTTCCGAGCCCCGACGTGTGCCCATACAGTAGTTTTCTCCCACATATGGGGTATCAGCATACTCAGGACAAATTGGAAAACAACTTTTGGGGTCCAATTTCTCCTGGTACCCTTGGGAAAATAAAAAAATGGTGACTAAAATATCATGTTTGTGGAAAAAATACGAATTTTTTATTTTCACGCCCGGGCGTTATAAACTTCTGTGAAGCACTGGGGGGTTCAAAGTGCTCACCACACATCTAGATAAGTTCCTTGGGGGGTCTAGTTTACAAAATGGTGTCATTTGTGGGGGGTTTCCACTGTTTAGGTACATCAGGGGTTTTCCAATCGCGACATGGTGTCCGATCTCAATTCCAGCCAAAAACGTCAAATGGCGCTGCTTCCCTTCCGAGCTCTGCCATGCGCCCAAATAGTGGTTTACCCCCACATGTGGGGTATCAGCGTACTCAGGACAAATTACACAATAACTTTTAGGGTCCTGTTACTCTTGGAAAAATAAGAAATGAGGGTGAAAAGATCATTTTTGTGGAAAAAATATGATTTTTTAATTGTACGGTTTTATGTTATAAACTTCTGTGAAGCCCTTGGGGGTTCAAAGTTCTCACCACACATCTACATAAGTTCCTTAGGGGGTCTCGTTTCCAAAATGGGGTCATTTTTGGGGGGTTTCGACTGTTTCGGTACATTAGGGGCTCTCCAAAGGCAACATGACACCCGCGGAACATTCCCTCAAAGTCTGCATTCCAAAACGTCACTACTTCCCTTCCGAGCCCCGACGTGTGTCCATACAGTAGTTTTATCCCACATATAGGGCGTCAGCGTACTCAGGACAAATTGGAAAACAACTTTTGGGGTTCAATTTCTCCTGTTACCCTTGGGAAAATAAAAAAATTGGGGACTAATTGATCATGTTTGTGGAAAAAATACGATTTTTTTATTTTCATGCCCTGGCATTATAAACTTCTGTGAAGCCCTTGTGGGTTCAAAGTGCTCACCTCACATCTAGATAAGTTCCTTAGGGGGTCTAGTTTTCAAAATGGGGTCATTTGTGGGGGGTTTCCACTGTTTAGGTACATTAGGGGCTCTCCAAAGGCAACATGACACCCGCAGACCATTCCATCAAAGTCTGCATTCCAAAACGTCACTACTTCCCTTCCGAGCCCCGACGTGTGCCCATACAGTAGTTTTCTCCCACATATGGGGTAACAGCATACTCAGGACAAATTGGACACAACTTTTGGTGTACAATTTCTCCTGGGACCATTGGGAAAATAAAAAAATGGTGACTAAAAGATCATGTTTGTGGAAAAAATAAGAATTTTTTATTTTCACGCCCGGGCGTTATAAACTTCTGTGAAGCACTGGGGGGTTCAAAGTGCTCACCACACATCTAGATAAGTTCCTTGGGGGGTCTAGTTTTCAAAATGGGGTCATTTGTGGGGGGTTTCCACTGTTTAGGTACATTAGGGGCTCTCCAAAGGCAACATGACACCCGCAGACCATTCCATCAAAGTCTGCATTCCAAAACGTCACTACTTCCTTTCCGAGCCCCGACGTGTGCCCATACAGTAGTTTTCTCCCACATATGGGGTATCAGCATACTCAGGACAAATTGGACAACAACTTTTGGGGTCCAATTTCTCCTGGTACCATTGGGAAAATAAAAAAATGGTGACTAAAAGATCATGTTTGTGGAAAAAATACGAATTTTTTATTTTCACGCCCGGGCGTTATAAACTTCTGTGAAGCACTGGGGGGTTCAAAGTGCTCACCACATATCTAGATAAGTTCCTTGGGGGGTCTAGTTTTCAAAATGGGGTCATTTGTGGGGGGTTTCCACTGTTTAGGTACATTAGGGGCTCTCCAAAGGCAACATGACACCCGCAGACCATTCCATCAAAGTCTGCATTCCAAAACATCACTACTTCCCTTCCGAGCCCCGACATGTGCCCATACAGTAGTTTTCTCCCAAATATGGGGTATCAGCATACTCAGGACAAATTGGAAAACAACTTTTGGGGTCCAATTTCTCCTGGTACCCTTGGGAAAATAAAAAAATGGTGACTAAAATATCATGTTTGTGGAAAAAATACGAATTTTTTATTTTCACGCCCGGGCGTTATAAACTTCTGTGAAGCACTGGGGGGTTCAAAGTGCTCACCACACATCTAGATAAGTTCCTTGGGGGGTCTAGTTTACAAAATGGTGTCATTTGTGGGGGGTTTCCACTGTTTAGGTACATCAGGGGTTTTCCAATCGCGACATGGTGTCCGATCTCAATTCCAGCCAATAACGTCAAATGGCGCTGCTTCCCTTCCGAGCTCTGCCATGCGCCCAAATAGTGGTTTACCCCCACATGTGGGGTATCAGCGTACTCAGGACAAATTGCACAATAACTTTTAGGGTCCTGTTACCCTTGGAAAAATAAGAAATGAGGGTGAAAAGATCATTTTTGTGGAAAAAATATGATTTTTTAATTGTACGGCTTTATGTTATGAACTTCTGTGAAGCCCTTGGGGGTTCAAAGTTCTCACCACACATCTACATAAGTTCCTTAGGGGGTCTCGTTTCCAAAATGGGGTCATTTATGGGGGGTTTCGACTGTTTAGGTACATTAGGGGCTCTCCAAAGGCAACATGACACCCGCAGAACATTCCCTCAAAGTCTGCATTCCAAAACGTCACTACTTCCCTTCCGAGCCCCGACGTGTGTCCATACAGTAGTTTTCTCCCACATATGGGGCGTCAGCGTACTCAGGACAAATTGGAAAACAACTTTTGGGGTTCAATTTCTCCTGTTACCCTTGGGAAAATAAAAAAATTGGGGACTAATTGATCATGTTTGTGGAAAAAATACGATTTTTTTATTTTCATGCCCTGGCATTATAAACTTCTGTGAAGCCCTTGTGGGTTCAAAGTGCTCACCTCACATCTAGATAAGTTCCTTAGGGGGTCTAGTTTTCAAAATTCGGTCATTTGTGGGGGGTTTCCACTGTTTAGGTACATTAGGGGCTCTCCAAAGGCAACATGACACCCGCAGACCATTCCATCAAAGTCTGCATTCCAAAACGTCACTACTTCCCTTCCGAGCCCCGACGTGTGCCCATACAGTAGTTTTCTCCCACATATGGGGTATCAGCATACTCAGGACAAATTGGACAACAACTTTTGGTGTCCAATTTCTCCTGGTACCATTGGGAAAATAAAATAAAAAAATGGTGACTAAAAGATCATGTTTGTGGAAAAAATAAGAATTTTTTATTTTCACGCCCGGGCGTTATAAACTTCTGTGAAGCACTGGGGGGTTCAAAGTGCTCACCACACATCTAGATAAGTTCCTTGGGGGGTCTAGTTTTCAAAATGGGGTCATTTGTGGGGGGTTTCCACTGTTTAGGTACATTAGGGGCTCTCCAAAGGCAACATGACACCCGCAGGCCATTCCATCAAAGTCTGCATTCCAAAACGTCACTACTTCCCTTCCGAGCCCCGACGTGTGCCCATATAGTAGTTTTCTCCCACATATGGGGTATCAGCATACTCAGGACAAATTGGACAACAACTTTTGGGGTCCAATTTCTCCTGGTACCATTGGGAAAATAAAAAAATGGTGACTAAAAGATCATGTTTGTGGAAAAAATACGAATTTTTTATTTTCACGCCCGGGCGTTATAAACTTCTGTGAAGCACTGGGGGGTTCAAAGTGCTCACCACATATCTAGATAAGTTCCTTGGGGGGTCTAGTTTTCAAAATGGGGTCATTTGTGGGGGGTTTCCACTGTTTAGGTACATTAGGGGCTCTCCAAAAGGCAACATGACACCCGCAGACCATTCCATCAAAGTCTGCATTCCAAAACATCACTACTTCCCTTCCGAGCCCCGACATGTGCCCATACAGTAGTTTTCTCCCAAATATGGGGTATCAGCATACTCAGGACAAATTGGAAAACAACTTTTGGGGTCCAATTTCTCCTGGTACCCTTGGGAAAATAAAAAAATGGTGACTAAAATATCACGTTTGTGGAAAAAATACGAATTTTTTATTTTCACGCCCGGGCGTTATAAACTTCTGTGAAGCACTGGGGGGTTCAAAGTGCTCACCACACATCTAGATAAGTTCCTTGAGGGGTCTAGTTTACAAAATGGTGTCATTTGTGGGGGGTTTCCACTGTTTAGGTACATCAGGGGTTTTCCAATCGCGACATGGTGTCCGATCTCAATTCCAGCCAAAAACGTCAAATGGCGCTGCTTCCCTTCCGAGCTCTGCCATGCGCCCAAATAGTGGTTTACCCCCACATGTGGGGTATCAGCGTACTCAGGACAAATTGCACAATAACTTTTAGGGTCCTGTTAGCCTTGGAAAAATAAGAAATGAGGGTGAAAAGATCATTTTTGTGGAAAAAATATGATTTTTTAATTGTACGGCTTTATGTTATAAACTTCTGTGAAGCCCTTGGGGGTTCAAAGTTCTCACCACACATCTACATAAGTTCCTTAGGGGGTCTCGTTTCCAAAATGGGGTCATTTGTGGGGGGTTTCGACTGTTTAGGTACATTAGGGGCTCTCCAAAGGCAACATGACACCTGCAGAACATTCCCTCAAAGTCTGCATTCCAAAACGTCACTACTTCCCTTCCGAGCCCCGACGTGTGTCCATACAGTAGTTTTCTCCCACATATGGGGCGTCAGCATACTCAGGACAAATTGGAAAACAACTTTTGGGGTTCAATTTCTCCTGTTACCCTTGGGAAAATAAAAAAATTGGGGACTAATTGATCATGTTTGTGGAAAAAATACGATTTTTTTATTTTCATGCCCTGGCATTATAAACTTCTGTGAAGCCCTTGTGGGTTCAAAGTGCTCACCTCACATCTAGATAAGTTCCTTAGGGGGTCTAGTTTTCAAAATGGGGTCATTTGTGGGGGGTTTCCACTGTTTAGGTACATTAGGGGCTCTCCAAAGGCAACATGACACCCGCAGACCATTCCATCAAAGTCTGCATTCCAAAACGTCACTACTTCCCTTCCGAGCCCCGACGTGTGCCCATACAGTAGTTTTCTCCCACATATGGGGTATCAGCATACTCAGGACAAATTGGACAACAACTTTTGGTGTCCAATTTCTCCTGGTACCATTGGGAAAATACAAAAATGGTGACTAAAAGATCATGTTTGTGGAAAAAATAAGAATTTTTTATTTTCACGCCCGGGCGTTATAAACTTCTGTGAAGCACTGGAGGGTTCAAAGTGCTCACCACACATCTAGATAAGTTCCTTGGGGGGTCTAGTTTTCAAAATGGGGTCATTTGTGGGGGGTTTCCACTGTTTAGGTACATTAGGGGCTCTCCAAAGGCAACATGACACCCGCAGACCATTCCATCAAAGTCTGCATTCCAAAACATCACTACTTCCCTTCCGAGCCCCGACATGTGCCCATACAGTAGTTTTCTCCCAAATATGGGGTATCAGCATACTCAGGACAAATTGGAAAACAACTTTTGGGGTCCAATTTCTCCTGGTACCCTTGGGAAAATAAAAAAATGGTGACTAAAATATCATGTTTGTGGAAAAAATACGAATTTTTTATTTTCACGCCCGGGCGTTATAAACTTCTGTGAAGCACTGGGGGGTTCAAAGTGCTCACCACACATCTAGATAAGTTCCTTGGGGGGTCTAGTTTACAAAATGGTGTCATTTGTGGGGGGTTTCCACTGTTTAGGTACATCAGGGGTTTTCCAATCGCGACATGGTGTCCGATCTCAATTCCAGCCAAAAACGTCAAATGGCGCTGCTTCCCTTCCGAGCTCTGCCATGCGCCCAAATAGTGGTTTACCCCCACATGTGGGGTATCAGCGTACTCAGGACAAATTGCACAATAACTTTTATGGTCCTGTTACCCTTGGAAAAATAAGAATTGAGGGTGAAAAGATCATTTTTGTGGAAAAAATATGATTTTTTAATTGTACGGCTTTATGTTATAAACTTCTGTGAAGCCCTTGGGGGTTCAAAGTTCTCACCACACATCTATATAAGTTCCTTAGGGTGTCTAGTTTCCAAAATGGTGTCATTTGTGGAGGGTTTCCACTGTTTTGGTACATCAGGGATTTTCCAATCGCGACATGATGTCCGATCTCAATTCCAGCTAAAAACGTCAAATGGCGCTGCTTCCCTTCCGAGCTCTGCCATGCGCCCAAATAGTGTTTTACCCCCACATGTGGGGTATCAGCGTACTCAGGACAAATTGCACAATAACTTTTAGGGTCCTGTTACCCTTGGGAAAATAAAAATTGGGGTGAAAAGATCATTTTTGTGGAAAAAATATGATTTTTTAATTGTACCGCTGTACGTTATAAACTTCTGTAAAGCCTTTGGGGGTTCAAAGTTCTCACCACATATCTAGATAAGTTCCTTGGGGGGTCTAGTTTCCAAAATGGGATCACTTGTAGGGGGTTTCCACTGTTTAGGTTCATCAGGGACTCTCCAAACGTGACATGGCGTCCGATCTGAATTCCAGCCAATTTTGCATTGAAAAAGTCAAACGGCGCTCCTTCCATTCTGAGCTCTGCCATGCGCCGAAACAGTCGTTCCCCCCACATATCAGGTATCAGCGTACTCAGGACAAATTGCACAATAACTTTTGCAGTCCAATTTCTCCTGTTGCCCTTGGTAAAATAAAAAAATTGAACCTGAATTATTTTTTTTGTGAAAAAAAGTTAGATGTTCATTTTTTTTTAAATATTCAAAAAAATTCCTGTGACGCACCTAAAGGGTTAATAAACTTCTTGAATGTGGTTTTGAACACCTTAAGGGGAGAAGTTTTTAGAAAAGTGTCACTTAAGGGTATTTTCTATCATATAGACTCCTCAAAGTAGCTTCAAATGTGATGTGGTCCTAAAAATAAAATGGTGTTGTAAAAATGAGAAATCGCCGGTCAACTTTTAACCCTTATAACTTCCTAACAAAAAAAAATTTTGGTTCCAAAATTGTGCTGATGTAAAGTAAACATGTGGGAAATGTTAGTTATCAAGTTTTTTGTGTGCCGTATCTCTGTGATTTAAGGGCATAAAAATTCAAAGTTGGAAAATTGCAAAATTTTCGCCAAATTTCCATTTTTCTCACAAATAAACGCAAGTTATTTGAATGAAATTTTACCACTAATATGAAGAATCACCGGGATTCATGGAAGCGTTCCAGAGTTATGACCTCATAAAGGTACAGTGGTCAGAATTGTAAAAATTGGCCCGGTCATGAACGTGCAAACCACCCTTGGGGGTGAAGGGGTTAAAAGCGGTTTGCGAACTCCTATAAAACTAACCCTTTGAGGCCTTGTGGAGCCAGACGATGATGCAGGCTCAACACCTCCTGCATTCGGTCCTATTTTGCTTTTGCCACTACCATCAGATCCACCACCAACACCATCATTACCAGCTGCCAACCCCCGCCCAATTCCACGGCCTCTTCCACCAGCCTTCCTCATTTTTGGTAGAAATGTAGACAAAATCCAACAAACTATATAGTAATGTAAAACAAGGTACAAGGTGTCTATAGGACTGGGGAGATTTTGAATTTCTGCACACACTTGTGGACACTGGACACTTTTGGATTGTGTGAGGCCCACTGAATATCACAGCGCTATGTCACAGGCTCGATGTCGCAGGTGTGAAAAATGTCATTAGAGGATAACGGAGATTTTGAATTTCTGCACACACTTGTGGACACTGGACACTTTTGGATTGTGTGAGGCCCACTGAATATCACAGCGCTATGTCAAAGGCTCGATGTTGCAGGTGTGAAAAATGTCACTAGAGGATAACGGAGATTTTGAATTTCTGCACACACTTGTGGACACTGGACACTTTTGGATTGTGTGAGGCCCACTGAATATCACAGCGCTATGTCACAGGCAGAAATTGGCTAGTGTATGACAAACTACAAGGTGTATATAGAATTGGGCAGAATAGGAATCTCCCTAGAGTGTAGGTCTGTAAGAACGGAACAAGTCCTCGACTTATCCTTACAGAGCGACACACAGATAGCTTCACTGTGGCCATGATAACAGCCGTTACATGGTACTGAGAGAGGAGCGTGCACGTACACGGCTGTCTGGTGTACGTAAAATTGTCAAGCTCCGTGTTTTTTAAGTATACGGACTGACACACGCTGTCTCTCTATAGTTTTGAATGTGATCAAACAGCAGATATATTTAACTGTTTGAAAACTAGACAAAACTAGAAGGTGCAGGTGTGTAAGAACGGAACATGTCCTCGACTTATCCTTACAGAGTGGCACACAGATAGCTTCACTGTGACCGTGATAACAGCCGTTTCACGGTACTGTGTGAGGAGTGTGCACCTCTGTATGGTGTGAAAAAATGCATGCTCAGTACCTCACCAGGACAAAAAAAATAATTGGGATTGCTTTTAAATAAGCAGTTTGCAGAGCAGTGGGTAAACAGCAATGCAGCCGTCAGGAAGCCTTAGAAGGCAGCCTAGCAACCAACACCGCTGATCCAGCTAAATATAGCCTCCACTTGCACTGCACACACAGTGACTGGTGTGTTGTACAGGCAAAATCGCTAGCAGCAGAAGCAGTTTTTGGTGTCTTCTTCCCTGCCTAACGCTCTCCCTACAAAATCAGCAGCAGCAGCAGCTCTCCCTATTCTGAGATCAGCATGAGTAACATGGCGGTCGGCGTGCACGCCCTTTTATACCCCCTGTGACAATCACTTGCATGCCCTTCTGAAAGATGGTGGTGACCCCTGCCTATGTCATCATGTTGCCCACAGTGTCCGTGGATCCTGATTGGCTGAAAAAGAGCGCAAAACAAACTTTTGAAACGCGACTTTGGCGCTTAAGTCGCCGACCTCGTGGCCGACCTCATCCTAGGGTCGGGTTTCGTTTCATGAAACCCGACTTTGCCAAAAGTCGGCGACTTTTGAAATTTTTCGATCCGTTTTGCTCAACTCTACGTTGGGGGCAGCCGTATACTTGGAAAAAGTTTTTGCAAATCCCGTAAGCGGCCGACTCTGCAGTTTGATCTCGAGTTGGGACAACTACTGCGAATTTAGTGAAATGATCCACCATGACAAGACAGTGTTCGTACCCCTGGTGTGCAGGGCCAATGGTCAAATAGTCTATCATTAAGAGCTCCAGTGGTGATGACATCTCGATCATTTGGACTGGGGCCCGTTGGGCGGGTGGCTTAGTCAGTTCACACGGGCGGCACGCATGGCAGGCTTTTTCCACTGCGGTCTGCAAGCGAGGGTGGTAGGCCATTTGTTGTAACTACTGAAAAGTCTTTTGAGGCCCAAAGTGAGCCCCTTTTTCATGGGCGTCTCGAGCCAGTTCATCAAGATGGGTGCCTGGTACTACTAATTGCCAGGCTATTGCTGATGTCGTCCACGGTACTGCTTTGGGGCACAGTCTTTCTTTGAGTACCAACTTCTCCCACTGTCGTAACATTAATAACGTATCCTGAGTCAAAGTCTGTCTCTGAGTGTCATTGCCGTAAAGGCCCGATTTCGCCATCTTCTTGTTGCTGCTGGATCCATTTATCCCGAGATTGTCCTAACAGGCCCCGGTGAGTCCTATGTGGGATTGTTCTTAAGTGGTCACCATAGTCCGGCGGGGGCCAAGGCGAACGGTGTCTCTTCCTCCTCCAGCTTGTCGTCTCGGCTTCGCCCTGGGGTTGTACGTCAAATCCTGGAGAGCGCGTCAGCATGTACATTCTCCGCTCCCCGTTTGTAGATGATCTTGTATTGGAACTTGGCCATTCGGGCCACCCATCGCTGTTCCAGGGCTCCTAGCTTGGCATTATCGAGGTGAGCCAGCGGGTTTTTGTCGGTTCTTACCACCATCTCAGAACCCGCCATGTACTCTGCGAACTGCTCCATCATGGCCCACACTACCGCGAGGAGCTCGAGCTTAAAGGAGCTGTAATTGTCGGGATCACGTTCTGAGTTGTGGAGTGACTGACTGCCGTAAGTGATCACTCTTTCCCGACCGTCTTGGATTTGCAACAGCACAGCTCCTAGCCCGTGTAGACTCCAGTCGGTGTGCAGTATGAACGGTTGCGAGAAATCCGCATAAGCTAACACTGGGGCGTCTGAGAGTGCGGCCTTCAGATCTCGGAAGGCCTCTTCCTGCGGTTCTCGCCACTGAATCTTCCATCCATTTGCTCCGGCGGGGGCCCCCTTCAATAGGTCCTGTAGGGCTCAGGCTCAACGGGCGAAGTTCTTTACAAAGCGACGGTAGTATCCGGCCAACCCCAGAAAGGCTCGGACGTCTTTTACCGTCTCGGAGTAGGCCATCCTTGGATCGCGGTGACCTTCTCCACAGACGGTCTAACGCCGTCGGCGGTGACAGTTTGCCCCAGGTACTCGATCTGTGTATGAAACAGGTGGCATTTCTGGGGTTTGACCTTCAACCCGTACTTCTGCAACCGTCCGAGCACCAGCCCCAACCGCCACAGGTGGTCCTCAAATGTGGCGGCGTAGATGATAATGTCGTCCAGGTATATCAACGTGGCCTCGAAATTGAGATCCCCAGACACTGTTTCATCAGCTGTTGGAAGGTCCCGGGGGCATTGGCCAGCTCAAATGGCATACGATTAAATTCAAACAGTCCCATGGGGAGGATGAACGCAGTGTTAGCGCTGTCTTCTTCTGACATTGGCACCTGTCAGTACCCGCTGGCCAAATCTAGGATTGAGAAGTATGTTGCCTTCCCCAGGGTGGATAGGGACTCTTCTATCTGAGGCAGCGGGTGCGAGTCTTTGATGGTACAAGTGTTCAGTTTCCGATAGTCCACACAGAACCGTAAGGTGTCATCCTTCTTGCAGACGAGCACGATGTGGGCCACCCAGGGGCTTTGGCTTCCTCGGATGACTCCTTTCCGGAGCATTTGGCTCAGCAATGTCTTTACTTCTTGATATAGCTGTGGGGGAATCTGTCGGTATCGCTCTCTGATAGGAGCCATTCCGGCAGTGGGAATGCCATGCGTGATGGCCGTGGTACATCCGAAGTCGTCTTCATGACTGGCAAAAACTTCTTGGTACTGTCCCAGGAGTGCTTCTACCTGCAATATTTTGGCCTGAGTAAGGCCAGAGAGCTCTGCTCGCATTTTCTCCAGGATGGTTTGGCCCTTTCCTTCGACCGAGAACCCGGGGTCTGAAGAGATTGAATAGACACCGTTCAAGGGTCCCCTGCCTGCACCTTCAATTGGAACGCGGGAGTTGGGAGCACTTCTTCCAGAGTTCTGACCAGTTTTGCCATTTCGGCCCGTGGTTTCAGGACAATGTCTTGGTCTTCTAAGTTGATGCAGCGCACCAGGACAGTCCCTTTCTGCACAGTGGTCAAAGCGTGGGCCACCAGGACTGCAGAGGGTAAGCGCTCTGAGAAGCACAGCTCCACCTGCATCTCCACTCTTTCCAGGGGCACAGGGGCCCAGACAGGCAAGGCCACTATTGTCTGTCCGGGCGGTAGCACGAGCGGAGGGGCTGCCGGCGCTGTCACCTTCCCCAGCACCTCACCCTCCTGGCAGTCCTGTAGGACCTGCGCTCCCTGCATTAACTGCTGGAAGACCTGTCCTTGGGGCGTGCGGGAGCCCCACTGGCCCAGAGTCTCTTGGGTGGGCTCATTGAGGAGTAGGCTGTCGAATTCCCGCAGTATGTCCATGCCCAGGGTGACTGGATGTTTGCTGTTTGTATTCCCCTGGGTCAGGATCACTCCTAGGCGGCTGAGTGGTTTGCCGCACAGCGAAATCTGCATCCAGACTACCCCGACAACAGGAACTGGTAACTGTTTGGCAACTAGCAACTTTATCATGGACCCCCACTGGGGTCTCACTGCTTCAGGAAAATGCTGCCGGAAATAAGTCTCTGGCATGGTCGTTACTTGCGACCCTGTATCCACCAAGCAACATATAGCATGGCCTTCCAACTCTGCCCATATTGCTTGACACTTTGCGATCAAATCTTCAGGACTTCCACCACCCCACGCTGTAGTTTCTGGCTCCGAGCGGCATCCCCCCAGCTCAGAGTCCTCTAGTTTAATGGCCGCCGTGGTGGGTACATCACACGCCGCGGGCACTCTCGGGCGAAGTGGCCAGGTGCACTCATAACATTCCCGAGGCCACGGGGGCTGTCCGCCCCTGGGATTGCGAGGACCCCAGGGCCCCGGACCCGTACCAGGCCGTTCGCTGGTGACCTTGGCCATTTTCTTTACTTCGGCCAGTTCGCCCCTGATGTTCTTCAACTCTTGCTTCATTTCTTCTACCCATTGGGGCTCCCCAACAGCATTCACGGAGGCCTCCGTGCTCCAGACCTTCCCCACGGGGACTGTCAGACCCTGTTCCTGTTCCCACGCACGCGCCTGACTTCCCACTTTGGAGAAAGCCATACGCGGGTTGACCCGGACCTGATCCCATAATGCTTGCTTAGTCAGAGTGTCTCGGAGTCCAGTCAATAATAGGTCACGTAGGGTGATGTCAATGGGTGCTACGCCTACACGGTCCTTTTGCTCGATGGCCGTGAATAATTCCTGAAGGGCGTCCATGTACTGGGTGACCGTCTCCCCCTCCCCCTGCATCCGACTGAACAACTTGTCTGTCAGCTCCCCCACATTCGTCAGATCCCCATGGGTCTCCTCCAATATCTGTAGGACCCTAACAAAGGTGTTACGTTGTCTTGGGGGTCTCAACATCATGGAATCCCGGGCCTCCCCATCCAAGGCCATAAGGGCCACCTCTGCTTCTAAGTCGGGGGTCATTGGATGCATTCGAAACAGCCCTCGCATCTGCTCCATCCAACTTCACAACATAGTGTTGGTGCCGGAGAACCTGGGCAGGTTGCTCAACATATCCCCCAAGGATATACTGGACAGGAGGCCATCATTGCCCGTCGAGTCCACGGCCCCTCCCTGGTCTACGGCATCTCCGCTCGCACTCGGAGACTGCATCCTGCCGACTACGCCAAATGTAGTAATCGCAGGTACACAGGATGCAGTGACGAGACGGGAGACGGGATGAACTTAGGATGCAACTTTTATATATATATGCGTTTAGGCTAGCTCGAGCAACCAGCAAACTAACAATGGTTATCCACGCAGGGATCAAACACAAAATACAATGGCAACACAAACATGACTAATCCGGCGATGACCAGTCACTATAGTGCCACGGTATGGCTGACTACGGGCCCTAAGTATTAACGACAACGTGTCACTTATCCTCTCTGACGTCCGGCAGAGTGATGGCCGGTGCTGCTTCGGCATCTCAGCCGCTGGGCCCTGCCGACGAGGATCTGGTTGAGACTTCGGGCGTACCTACACCCCGGCAAGGTGGAGGCACAGCAGGCCCCTGAAGACTCACTCTGCGTTGCACCTCCTGATGGAGGCAGGTCGGCGTTGCCTGGGGATCAGCGCGTGCAAGCCGCAGCCACCAGCTGAGGGTGGGAAGCTACAGCCACGGGGAGCAAGGAACAGACCGCCGCCGTGGGCTGGAACTGAGCTGCGGGGGCCAGAGGCGGCAGCAGACAGGCCATGACCGCAAGCTGGAGTGGAGCGGCGGCGGCGGCCACGGGCGGCAGCGGGCAGGCTGCAGCCACGGGCTGGAAACAGGCAGTAGCGGCCGCAGGTGCTGGGAGCGCGGTCGAGCGGTCAGTGTCTTTCCGCTGGGCTGCTCGGTATCATCCTCCTTCTCTCGGTGGTGAGCCTCCCTTCAGCCTCTTCCGTTGCTGTGCTCTCCTCCTTGCTCTGGCTCTCACTCTGGCTCTCTGGCACCCTCTAGCTTCCTGATGCCTTCTCTCCAGCTCTGGCATCTGACCTCTCCTGGCTCCCTCTGCCCCTTTTATAGTGGCTCCACCCCCAACTGTTCTGGAACCCTCTGTAGTCCGTCCTCCAATTCTGTCCCCCGGAAACAGTCCCCCTAGGAAGCTTGGTGACAGTCCCCTTTGTTCCGGCCCGGACACATAGTGGGGACCCCTTCTTCTACACCCCCACAACATTTGATAGATTTAAATGGGGTAACAAGTTATCCTCTATCTATAGGATACAGTGCATGGGACGCTCAACGATTGGCAAAATAGCAGACTGTTAGCATTAAATGGATTGGGAGGTCTGACCACCGATCCATTCATTCTCTATGGGGCTTCCTGAAAAAGCCCAAATATGCACTCGATAGCCCAATAGAGGTTGAATGGAGCTGCGGTCAGTCATGCACACTGACAACCAATTCTAATGGGGATAAAA
This sequence comes from Dendrobates tinctorius, assembly GCF_039654945.1. Taxonomy (NCBI): domain Eukaryota; kingdom Metazoa; phylum Chordata; class Amphibia; order Anura; family Dendrobatidae; genus Dendrobates; species Dendrobates tinctorius. The sequence continues at coordinate 73,826,288 of NW_027361679.1, forward strand.
GTTCACTGTTCATGGTGGTTGGACCCCCACAATTAATAAGTTGCAAAAAACTTAACCATTACATAGTTATAACATGTGTGACAGGGCCACTGGTACCGTATGTGAGGGGAGACATGTGTCGCATAAGGTTCTTATCCTGTGTCATGTGAAACCCATAAGTTTCCCTTCCAGCATGATATGTGCTGAGAGTAAATCAGTCTTTTCCAGGGTCTGGGTTTCGGTGAGTAGGTAAGAGATGGGCGAAATGCCTGCTCACCATATTTCCACCTCAAGGGTGTGATTGGAGGGAGTTAAATGTCCAGCCAGTGTTTTTTTTTTTCTGTCTGTGCTGCCTGGAGGATGGAAACCTCCAGGCTGAAGCTCCAGTGAGAGCTGCCATGCGTGACTGTCTCAGAAGGCGGGAGCCAAACTGGGAAGGACTTTGTATTGACTTTTTATTTTAATTTGTGCCAGAAAGGCTGTTTTGTTTTTATTTTGGGCTTTTTGGTTTAAGAAGTAATAAATCACCCAGAGACTTTAACCTAAAGTGCTCCTGTGTCTACCTCGGGGAGCAGCTAAGTGAGCCGAACTTCCACAAGTGGTGTTTCAGATGCCGGCAATGTTCCAGGAACATGGGTAGCAGGTGTAGACAAATCATATATGCTGGGTGAAGGCGGCTATAGATGGAACAATGGTCGGACAAATGGAGGAGCTGATCAAGCACCTGATCCTGAGTCACCAGCAGCAACACAAACTGCATCGAGAGCAGCAGCAGCGCCAAGAGCAACAATTCTGTGACCAGCAGCAGGTACAGCAGGAGACAAATAAACTCCTGATGCAACAGATTCAACAACAGTAAAGGCATGTGGAACTCCTGTTGGGAGATGTCCGCAGTAGAGAAACCACCCTTCCACCACGTCAAAGTGATGACTCGTAAGTCTGGAAAGCGGTAAGACAAGTCATGCAAAAGATAACCCCAGGGGATGATATAGAGGCAATTTTGACTGTTTTGGATGGATTGCAGAGCGGGAGAGGCTGCCCCTGGAAAAGTGGGCGGACGTGCTGGCCCTCTATCTAACTGGTGAACCCCAATAAGCATATTTTGACTTGGCCTTACAGGATGGCTGGGGAATATGCCAAGTTAAAAACGGGGTGTTGGCACACTCAGGGGTCACTATGTCTGTTAGAGCCCAATGGGTTCATCACTGGGTATATTATGGTGAAAAACCTCCCACTCACAGATGTTTATCTTGTTGCATTTGATCCAGATGGTTGAGTGGGTGGTCATGGTCATGGACAGATTTATTCACTCTCTTCCCAGGTCGGCGCAGACCTGAGTTGCCCAGGAAAACCCCTGGAATGCCGATGACCTGGTGGGCCTCTTAGAAATGTACCAAGTGGTCGAGAGGTCCCTGAGGAAACCTGGGAAGCCGAGGTCATGCCACACCGGAGCATCATAGAGCATGTCGCCCAGCTGCAGGAGAGGATGGTGAAAGTAATGCTTATCTTGATGGAGCATCTTCTCCAGGCACAAGAGGCACAGGCAAGGGTGTATAACCAATCAGCAAGGTTGAGGTAGTTCCAGCCTAGGGATCGCATGCTAGTGCTTATCCCCTCAGTGGAGAGCAAGTTCCCAGTCAAGTAGCAAGGCCCATACGAGATTGTGGAAAAACTGTGTGAGTTGAATTACAAGGTACACCAGCCAGGTCGAAGGAAGCCGCACCAAGTCTATCATGTGATGTGATAGAACCTAAATAATTATTTTGTAAATTTTGTTGGAAAAATTACAAATTGGTGATACGAGTTTAACTTTTCTAATTTTCTAACCAAAAAAAAAATTCTGATGTAATGTAGACGTGATATATGTCATTTAATAAATATTTTGTTTGATAAAACTTACCGGTTTAAGGGCATAAAAATTAAACGTTTGAAAATTGCAAAACTTTCAACCTTTTTGCCAAATTTACAATATTTTCCCAAATAGACGAAAAAATATCAACCTAAATTTACTACGCACATAAAATACAATGTCTCACAAAAATACATTCTCAGAATCACTAGGATATGTTGAAGTGTTCCAGAGATATTACTACATAAATTGACACTGGTCAGAATTGCAAAATTTGGCCTGGTCAAAAAAATGAAAACAGGCTTCGAGATGAAGGCGTTAATTGTGTGGGAATTATGCTCTTTTTTAGCTATGTCATTCTCATGGCTCAGTTTGACAGAATGTTATCCACAACATTGGGGGATATTTCCTGAACTAAATAACCCAGAATTCTCGTGCAATTTGTCTACATAGCATCCATACCTTGTTTTATGAATTCTTTTGTCTTGCTCATCAAGGAGGCCTAGATGGAAAAGAGGCATAGCTGCTTCATACAGCAAACATTTGCATTTTTCTGTCTGCAAAGTCAAAATTTATATTGTAAATCTTGGTCCAAACTACAAAAAGATCATTTCATCAAATACAAATTATGAATTGATGATGACTCAACACTAATGACGAGTAATTCATAATAAAATACTTTTATTGACTTAAAGTTACATATTTCCATCTCCTTTGTTTTGCACAAGAGAAGACAGGATAAAATCATGAATATTACTTTAGCACCATAAAAACCATTGGCCTTTACCACTCCATTCACATCTGCTTTTCCCCAGAAAGAAGTTAGGGAGGTTAGGGATCATGATTATGCTAAACAGTATAAGGGCTCTTAAAAAAATCGGATAGCATTCTGACTAATGTTATTCAATGTGTTACAACTCAGCTGTGATTTTTTTTTCAGCTGAAATCGGACTGAGAAAAAAAATGTCAGAATGCTGTGATTTACTGCGTGTCTCTATGGGCGCGAGAAAAAAAATCGCACAACACTCAGACCATGCGAGTGCTGTCCAATTTTTATGCACAGATGTCCATGGAAAAGCCAGCAATTTAGCAGCCACGTACAGTAAAATGACAGCATGACAGGCTAGAATAAAATAGATAGAATAGATATATACACATAGAATAGATAGATACATAGATGTCAGTGACACATATAACTCTGTATATAGATTAGATAGATAGATAGAGAGAGGAAAATCCAGCAATTAAGCAGCCATGTACTGCAAAATAACAGCAAACAGCAGCACTCAACAGGATTGAAGAGATGGATTACATACAGTATATACACATATAATAAATAGATATATAGATGTCAGTGACAAATACAATTAGTTCATGTGCGTTTGCAGCTTACTGTACATGTATTTCATTATTAAAAGATTATTTGTCTTAAAAAAATGGCCTGGGCTCCCATGTAATTTTCTTAACCAGCAGTGGGAAAGCTGATGGCTGGGGGCAGATGTTTATAGCCTGAGAAGGGTGTAATACCTATGGAGCTTCCCAGGCTATTAATATCAGTTCACAGCTGTATACTTAGCCTTTGCTGGTTATTAAAATTGGGGACCCCAAAAAATGACATACTGTTCCCTATAATTAATAACCAGCAAAGGCTAGGTAGACAGCTGTGGGCTGATATTAATAGCCTAGGAAGGGGCCATAGACACTGACCCCCCCAGGCTGAAAACATCAGCTCTCAGCAGCCCAAGAAAAGGCGCATCTCTAAGATATGCCAATTCTGGCACTTAGCCTCGCTCTTCCCACTTTCCCTGTAGAGGTGGCAAGCGTTGTGATAGTTGCTTAAAAAAATTATGTGGGAGCCCCTCCCTTTTTTTTTCAGACAAATAATCTTTTAATAATTGATTACATGGACAGTAAGCTGCATGCACACTGTACTAATTGTATATGCCATTGACATCTATTAACTATCTATTCTATGTGTATACTGTATGCAACCCATCTATTCTATCCTGTCAAGTTCTGCTGTGATTTTACAGTACATGGCTTCTGAATTGCCAGTTTTTCTTCTATGTAATGTATGTTCATATATACTGTATATATTTGTGTGTGTGTGTCACTAACATCTATATATCTATCTATTCTATGTGTATATACTGTATGTAATGTCTATTCTATCCTGTCGGGTCCTGCTGAATTTTACAGTACACGGCTGCTGAATTGCCGGATTTTATTCTATCTATTGATACACATCAGTGACATCTTTATATCTATTCTATGTGTATATATCTATTCTATCTATTCTAACCTGTCACGCTTTGATTTTACTGTACGCAGCAGATGAATTGCCGGCTTTTCATATCTATCTATCTATCTATGTGTTTTGAAGAATATTTCCTTTGAAACCGATATGTAAATGGCTTAGAGAATTGCTCTATGTAAAAGCTCATATTAAAATCGCATTGCAATCAGATATCAATCGCACTGCATTCTGATGTATATTGGATGCTAAGTGTGAAAAATCGGATTGTACTCATTTGACACTCGTCCATTTTTTCAGTCTTGATATTGGAACATTTTTTTTCACACATATGGGTATGAGCCCTAATACTGATTACAAAATAAATAGTAAGGAGATAAAAGGTGTTTTCGCCATTCAAATAATGACTGTCCAGTCTCTTTCTCTTATTTCCCCAGTATTTGTGCAGTTAGTACCTGATATTCTTTTTTTTCTCCCTATTGGTCTAGTTATTGGTATTTTACAATCATTCTGCTACTTTTATAATAAAAATAAGCTCTTGTACACTGACTTCATGATGAGCTAGTATTGGACTATCCAATGATGAGACAGCAGTCCAAACCAACGATGAGGCTTGCGGTGCCTCTTAACAGATGCTGTTCAGCCAGAGATAGTGTGTTCAGGACCTGTAGTACAACCTACTCTGGCAATATGGATGTGTGTGGTGTCCAGCAAGTGTTATCATCTCCTTGCTATGGTCAATAGAACATTACTACACCTATAGCAGTATGTTGGGGCTTGCAAGTTATAGTTTATATTTGCTTTGGTTCACTTCTGTTATTTAGCTTTAGTTCAGCATGATTTATTTCTACTTCTGACCTTGGTCTATGTTTAGACTGTCCATCTGTCTCATGATTCTGGTACTGTCCATGACCTCTGGACATTAATGCAGCTTTCTCAAAACACTCTGCCATCTTGCTCCATCAGCCAGCAGCCACTCTGTGTAAGCAAAAATCTTTGTACATGGGTTTAAAAAAGAGGGCCAGGTGAACCTCTGAGATCTGCTACATGGATTGGCTACTGTAAGTCCTGTCCCTGAAAGTCCGATTAAGAGCTGCTAGTTATCTATTGGCAGTGCTCCGTGACGCTTGTTGGCACTGTCTGCAGCTAAACAGTCAGATCATAGCTCCTAGATAATGGATTAGAGACAAAAGAAGATTAGAAGGAAGCATGGAGTGAAATAAACAGTATTAGGCCGGAGTCACACTACCGCGAGATACAGCCGAGTCTCGCAGGTTAAAACCAAGCTCTGGCACCGGCACTCCGGAGCGCAGCGTGCAGCTCCATGTATTGCTGTGCGGCTGCACGCTCCGCTCCAGAGTGCCGGCGCCATAGCTTGGTTTCAACCTGCGAGACTCGGCCGTATCTCGCTGTGTGTGATCCCAGCCTTATCCATATATCCTGACTTATTGATAATTCTTTAGGTCAAGCCTGGATAGTCACATTAAGTCATTTTCCATCTTCCCTATTTACAAGGATTCTGTTACAGAATTTAAACATATTATTCTCTATTTATTTCTCCATTGCACTAGATCATTAGTTAAAAAATATTTAAATAGGAAATATCTCAAAGTACTCAATAAAACAATAGTCATTGTTTTTCTCATAAATGTACAGAGCATATTTTCACAGTTTTATTTGGCATAAATCCGATTTCCCAGAGTTATCTCAATTCTTCGAGAGACCTTCCCAATAACAACTAGTTAACTTATGTGAAAACAAAATATTAGTTGAAAAGGAAACACAATATTAGAGTATCCTTTGGCTGGATTCTCACAGATAGCAACATTTGTGCTGTTTATGTTGGCAGTTTTTATGTTTATTACAACCAGATGTTACCTTAAAGTCTACAGCAAAATATTTAAAAGTCTACATTCAGTTTTTACTATAGGCTTCTATGTAATTGAATGGAAGAAAAAAAAAAACAAAGAAAACTATATGTTTATCTCTTTAAAGTCCAGGTCTCTTTGGGCCTTAAAAGGGTTATCCACTTTCAGAAAAAAAGGACCCTAAACGCTCTAAAACACATAAAATAACTAACACCGGATCCATCATACTACTCGAGATATAGTGTTAAGTTTGCAGTGGCGATGTCTCAAAATACAGAGATCAGAGCTGCGCAGGACCCAGGGATGATGAATACCTGCTCAGATTGTTATTTAGGTATCTTAGAGGCAGAGCATTATGGGGTCCACTTTCCTGAAAATGGAAAACCCCTTTAGGGTATGTGCACACGTTGCTGATTCTGCCGCGGATCTGCAGCGGATTTGGCCCTACGGATCCACAGCAGATTCTCCTGCATTGTATAGTACCATTAAAGTCAATCTGAAATGAAAAACACTGTGCACATGCTGCGGAAAAATCTGCAGAATAAATGCTGTGGGTTCATTTCCGCAGCATGTCAATTCTTTTTGTGGATTCTGCAGTGTTTTACACCTGCTCCATTATAGGAATCCGCAGGTGTAAACCGCAGGGGAAATCCGCACAAATTCTGCAGAAAATCCACAGTAAACCTGCACTAAATCTGCAGGTAAAATGCAGGTCAAGAACTAAATATTTGGCTTATTTTTCTGTAAATTAGCTGTGTAAGGGTTTGTTTTTTTCTGAAATAGTTATATTTTCCATGGCACATTTCTGAGGTACATATATAACTTATACTACAGCTTTTATTAACTCTTACTGGGGGGAATGGGTCAATAACAACAGTTCTGTCATTGTTTGCATTAGACAGGAGTCATACTGTCACGATCCATTTTTGGATCTGTGGTAGATCCAGGCTCTCATATTAAAACTTTTTTCCTTTCAGGCCATCGGGGGTTAATATTAGTTTTTGCCCCCGGTGGCCGCTGGTGTTACTGCATCATTAGTTAGTCTTCTGGTGAGTTTTTCCCCCCGGTGGCCGCTGTTGTTATTGCATTGTGAATAATTATCTATGCAGGCGGAAACCACTCCCACCTTCCTACATAAGCTCACCAGGTGCACCAACTAACTGTTGGTGACATTGTTTCTCTTTGGAGACCAACCAAGCTGGAGTTCAGGAGCTGACAGAGTTCTGTGGATCTTCAGTTGTCTGCTGTTTTCAAGTGGCTAACTGCTCTCCTGGAGCATTGCCGCAGAGCAAGCTAAGTCTTGTCTTTCAGCTTATTTAACCCTGAGGTGTCTGTATTACCCTTTCGCTGGTTTTTGGCGAAGTTTACTTTATTCCCTGTCTGACCCCCTGTGGAGGGGGTTGGGTGTTTACCTCAGGGCTGAACAGGAGATAGAGACAGATCAGAGACTTGGGCCTCACTACCTTTAAGTGTACCCCCAAGTTAAGGAAAGTCAGGGTACCCCCTTAGTCTTAGGGGCAGTTCAGGGGCCCTGGTTCCACGTCTCCTGTTTCCCCGCAACTGCCCCGTGACATTATGACCAACCCTCCCATTTTCTTTTTTCCTGGTGAGCCATGACTCAGATTCAGACCTTAGCCCAACTGCTTCAGCCTCTCACCGATGAGCTGAGGTTGCTGCGGGGTGAGATAGTGCAGCAGTTGCAGCAGTTGGTGGGGATCTGGGCTTCTGCTCAGGCTCAAACAGAACCTAAGATATCTCTCCCTGACAAGTTTTCTGGAAGGAGAGACAAATTCTTAGTGTTTCAGGAGTCCTGCAAATTATATTTCAGGCTCCATCCCATTCTTCTGGGAGTGAGGATCAGCGTGTGGGGATTATTGTCTCCCTACTGAGGGGGGATCCCCAGGCCTGGGCTTTTTCCCTGCCCACCGATTTGCCTTCCTTACAGTCGGTAGACGGGTTTTTTGCGGCTCTGGCGCTGGTGTATGGCGATCCAGATGACGTCTCTCTAGCAGAAACCAGACACTGTGAAATCAAGCAGGGTGCCTGGCCGGTTGAGGAGTACTGCTCTGAGTTTAGGAGGTGGGCCATGGATACTCAGTGAAACGACCCTACCCTTAGGAGTCATTTTGTGCAGGGTCTGTCCCCAAGGTTGCAGGATACTCTTGTGCAGTACGCCACCCTCAGGTTGCTGGAGGTTGCCATGTCCCTTGCCATCCGGCTGGATAGACGCCTCAGGGAGAGACATACACCATATGTGCCCCCTATAGTCCTTGCTAAGGAGGAGGACACACCAGAACAGGAACCCACACAGATCGGAGCAGTTGATTTTAAAAAGAGGTTGCCTGCGATTCGCTGTGGTGTGGGGGCATGTTTTTTCTGTGGGCAGACTGGCCATTTTATAGGAGTCTGCCCAGTGCACACCAAATCTTCGGTAGAACCTAAGAAACCGCATCCCCCTGGTTGTGTGGGGGGAGGCGACCAGGGAGTGTATATTTCCTCCATTTTACCCTCTCAGTGTACTTTATCAGCTGAAGTGGTGGTTGACGGGGTACCTGAGGGCATAGCAGTGTTTGTGGATAGTGGCGCTGGAGTCAATTTGGTGGAAGCTCACTTTGTCCAGACTCATGGCCTAAAGTGCCGAACGCTGGCCAAACCCCTAAGCGTCCAGGCCATTGACTCTGTTCTACTGAGCCAGGGGAGGTTGACCCAAGTCATAGAAAAAATACATCTGCGTATAGGGACCCAGCATGAAGAGTCCCTGTCATGCTACGTCTTGAGGAATATGCCATCACCTATCATTTTAGGCCTCTCTTGGTTGGAAAAACACAACTCGGTGATAGATTGGCAGTCCAGGAAAATAGTCCGCTGGGGTCAGTCATGTGAGGGCTGCTGCCCGGGGGCTACTGTCTCTGCCGTCATTCTACAACCATCCCCTTCTTCTCCAGTGGGGGCAGCAGAGGTGCTGCTAGGGAGTAGGGGCCAGTCTCAACCCTCACCATTTGCCAACCCGGTTAATCAAAGTCCTCTTAGGAGGAAGGATTGGCGGAGGGTAGTGGTTCCCTCTGAAAATCGTGGGGGTGTGAGTGTGTGGACACAGGGGGACGCCTCTGTTGTCAGTTCCTTGAAGAGTTCACCATCTTGTGGCAAATGAGTGTGTGGCAATAAAAGTTCAGGTCCGGACCTGTGTGTGAATATCCAGTGGAAGTGTGCTGCTGAGGTCTGGAGTTCTCAAGTGATCGGGCCATATCGAGTGTCAGCCATTCTCGGCCCGGGACTTACCAGCGAAAGTTACCCCCAGTAATATCCATTCCCAACTCGTTCCCCAGGTCGGCGCTCTGGAGATTTGTGGTGCCTCCAAAGCATACATTGCCACTTCCACCTGCCCACGTTTGCCATAAACCTGAGAGTCAGGTGGTTGCTGATGTGAACTCTGGTGGATCTACGTGTCCTCACGGTAGGTGGTTTTCTGGTGAGGTGCGGTGTTGAGGGTCCAGAGGCCCCTCATTGAAAGGGGGGTACTGTCACGATCGATTTTTGGATCTGTGGCAGATCCAGGCTCTCATATTAAAACTTTTTTCTTTAAGGCCATCGGGCGTTAATATTAGTTTTTGCCTGCTGGTGTGACTGCATCCTTAATGGTCTTCTGGTGAGTTTTTTCCCCCCGATGGCTGCTGGTGTTACTGCATTGTGATTAATTATCTATGCAGGCGGAAACCACTCCCACCTTCCTTCATAAGCTCACCAGGTGCACCAACTAACTGTTGGTGATATTGTTTCTCTTTAGAGACCAACCAAGCTGGAGTTCAAGAGCTGAGAGAGTTCTGTGGATCATCAGTTGTCTGCTGTTTCAAGTGGCTAACTCTGCTATCCTGGAGCATTGCCGCAGAGCAAGCTAAGTCTTGTCTTGCAGCTTATTTAACCCCGAGGTGTCTGTATTACCCTTTCCCAGATTTTGGGTGAAATTTACTTTATTCCCTGTCTCACCCCCTGGGGAGGGGGTTGGGTGTTTAGCTCAGGGCTGAACAGTAGATAGGGACAGGTTGGAGACTTGGGCCTCACTACCTTTAAGTGTACCCCCAAGTTAAGGAAAGTCAGGGCACTCCCCTTAGTCTTAGGGGCAGTTCAGGGGCCTTGGTTCCACGTCTCCTGTTTCCCCGCAACTGCCCCGTGACACATACTAACCTATGAAAAATCAGATCACGTCTCCCTGCTGAGAGTCGCAGGAGTGTAAAGTGAGTGCCATGCGAGCACAATCCGATTTTTCACACCTAGCATCTGATTTACATCCGAATGCAGTGCGATTGCTATCCGATTGCAATGCGATTTTAATGAGCTTTTACATAGAGCGATGCTCATTTACACATTGTTTAGAAAAGACATATTTGGCAACACACACACATGTGTATATACAGTTGTGGCCAAAAGTATTGACACCCCTGCAATTCTGTCAGATAATACTCAGTTTCTTCCTGAAAATGATTGCAAGCACAAATTCTTTGGTATTATTATCTTCATTTAATTTGTCTTAAATGAAAAAACACAAAAAGAATTGTCCTAAAGCCAAATTGGATATAATTCCACACCAAACATAAAAAAGAGGGTGGACAAAAGTAGTGTGGGATCAGTTGTCTCAGGGCATACAGCATAGTGGGAGGAAGGAGGATCGGGGTAAGGAATATGTGCTCCCAATTCACTGCAACTGTGACTTGACCGTGTTGAAGACAGGTTGCTGATGGATAAGTAACTGGAAGTATTATCCGCTATCCAACTAAAAACCTTTTCACACTGCTCGGGCTTCAATAGTGCTGTCTTGCCGCAGTCCCCTAGGACTTTGGACACTAAGATCCAACTCCAGCTAGAAGATTTGGGTGGCCCAATTTCAGCTTGCCCACGTCCTCAGCCTCGGCCTGCACCATCACCTTCATGTCCACTTCCCCGTCGCTTGCCATGTGCCTTGCCCATTGTAAATGGACTAGAATATTAGACACGTTCAATACAAAAGGGTGATTTGGGAGGCAACTTGTATGTGATACTTGTGCTGGAAAACCACACTTTTACCTCTCTGTACTTTAAGTGAAAATGTGTTTTGCCTTATCAGATTTAATAAGTACTATAACAAACTGCAAATAAAATACAATGTATAGGCCTAAAATGGCCACATTTTTGGCAAGGATAAATGAGGCCTGTTAGGGAGATACCACAACCAAAAATTTCTGGCCTGTAGTTTTTATAAATTTTTTGTGCTAAATTCTGCTGTATATAAGTCCAGACACCCAGGACCAAAAAGCGGCCTAAACTGGCCAAAATTTGAACACACACAGACATGAGCTGACATGCAGATACCACTACCACTTTTTTTGTGGCTAAATACTGCTGTATATATGTAAGTCCAGTTACACCCAGGACAAAAAAAAAGAAAACAGGAGATTTATTTCTGAAGCGCGCGTCAGGGCGCGTTTAAATACATTCCACACAGTGTCTATTGGCTTACAGGTATTTTATACACTGCACCTTGTTTATTGCGGTCATGTTGCACATTTTTTAGTGGGATCTTATGTTTACACAGTTGCACTTTAGCACTTTGAGCACATATTGCTTTTACATATTTGGTCATACTTTTTGTATCACTTGATTTATTACCTGGTTTATTAATTAAGCCTTATGTTATGGATTGGTTTTTCCGTTTTCCATACATATATTGCTAACGTGGTTGTATATTTTACCTCTTTTTTATGCACTTATATGCTGTGCCAATATTTTAATAAAGGCATTTTTTAATACTTAAGCATTGTGATCCTGATCATTTATCATTATTATATATATATATTTTTATATATTTGTTTATTTAAATACATATTTTAGAATTTTTTTAATTTTCTTACCCTGCGGGATTTTATTTCCATCCACCTTCGAGACATTCAACTTTTTTACTCCAAGAATCTGTTTGATCCATTTCCTTTTGTTGCATCTGGCCTCTCACCGCGCAACATTGAAGAGGAACGTGAGGGGGTAACGTCTGTTGATGATGGCCAAAAATTTGAAATCCCACAGCCAGAAGAAAGCTACTTTCATCCACGTGATATTCTTGGTGAAGAGGTGGAGGCTGATGGTGATGACACACAGTTGCCATCTGGACAGTCGCCAATATCAACACGGAAGGAGGATGACATGGACGACGAGGTGGTCGATGATGAGACCACCAATCCGACCTGGACCGTTGGCATGCATAGCCAGCACAGCAGCACAGAGGAAGAAGGTGGATACGTAGCACCAACAAAGGCACCAAGGGCTACTGGTTTGAGCAGAGTGCGAAGGGTGTCAACTGTTGCCAAGAGCAATCCTTCTGTGCCCCATGTCAAGGCAAGGGTGTGTTCAGTCGCTGACTGGAAATTTTTTTCCGAGAGTTCTTCTGAACCAAATGTTGTCATCTGTAGCATCTGCCATAGGAAGCTGAGCAGATGTCAGGGCAAAGGCAACCAAAGCACCACCAGTATGCGGAAACACTTGGCAGCCAAGCACCCTAGTCAGTGGGCTGAACAACAGGGTACCAAATCAGTGTCTGTGACTGCGGGTCTAACCACTGCAATGTCGCCTGTGATACGTCCTTTCCAATCTGCTGGGCAGGAAGCAGGTGATCATCATACCTCGTGCTCACAAGCTGCGGTTGCACAGACACAGGCCATAACAAGCTCATCCACTTGTTTGTCCCAGGAAAGCGTCCAATTGTCTGTGCCCCAGATGTATGAAAGGAGGCGTAAATACCAAGCCACGCACCCACAAGCACAAATACTGAACGCGCACATTGCCAAGTTGCTAGCTGTGGAGATGTTACCGTTTAGGCTTGTGGGGACACAGTCTTTCCGTGATCTTTTGACTGTGGCTGCCCCACGATGCTCGGTTCCCAGCCGGCACTATTTTTCCCGATGTACCGTCCCCGCAGCACACTGGCTCAACCTGGTGGAGGGTGGGACAAAGTCTCAAACTGGACCATCACATATCCTACCCACCCCACGAATAGCGGACCCAACCTCAATCAGGGTTCCTGCCTCATCATATACATCCAGTCTCCCCTCTTCCTCCTCTTGCGCCTCGTCATCCTATGCTGAATTACCCTCCACATCACTCCCAAGTTGGCAGCTGTGCAGCAGCGCATCGGCAAAGCGGCAAAACGCTCTGCTGAAGCTGATCTGCTTAGGTGAAAAACCACACACTGCAGCAGAGCTGTGGCAAGGACTAAAACAGCAGACCGATCAGTGGCTCTCCCCACTGCAACTCCAACCTGGTCTGGTCGTCTGCGACAATGGGCGCAACCTGGTGGCGACTTTAAAGCTCAGGAAGCTGGTACACATGCCATGCATGGATCACGTGCTGAACCTAGTGGTGCAGAAATTTATAAAAACATACCCTGACTTTCCTTACCTACTTGAGAAGGTGCGTCGTATTTGCGCCCATTTCTGCCATTCCTCAACCGCTGTTGCCGGTCTTGCAGCGCTTCAAAAGCAATTTAATTTACCAAACCACAGACTCATTTGCAACATGCCAACACGGTGGAACTCAACATATCATATGTTGGCAAGGGTAAGTGAGTAGCGGAGGGCACTTGCTGAATACCAGCTTAAACATGCCCGTCACACTGAGACTCAGCCAAGACACATAACAACTGTCGAGTGGGTGTGGATCGCTGATATTTGTGAGGTGCTTGATAACTTTGAGTACTGCACCAAGCTTGTGAGCGGTGATCAGGCTATTATCAGCGTAACCATCCCTATGCTATGTCCTCTGAAAAAATTGCTGCAGAATAAAAAAATGGAATATTTGCGTGCACAGCAGCTGGGTATGGAGCAAGATTTCACAATGGGTGATCCTACCCAGCCCAGCCAATATCATCAGGTAACATTGGGGGATGAAGATGATGATGAAAATTAGGAGGGAGAGGACTTATTTTTCAGTGGTACCGAGGGGACACCTCATGCTACATCCCCAGCTTCATGTCTGTCCAGCATGGGTGGGCTGGAGAGGAGGAGGTGGAGGAGGAGAGTCAGTGTGAGGAGAGGATGAGTATTGTTCCGCCTTCTGGGGTCACAGAAGATTTGCTTCTTTGCAGCTTGGCACACATGGCACACTTCGTATCTGACTGTCTGTGCCAAGACCCTCGCGTAACCCACATTTTCAATACCAACATATACTGGTTGGCCACCTTTCTAGACCCATGGTATAAAGACAAATTTCCTTCACTAGTGTTGCAGTCACCAAGGGGTTTCACAATGGAATCCTTTAAGAAGGCCGTTGTCGATCATTTGATGGCAACAGCACCCTTAGACACCACTGCTAGCAGAGATACCAGCTCTGTGCAACAGCATGCATTAATGGGGAGAGACACGACAAGCAGGTCCAAAAGAGGTGGTGGTAAAATATCCACAAACTGGGCCATCTTCAATAAACCGGCTCATCACCGAGGACTAGCTGGAACAGTAGCAAAGTCAAGGCGGGAGAAGTTGAACAAGATGGTCAATTACTATCTAAGTGACCATACCTGCGTCCGCTTCTGTACCGCTTAATTACTGGGTATCCATGCTGCATAGTTGGCCCAACCTCTCCTTCTATGCCTTGGAGGTGCTGGCCTGCCCTGCTGCTAGTGTGATGTCAGAACGTGTTTTCAGTGCCGCTGGGGCAATCATCACAGATACACGCACACGGTTGACTACAGAGAATGCAGAAAGGCTGACTCTGATAAAATTTAACAAGGACTGGATTTCGCAACAGTATTTACGCCCTCCAGATGAAAGTATCCCAACCTAAAGTCACCCAAAACGTTATTTTTTTTTTTAAATTGGTGATCACGTCCATCCCTTCCCATATAAGCCCCTTTTCTTCTTACACATGTTTTCAAATCCTGCTTCTGCCACATGTACCTCATGGTCAATAAGCTAAAAACAATGTTACGTTAATATTTCCCATCGGGGGCACTTGTGATGAGAGTGAGACCCTTCTTCCTTCATCAACCATGGTATCCTGCCCCTTGGGCTAATTTTTGGAGACACTATGGCTATGCCTGGACACTGGGCACTGCAACCTCTATGCTAGTAGTCCTAGATTCATCATATTTGTTTGGCTCTTCAGACCTGTCTTGCTTCCTTCATCAACTATGATACAGCCCCTTGGGCTAATTTTTGGACACACTATGGCTATACCTGGACACTGGGCACTGCAATCTCTATGCTAGTAGTCCTAGCTTCATCATAATTGTTTTGCTCTTCAAACCTGCCTTGCTTCCTTCATCAACCATGATACAGCCCCTAGGGCTAATGTTTTGAAGACACTATGTCTATGGCTACACATTGGGCAGTGGCAGTGGAACAACAAGGACAGCAGTTCAAGCTTTATAATTGTGAATCCCTTGTGATGATGATGATGATGGTTGGCTTCTTCCTGCTTTAGCCATCACACAGCCCCTAGGGCAGATCACTCTCCTTACACCACTTAGCTGTCAGAAGATAGTCTCCATCATCACTCGCTCTTACGGCACTTCTGATATATCAATGGCACTGCGTAAGTCACGTACGAGTCCCAATCTGCTGGCAAAAAAACCACTGGACTTCAAATAGTGTTTGTACATTCTAGTGAAGCAGTGGTGTAAACCACTCGTGCAGCCCCTGACCAGGTGCCCCCATGTTATATACATTTGTTTACAGCATACATTTTTTAACATTTACACATTTTTTAGCCTTTTCCTCAGCACCCAGACCGCTTTGTAGGGTCCAGCGGATAATTACTCACATTTTCCATTGACTATCATTGGACTCGCTAATCGTACCGAATACCCGAGTATTACGGTATACTGGGTACGAATACAGCGAGTCCGAATACTTCACTACTCACTCATCCCTTCTCATAACAGTTCGGCAGTAAGAACCACAGGGGTCTCCTTCAGACCCCGGGTTGTCATGCCAACCTATCAGCATCCCGCAATCATGTGACAGGTGTGCCGGTGTTCAGGATTAGTGACACGCTTCCAACATTGCCATGTTAAATACCGCTGTCAGAGATTGACAGTGGCATTTAGCTAGTTAACAGCCATGGGTGGATCGTGTTTCCACCTGCAGCTGTTAGGGGCACATGACAGCTGATCAGATCAGCTTTTATGTGCAGGAAAAGGTGTGAACTCAGCGCCGAAGCCCGCACCAAAGTGGGGGAGGTGACCTATGACGGGCACAGCACGTCAGTGGTCATTAAGTGGTTAAAGCAACTCTGTTACTATAGTCTATGATGTATATACAAACTTTTGTAGAAGTGGTGCTAAGTAGAGATGAGCGACTTTTCCGTTTTTAGGGTTGAGTCGGGTTTCATGAAACCCGACTTTCTCAAAAGTCGAGTTGAACGAAATCGGCCGACTATAGGGAAAAGTCGGGGTCCGACTGAAACATGAAACCCAATGCAAGTCAATGGGGAAGCAAAGTCGGCAGGGAGTGGAGGACAGTAAACACACCTACAGTGCCCATTTCAATGCCAACAACATCAATTCTTATTACTTAAGCTTGGCAACCTTAATTTATTTTATAATAATAGTTACGCATTGAAAACTTGGGGTTATTTGGCTAAAGTTGTGGGGGGGGTAGGGCTGGCTCCAGGTTTTCGTGTGCCCCGGGCCAAAGAGTGTCAGTGGGCCCCTTTAACACATAACAAAATTCATGATGCTCCGATACGGCAGAGAAATAGTGGTATAGGACAATGAAAAATACTTCACTTCTTACATGACATGACTGATATCTATTTCAAATTCAACAATAGCTAAAAAAACGGACAGTATATTACTCCATACAGTATTAAGGCCACCACATAGTGCACTATACAGAATAATGAGCCCCATATATTTCTCCATACAGAATAATTGGTCCCATATTATGTTCCATACAGTATATGATGAGCTCCACATAATGCTGCAGTATATGTTGGTCCCCATGGATGATGCTCCACTGTCTTATGGGACCAAATAATGCTCCATATATAATGAGCCCCATTTCTAATGCTCCAGTGTATAATGGGCCCCAAAGATGATGCTCCAGTATCTGATCTGTCCCATTTAGAATTTTCCATTATATGATGGGCCCCATGGATGATGCTCCAGTGTCTTATGGGCCCAAATAATGCTCCACATATAATGGGACCCATTTATAATGCTCCAGTGTATAATGGGCCCTGTAAATGCTGCTGCAGTGTTTGATGTCCCCCATTTGGAATGCTCCAGTATATGATGGGCCCAAATAAGGCTCCATATATAATCTGCCCCATTTAGAATGCTCCAGAATATCATAGGCTCCATGGATGATGCTCCAGTGTATGATGGGCCCCATATCTCATTCTCCAGTGTATAGTGCTCCCCAAAAATTGATCCCAACCTTTAAAAAAATTAAATACCTCTCCTTGCTGGGCACTGCTCTACTCTGGACTCCTCAGCATTAACATCTTCCAGCACTCTGCACTTGGGCTGTTTAGGCAGAGGGCATACAGACGTGAAGTCATCGCGCTCTCTGACCTGAAAGTCACTGTCAGGAAACGCGGAAGATGTCACGGCGGTGGAGCAGGGAGAGGTAAGTATTGCAAGTGCTGTGGCCCTGAGTAAGCAGGGGGGGTCACTCGTGGGCAACGGCACTGGCACAGGGCCCCTCATAGTACGCCGGTGTGTCTGATGGTGAGTGGGCACTCCCACCGGCAGAGACACTTTTGAGTACTATGAGGGACTCTGTGTCAGTGCCGCCGCCCACGAGTATGCCCCCCCACCTGCTCAGGGAACCGGCACTTTCATCAACACCTTCCTCTGTGTCACTGTGTAAGGTGCTATAGTATGCGGGAAGGGGCACCTGAGTTTCATCAGTCAGATTCTAGCTCTGTAATGTGCGAGGGGAATGTAGTGCTGTTGGTGAATGTGCCAGCAGAGTCATCTAGCAGTGGCTGTGCATCAGTGCACTCCATCTCTGATTCATGATGGACTGGGGAATTCAGGCTTTCACTTGATAACCCAAGCATGGTATGTGAAAACAGCTCCATGGAGTAATCTGAAGTGTGGCCTGCCGCATCCTTCACTTTTGGTGGGGGTTAAGGACACAAGGAAAGGGGTTGTTCCTAACCAGAAGCCTGCACTGATGACTCAGTGCTTGCATTTTTTGCAACTTCAGAAGAGGAGGTGATAGAGCTGGAGGCTGTTTCGGCAATGTAAGCCAAAACCAATTCCTGATGCTACGACTTTAAAAGCGTTTTACCTACTCTGAGAAAAGGGTGCCTTCCAGGCCTTCAGGAGCAAGACCATGCCGCAGTCTCAACCCCTCCTGCCTTACCTGGTATTGTACTTTTGGCACTACCAGCAGATGCACCACCACCACCACCATCAGTACCAGCTAGCCACCCATGCCCACATCTGCAGCCGCTTACACCATACCTCCTAATTTTTGTGAAAATGGACCCAAAATACCATCAGATATATGGTACTGTATCAGAAGCGTACAGCTTTATACAGTGTAGGGGTCATTGTAAATCTCCGCATATATTTCCGTAGTCCCCCTCAGACAGTCACCCAGTAAGGATTTGACCGTAAGACAACATGTCTAACAAAGGTACTGTATCACAAGATAGGAGGTGTATAGAGTATAGGGTAAAATGTTTTTCTCCGTATATATTGAATGAGTAAAGCACACACGCTCACTGAGTATGGATTACACCATAAGAAAAAATTTAGAACTAAGGTACTGTTTTCATCAAATACCAGGTGTATATAGTGTAATCGAAAATGTTAATCTCCCTGTATATTTCCGTAGTCTCATACAGATAGTCAGAATGTATTTCTCCTTGATACCATCACGGTAGTGTATGAGGAGCGTACAGCTCTATATGGTGTGTGAAATTATGAACGTTCATTCACTGCAGGAAAACAGAATAAAAGTAGGAGCGCTGTGTAAAAGCAGTCCACACACAGCAATACTGCTATCAGGCAGGCTAATAATTAGCGCTGCTGCACACAAGAAAATTGTCCCTGTCACTGGCAGGCAGCCTAATAACTAGCGCTGCTGCACACAAGAAAATCCTCCCCTGTCACTGCACACTAACAGAACACAACAATTGCGTTCAGCGCAAGCACATAGCAACTTCTGTTTACAGGCCTAAGTGTCTCCCAAATCATAAACAGCGTCAGCAACCTCTCCCAACTGTAAAGATGGGCAGAAGAAAAATGGCGGTCGGCGGGGAGGGCTTTTACACACACTCCGTATATACAGGTGTTGGACAAAATAATGCAAGCAAACACCTAACGTGTTGTCATCATTATCTTCAAACATGTTCTAAACATGCAAACCGTGACATATGTTAATGTTTTGGAGTTGATTATTTGTGTCATGTGATATGTGTATGTAAATTAACTGTTTGTTTTGCATAATTGTAAGAACATTGAGGAAAACCTGCTATCAATGGCAGACCTCTCTGATTTTCAAAGAACCCAAATTGTTGATGCTGGTATGGCAGGCGCTAGTGTAACTGAAAGTGACCATATGCTTGGCGTGTCAAGCGGTACTGTCTCCAAAGTAATGACTGCGTTTGAAAGAGAAGGAAAAACATCCGCAGCAAAGCACAGGTCCAGCTCAAAGTCGAAGTTGACTGAGAGAGTTACTGTCGGACTGTAAAGCAAATTTGGAAAGAGGATCGCAAGACCACTGCTCGGAAAGTCAATGCAGAGCTCAATGAACACCTAGAGAAGACAGTTTCCCAGAAAAAAGTTTGTCACAAGCTGCACAAATATGGATTCCACGAAAGAGCTGGAATTGTAAAAACGCTTCTCTCAATGACAAATGTTTCCATGCGTTTAGAGTGGTGTAGAAACCTCCGGAATAGGTTTGTCGAGCTGTGAAAACATTTTATATTCTCAGACGAATCAACGTTTACCCTATTTCCGACCTCTGGCCTAAAGAAGCATTCCATCCAGACTGCCTTCCCCCAACATGGCGGATGTTCTGTGATGATCAGGGGTGCTATTTCGTTGAGATATGCCGGGCCAATTATATCCCTTCATTGAAGAAGTAACAGCCGCGATTATTTAGGCGTTTTGGGCAACCAAGTGCATCCTATGGATCAAGCACTGTTCCCGGAGGGGAACGCCACCTTTCAGGATGATAATGCACCAATTCATACAGCTCGAATCATTAAAGCATGGCACGAGTAACACTGTAATGAAGTTGTGCATCTCATCTGTCCCCACAATCCCCAGACCTCCACATTATTCATCATTTATGGCAGATTTTATCGATTCCATTTAGACGTCGATTTCCTCCACCATTGTCGCTCAAAGAACTGGAGGGTATTTTAATTGAAGAATGGGCTACAATTCCTTTGGAAAAAATTCACACCTTGTATGAATCCATACCTCGGCTAATCGAGGCTGTAATCGACGCAAACCGTAGACCTACACCATACTAACCTAAGTTTTTTTGATGTTTACATGTCTTTCCATTATTTTTTCCAACCGCCAGATTTCATGAGTCAACCACACCCGCTCACTCTGTCAGTATGGATTTAACCATACTCAAACATGTTGAAAAAAGGTACTGTATCTGCAGATACAAGGTGTATCCAGTCCAGGGGTAATTGGAAATATCCGTCTATATATCCGGAGTCAGAAAAAGACACTCACAGGCTCAGTAGGGATTAGACAAGAATATAAAAAGTACAAAAAGGCTGCATACAGTGTTGGTGTGATTTTAAATCTCCCAGTTCCTATAATTTGAAAGAGTCAGACACAAACTCTCACAGGCTCAGTATGGATTACACCAGAATATAAAAATTAGAAAAAGGGAAATGGATTCGAAGCGTACAACAGCATACAGTGTTGGGGTACTTTAAAACATTCGTATATATTTCAGTGTCAGTAAGCCAGTCCAGACTGTCCACTACAGGAAACAAGATGGATACAACTCCAGACGGAAAGTGTAGTGATTGCAGAAATTTTATAAATTACTAATCACGGGAAAACCTCCAGGGAGGATTCGCAGAGGCGATGCTGACCCTCAATTAATTTGTCTGTGGAGAATGTGAAACCGGTTGTATGTGAATAAAGGGTTGCTGTCTAGCAGTAGCGTGGATCCCATCACCGTTACTCGTCTCCATCAAATTTTGATCACAGGGAGAGATGTACACATGGTCCTCACTGCCTATAATGATCTGTCTGTTAACTTTGGAGTGCAAAAGACAGAAGCAACAGGCCATAGGCGATTCTATTGGATTGCCATGAGAGGAGATATTGCAAAATGGTGGCAGGAATGTCACATGTCTGTGACTATGAAAACTGTGAAAGCTGATCATAAAGCACCCCTGCATCCGATTGTGAGTCGATGTCCATTACAAATGGTAGCCATTGATCATCTGAAGGTAGAGCCCAGCAGGACTGGCCATAGCTAAGTTTTAACCATCATCGATCAGTTCTGCAAAGTTGTACTGCCCGTCCCTGTGAAGGATTTAACTGGCCAGACTACACAGCGGCGGAGCAGGGAGAGTCAAGTGCTTGGGCCCTGAGCAAGCAGGGGGGCACACTCGTGGGTGGCGGTACTGGCACAGGGACCCTCAAAGTACGGTGACGGTGGTGTGTTTGACGGCGAGTGGGCCCACCCACCTGTTCAGGGCTACGACACTTGCCCGGGTGCACCAGTTTGTGACCACGGCCATGGGGGGGGGCCAGCCCAGTTAGGGAGGTTGAAAAAATGCCATATGTTGATGTCTAAACTGTACATTCAGCAGCTGCAATTAGAGGAAGTGGAGAAGTAAGAGGAAGACGAGGACAAAAGCGAGCCATTTTTATTGCCACCTATGTGTCATTCAGGGGAAGGTGGGACAAATTCCTTGGAAACCCATGCATGGTTCATTTTAATGAAGGTTAGATCATCAACATTTTGGGTCGACAGATGGGTCCTTTTTTCTGTCAGGATTGATCCAGCACACTGAAGACTCTTTCAGATAACACACTAGCAGCAGGGCAAGCGAGCTTCTGAAAGGCATATTGTGCCAATTAGGGCCAGTTGTCCAGTTTACAGGCCCAATAGTCAAAGGGGAATGACCTGTGAGGGAGAACATCGATATGGGAGGAGAAGTAGTTTGTAACCATAGATGACAACTGCTGTCTCCTGTTACTTGCAATCAATTCTGTATTAGCACTTCGGCTGTGTGCACCACGAACACCTCTTCCAATTTGGCCTCTACGGCTCATGGGAGAACCAGCACCGGTGCTGTTTGCTGGGAATGCCTCCAACAAACGGTTTACCAGAGTTGCTTGTTTGTTCGCCAATATTATCTCTAGGTTCTCCTGTGGCATGATGTTTTGTACTTTGCCTTTATAGCGTGGATTGAGGATGCTGGCCAACCAATAGTCATCATCCTTCATCATTTTGGCAATGCGGGGGTCCCTTTTTAGGATCCGCAAGGTATAATCACACATGTGGGCCAATGTTCCAGGTGTCAATGATGCACTGCCAGTGGTGGGTGAAGGAGCACTTTAATGGAAATCAACATCCCTCCAGTCACGCAAAAACCCTGTACCTGACCTTGGCACGCCAACATTCTCTCTTGGCCCCTGAGAAGCATCCTCCTCCCCAAAATAATCATCCCCCTCATCCTCCTCCTCCTCTTCTTCCTCCACCTCGTCCAGGTGAGTTGCCCTCGCTGACATTGGCTGACTGTCATCAAGGCTTCCCTCCTCCTCTTCCTCCTCCTCTGCTGCAGATGCCTGATCCTTAATGTGCATCAAAGTTTGCATGAGCAGACGCATAAGTGGTATGCTCATGCTTATGATGGCGTCGTCTGCGCTTACAAGCCATGTGCATTCCTCAAAACACTGAAGGACTTTACAGAGGTCTTTCAGCTTTGACCACTGCACACCCGACAATTCCATGTCTTCCCTCAAACTGCCTGCCCGTGTATCCTCCCACAAATGCATTACAGCCTGCCTCTGTTCGCACAGCCTCTCAACCATGTGCAGGGTGGAGTTCCACCTTGTTGCTATGTCTATGATTAGGCGGTGCTTTGGGAGTTGGAGTGATCGCTGCAGCTTCTGCATACGACTGGAGTGTACTGGCGATCAACGGATGTGCGAGCACAGTCTTCGCACCTTATTGAGCAGGGTTGTTAACTCCGGATAATTATGTAGGAAGCACTGCACCACCAGGTTCAAGGTGTGAGCCAGGCAAGGTATGTGTCTCAGCTTTGCAAGAGCTATGGCTGCCACAAAATTCCACCCATTATCACTGACTACCTTGCCTAGCTCAAAATGTAAACTGTCCAGCCATGACTCAGTTTGTCGATGCAAGTAGTCAGCCAGTACATCCGCGGTGTGTCTTTTGTCACCCAAAGACATCATCTTCAAAACAGCCTGCTGCCGCTTACCACTAGCTGTTCGATAGTGGGACACCTCGTGTCCAACACTGGCAGCTGCAGATGGAGTGCTCGTGTGACAGCGCTCTGTGGACGAGATTTCGCTTCTGGAGGAGGGTGGAACGCCTACAGCCAACTGTTTCCTATACCGTGGGCTAGGCAGCACTGTTCCACCGCCACTGTCCCCTGTGGAGCCAGCATCCATCACATTAACCCAGTGCGCAGTGATGGACTTGTAACGGCCCTGGCCATGCCTACTGGCCCATGCATCTGTTGTGAGGTGCACCTTTCCACTCATAGATTGTTTGAGTGCATGGACAATGCGGTCTTTCACATGCAGGTGGAGAGCAGGGATGGCTTTTCGAGAAAAGAAGTGCTGACTGGGTAGGTCATAGCGTGGGACAGCGTAGGCCATGAGGTCTCGGAATGCTTCACTTTCAACCAAACGGAAGGGCATCATCTCTAATGAGATCAGTTTGGCAATGTAGCCGTTCAAAGCCGGTGTACGCGGATGAGATGATGAGTACTTTCTTGTTCTACTCAGAGTGTCTGGTAGGGTGAGCTGAACTTGAGAGCTGAATAGGGGAGAACTAGTGGTGGACATTAAGGACTGAGAGGGGGTTGGTGATGGTGATGGTGGTGTTGGTGATGGCCTTGATTCAGTCTTTTTTTCCAAAAACATTGTGATTCCTTGACTGCTTTGGCCTTGCGATGACACCTCAACATTTCTTGCTGGTGGTGTGCTTATCGGAGGCCTTTCAGTGGGGGAAGCAATGTAGCGTTGCTGGCTACCTTCAGGCGGAGCAGGTGCACATGTGCTACCTGAGGTTTTGTAGTCCATCCACGCTTGCAAGTGCATGGTGGTTAAATGTCTAAGCATGCAACTGGTGTTTAAATTTCGGAGATTTTTACCTCGGTAAAGGTCCTTCTGCACTTCTTACAGATAAGCTTTGCCTCATCAATAGGATTTTGGTCAAAAAAGTGCCACATCGCACTCTTCCTACTATGGTATACATTTTCAGGGCTTGCACGGTGTGCAAATTTGACCGTCTGGCCAAGCTGTCCTGCAACTCTTTTTGATTTTTTAACAATCTTTGGTACAGCTACGGACCTGCCAGATAACCGCTGCTTCGATGTCGATGCCTGCTGTGGATCCTTCTCCTCTTCTGAGCTATTGCCAGCAGCACTCTCTTCCCCCAATGGATGCCAATCCGGGTCAACAACTGGGTCATCCATCACCTCCTCTTCAATGTCATCTGCACCTTCCTCTGTGTCACCGTGTAAGGTGGTATACTATGCGGGAAGGGGCACTTGAGTTTCATCAGGGTCTGATTCTGGCTCACTATACTGCAAGGCAAATGTATTGCTCTGCGTCAATGTACCAGCAGAATCAACTAGCAGTGGCTGTGCATCAGTGCACTCCATGTCAGATTCATCTTGGACTGGGGAATTCAGGATTTGACTTGAAAACCCAGGCATGGTATGTTAAAAGAGCTCCATAGAGTGATCTGAAGTGTTTTCTGCCGCATCCTTCACTTTTGCTGTGGGTGATGGACACAAGGAAAGGTGTTGTTCCTGACCAGAAGCCTGCACTGATGACTCAGTGCTTGCAGTTTTTGAAACTTCAGAAGAGGAGGCAACAGAGCTGGAGGATGTTTTGGCAATGTAAGCCAAAACCTGTTCCTGATGCTCCAGCTTTAAAAGCGGTTTACCTACTCCCAGAAAAGGGAACCTTAAAGACCTTCTTGTGCCAGACCTTCTTGATGCTGGCTCAACACCTCCTGCCTTAGCTGCTATTGTGCTTTTGACATAATCAGCAGATGCCCCACCACCACCATCAGTACCAGCTGTGCCCCCCCGCCCACGTACGTGACCTCTTCCACCAGACTTCCTCATGTTTGGAAAAATGTACCAAAAATACCAGCAGAGATATGGTACTGTATGAGAAGCAGACAGCTCTATATGGTGTATGTATGGAAAATTTGAATTATCTGTCTATTTTTTTAACGGAGTCACACACAGGCGCTGTCTCTGTAGTGATTTGACCGTGATCAAGCAGCAGATATGGGATACTGCTTGACAAGCGGACAGCTCTATACGGTGTATGGATGGAAAATTTGAATTATCCATCTATTTTTTAACGGAGTGACACAGACGCTGTGTTTGTAGCGATTTGACTGTAATCAAACAGCAGATATGGGATACTGTTTGACAAGTGGACAGCTCTATACGGTGTATGGATGGAAAATTTGAATTATCCATCTATTTTTTAACGAACTCACACACAGATACTGTCTCTGTATCGATTTGACTGTAATCAAACAGCAGATATGGGATACTGTTTGACAAGCAGACAGCTCTATACGGTATATGGATGGAAAATTTGAATTATCCGTCTATTTTTTAACAGAGTTACACACAGACGCTGTCTCTGTATCGATTTGACCATAATCAAACAGCAGATATGGGATACTGTTTGACAAGCGGACAGCTCTATACAGTGTATGGATGGAAAATTTGAATTATCCGTCTATTTTTTAACGGAGTCACACACAGATGCTGTCTCTGTATCGATCTGACCATAATCAAACAGCAGATATGGGATACTGTTTGACAAGCGGACAGCTCTATATGGTGTATGGATGGAAAATTTGAATTATCCGTCTATTTTTCAACGGAGTCACACACAGAGGTTGTCTCTGTATCGATCTGACCGTAATCAAACAGCAGATATGGGATACTGTTTGACAAGCGGACAGCTCTATACGGTGTATGGATGGAAAAATGAAAATCTTCGTCTGTATGTACGGAGTCACACACAGATAGCATGTATTTGTCTGTGATACCAGCTGGTACACGGTAGTGTGTGAGGAGCGTACACCTCTATACGGTGTGTGAAAAAATGAACGCTCGCTAGAAAAAAGGTGCAGAAAAAAGGAATAAAAGTATTTTTGCTTTGAAAAAAGAAGTCTGCACAGCAGTGTGCAAACAGCAATGCAGCTATCAGGTAGCCTTATAAGGCAGCCTAATAACCACCAGAGCTGCTTCACACAAATATATCCTCCCCTGTCACTGCACACTAACTGTTGTGTTGCACAGTGAAAATCGCTATCAGTAGAAGCAGATTTTTTTTTTTTTGCTAACTGCCTAAACACTCTCCCTATTGAGAACGAGCAGCAACAACCTCTCCCTATGCTAAGATCGGCAGAAGTAAGATGGCGGTCGGCGTTCAGGGCTTTTATAGCCACTGTGACACCACACAAAGCCAGCCAATCACTGCAATGCCCATATATAAGACTGCCTATGTCATCGTGTTGCCCACAGTGTGCGTCATTGATTATTAGCTGAGAAAAGGCGCTGGAAGCATGATGGGAAACGCGACTTTGGCGCGCGGGTCGGCAACCTCATGGCCGACCTCACGCTATGGTCGGGTTTTGATCGGCGAAACCCAACTTCACCAAAAGTCGGCGACTTTTGAATTTGACGGACCGGTTTCGCTCAACTCTAGTGCTAAGGTACAGTTTAGTTGGCTGCAAAGATGAACCCAAGATATTTTGATAGAAATAAGTAACGACTTTACTATCCCTAGTGGTCCTTCAAAGTTTCTAACAATGATAGCAATATGGCAAATCTCTTTCTGACAAGTAGCACTATAGTAATATAGTAATCAACCAAATACAGCAGATAACAGTCCTTGAGCTGAGCTTTCTCCAGATGATCAGTATGTAGGTCAAGAACAATCTGAATGATAAATATTGTCCATTTTCATTCAATGTTCTCATGCCCTAAGAATACTGATAAAAATGAAAAAATATGTGATAAAGAGATGAGGCAAGAGAAATGCCTGTCTGGGTCAGGCAATGTTTGTGAAATGACTGCGAACAGGATATGAAATATTATATTTAAAGGGCATTGTTACTCAAATTATTTCAACAGTAGTTAATGCCTTACAGACATCAAGGCTCATAATTATTGATGAGCTAATTTGTTTGAAAAATTATCGCCACACATAAAATCGGCACGAATATGGCACATTTAGATTTGTGATCGGAATCAAGAGCAAAATGTCATAAAATCGGATAAAATCGGTAACATTTGGTAAAAAGTGCGAGAAAATATTTGTGTTGCCACTAAAGTATGTTCAGCACTTTGTCTACAATAATGGTGGTGTATCAAGAGTGTTTGGCACCTGTTTGATGAGGGGATGGGGTTTGCAGAGCTCAGAGCAACGTGCTAGTAAACAGTTTTTTTTTCTTCTAACTTAATCTGTTCACATTGCGGCTAGCCAATCAGGGCGCATGAAGCACCCACAATGTCTGACACAATGATATGTGTCCTTGGCTGCTGAAATTACATGTCCTCCTCCAATTAACGAGCAGACTTTTTGTTTTAGCGCCATTTTGATAGTGTAACAACATAGAGAGAATGCTTCTCATGCTGGCACTGTTTGCAGCTAGATTTTAGCTAGTTAGCTAGGTGGTTGTTTGTTAGTCAGATAGTTTAGATAGGTAGTGTCCAGTGTGGCTGTGAAATCGACCTTCCAACAGATTTTTTTGTGCCATTATTACTGAGGTCCACCAACCAGTAGAGCACATGCCATACAAGTGTGTTGTGCACTGCTTCTTTTGGGCTCCATGCACAAGTAGATAATTCTAAATCTTATTTTTTCCCTTCTAAATATGAAACAGCAAGGCATATGTCACCTTGTCATTTAGTGGTATGGTGACATTGTTCTGTGATTTGAGCTGTTGTGCATGAAAAAATTTTGGGGGGGCAGTTGCAACCATGATTCACCATGCCATATCTCACTTTGTTATTTAGTGGCGGTGAAATTGCACATTGTGCATAGCTCATGCACATAAAAAAAAATAATAACAATTTATGTTGCGATACGTGATACAGCCCGTCATATTCCACGTTGTAATTTTGTGGCAGTGATATGAACCTGTCTGCAGACCACACACACATTAAAAAAAAATATGTTTTTCTGTTGCAAAATGTGATACAGCCCTCCGTACCCCACATTGTAATTTTGTGGCGGTGATATGAAGCTGTCTGCAATCGCACAGTGGTCCATGTCTTGATTCAGGCTCTACAGCCCGTATGTGCTGTTTTTTGTGTTCGTATCCCCCCTGTTATACAGACACATATATATTCACAATCTATTTATTCCAATGCTTTTAACTTTTTTATAATACATTTTATCATTGATATTTTATTTTTCATTTTTATTTAGGTGTGTAATATAGGTGATGTTGCATAATAAATAAGTATTATTTTAGATCTACAACTAACATTCGTCCCATGACACTGCTGAACTTTGACAATGTCATGTGCCTGATTTGGTGTGTTTTTTTCAAAAGAATACAATATAAAAGTACAACCATTCCTGACAGTCACACCAGGTTTCTGTCCTGATGAAGAGGTCCTGCGTGACCTCAAAACGTGTTAACCCTGTAAACCTGTTTTAGCAATACATTTTTATCCATTGTAAACCATAGTGGATTCATCAGCACAGTGCAGGAGTGACATCTCCCTCCCGATTGTTTCTCACTGTTTGGTCCTTCTAGTGACCGATAACCTTGCAGCAGTTGATATCTATTTCATGCCAGTTTCATGTTGCTCTGTAGCAGCTATATAAGGTGAGCGGATCTTTTTCCTTGCCACCTTTTTGTTACCAGACCCTATTGCGCTTTCTTTCTTTCACAGTTTCTTTGTTTGCATTACACTCCTTCATGTGTTGTTGCCTGTAGCAGTAGGCCTCTGAGACCGTCAGGCCTCCACTCCCTTGGAGTCAACTACCCATGTTACTATCCTTAGATTTTTCAGACAACAGTAGTCTTGGAAATTTATATGATATTTGTGCCAACTGAGTGTGGCTGAGTATGAAAGCAGGTAGAGATGTTGCATGTGATAGCAGGGCTCCCAGCACATCAGGCTTTCACCAATCCCTCACCCACCTCGTCTTACTTTGACGTTCAATTGAAAGCTGTAATTGCTGTCCCTGACCCCGATACCTCATGCCTGGCTGATTGCTGCAGTGCCATGCTAAAATCTCTACTGTGGGTGAATTGAGGCCACTTTCCTGGTGTCTGTCCCTCATTTGATGTGTTTTGGCATCATTTGAGGTCATTATGAGGCTATGTGCACACGTAACGGAATTGCCGCGGAAATTTCTGTGGGAATTCCGTAATTCCATTCTGCTGGAAATATGTGAGAAAACCGCATTCTAATTCCCGCCTATTTCCCGTGGAAAAACTAGCGATTTGCAAGCGTAATTAGCTTGCAGAATGCTAGCATTTTCCAAGCAATCTGTAGCATCGCTTGGAAAACTGATTGACAGGTTGGTCACACTCGTCAAACATAGTGTTTGACGAGTGTGACCAACTTTTTACTATTGAGGCTGCCTATGCGGCATCAGTAGAAAAAAGATCTAATGTTACAAATAATAAAAAAAATAAAAAATGGTGTTTTTCTCACCTTCCGATGTCCCGCACAGCATTCCCGATCATCGCGATGCTCCCGGCAGGTCCCGTTCCCAATGATGCATTACGGCAATGACCTGCAATGTATCACTGGGAATGGGACCTGCCTGGAGCATCGCGGTGGCCTGGTGACGCTGCAAGGGACATCGGAAGGTGAATATAACCCGATTTTTTAATTTGAATCCTATTTTTTACAGGGATATGGTACCCAGAGCCTGGAGGAGAATCTCCTCTCTTCCATCCCGTGGGTACCATCCGTAAATGTTCTGCAAACTTTTCGCATGGTGGGCACAGCCACATTCGGAAAGTAAGCAGAACAATCTATTCCTATGTGGGCGGAATCGGCGTGATTTCGCAAAATTAATGAGCATGCTGCATATTTTTCCACGATGCGATTCCGGTGCGGAAAAATCCGCAGCATTAGCACAGCATTGCGGAATCCCATAGGATTGCATAGGATGCTTTTTTTGCGTTTTCGCTGCAAAATCGCGCGTTTAAAAATGCCGCAAAAAAACGCTACGTTTGAACACAGCCTAAGGTGTTATGCATTTGTTTGTTTTTGCCTCCTGTTGACTGTAATGGCATTCAACTTTGGCAAATATTCGACTAATAAATCGGGGAATATTGCAAATTCAGCGATCGTAATCCGAACCGAACATTGAAATGTTCACTTGTCATTTCTACTTACAATACATATCTAAATACATATTGATGTATTGTAACATTGTTCAATATTAAAGAAATTAATATGAGCAAATTTATTTTGTAATAGCATTACATTTAGCTTTATACCTATCTAAAATTGCAATCAAAATTATTCAACCCTCATTGAAAATTAGGTTTATTAACAATAAAGCAATATGTTCAAATATTCTGCTGTTTTAATAAACCATTCAAACAAGAACAAACTAACTACAGTACCTCAGCAAAACTGACACTACAAGCAGTTTCTCCAAATTCAGCACAAAATGCCACTATTAG
Source organism: Dendrobates tinctorius (assembly GCF_039654945.1). Lineage (NCBI taxonomy): Eukaryota > Metazoa > Chordata > Amphibia > Anura > Dendrobatidae > Dendrobates > Dendrobates tinctorius. Next base: position 73,857,101 of record NW_027361679.1, read on the forward strand.
TGACACCTGCATTCACAGACTTTGGCTACAGTCACACATCAGACATAGTTTTTTTCAGGTGGCATACTATCTGCTTCTATTTTTCCTCTTCCATTGAAAATTTTCACGGCAGAGTTATGCTTGCTTCCCAGGAAAAAAAAAAGAACATTGGAAGGTCACGTTTTTACTAAAGTTTATCACTGTTGCTAAGATCTGTGAGATACAGAGATGCAATACTGAAGCAAATGGGAAGCCTTACAATTTGAACCTGTGCCTCACATATCTCCATAGACTTTTTTATCGGATGTTTGAATACATATCCATTCTGACATTAATAATCTGACACTTGGAAATATTGGATATATCAGATGAATGTGTCAATGTAGTCCCCTGAATAGGATCTTTCATAAGAGCACACAATTCAATCCAATACAACATTATCTCAAGCAGACCTGTTGCAACTAATCCCATGTTTCTTGAGACCTTGCTTGAGTCAAGAGACTTGCTGACAGTCAGTTCATTGCGGTCTGAGATTGGACCAATTTGCATGGGCATTTGCATGAGCCCTAATATACAGTATTTATATGTAAGCATCAACCAATTTCTTACTTTAACACGATTATTGCAAAATATTCATTGACAACATTTCTGGAGATGATAAATGTATTCTATACATTGGAATTTAATTGTTTCTGCAGCATCTCCTTGATTAATGCAAAGCTGATACAGATTAATGGGGCAGTAACACATACCCTAAGGCTGCAGTCAAACACAACCATTAAAATTTCGGACCGATTTTTACGGTACGAAATCGCACAAAAGTTTCTTGTCCAGGGATCCGTCTGTCATCCCATTTTCCGGCGATGAACCGATTTTATTCGCATCTAAGCATCAAACTGACATCCAATGCCAATGCCTGATGCTCTTTCCTGTTGACCTGGAGAAGTCTTGCGATTTAATCGCAAGTCACACGTGTGGTGCGTTTTCAATGCGATTTTTTCTCGCCCCCATAGACTTGCATTGTCGAATCCGATCCGAAAATTGGTGACAATCGCAGCATGCTGCGATTGTCTCGGTCCGAGGAACGGATCTGATAAAAAAACGCATGATGGGAGCAGCACCATAGAATAACATTGGGACGAATGCAATGCGATTTTTTATCGCATTGCATTCGTCCAATTTAATCGCTAGTGTGACTCCGGCCTAATAGTGCTGATAATATTACACAAAGTGGAAAGGTATGCAGAGAACTGTTACTTTTCAGAAATGGTCAATGAGATTGTACCATAGCCAACCAAATTCTACTTTAATGTGACATGTTGATGTATTTGTGTTCCCTTGATTTGAAGTATAGGCAAGAAGTAGTAGAAGTCTGAAGAAATAAGTCTTAGGATTGGCGATCATAGCAATCTTCTTCTAAGGAATCTTCATTTTTAACAAGCTCTGATCCATGCCGACATTGAGGTCATGTGATGTAATTGACTTAGCCCTGCGCATGCAGTGATAGCAGATATAATAATACCCATATATTTTCACATCGCTCTTTCTGTGAACATAGACAACTAGCTTATCACTTATAATCTGTCTAGGATTTTACTACCGAAACTAGTGAAGTAGCTCTACAGGTCCAAGACTGAGTTTCATACTACATTTTTTTAACCTATAACATGAAAGAAGTGTTAATATTACAATTTTAACATTACAATTTTAATATGCTCGGGTCTATGGGAGACCCGAGCATATTTACCGCGATCCCCCCCGGGGGTCCTTTTAAGGTCTAAAAACGTATGAAAATGATGGAAACACTGCTCAAATGACAAGGGCACATAATGGGGATCGCCCCTGGAAGCATTCCTGACTCCTGGTTCACAGCTTGAAACAATGTTGTCAGAGTTTCATGACCTTTTTACCGATGCACCAAAAAACGTACCAAAATGAAACCAAAAGGATTTTGCTGGGAAATATGTAAAGGTACATCATTTCCATGTTAATTACTTGTATATAAGACAAAATAATTAACCCCAGACCAAAATGTTCCTCCCCCACTTGGACTTTGTTCAGACGCAGCGTTTTTGAAGCGTTTTTCAACTTTAACATTGCTTTCAACCAATACAAATACATTTACTTGGAAATATCATTGTAGCATTTAACAACCTTAGATGGCCATGTGGTGTGTGACGCATAAGCAGACACATATTGTTTCATTCATAGAATCATAGAGTTGGAAGGAACCTCCTAGGCCATCTAGTCCAACTCCCTGCTCAAAGCAGGATTCGCTAAATCATCCCAGACAGATGTCTGTCCAGCCTCTGTTTGAAGACTTCTATTGAAGTAGAACTCACCACCTCTCGTGGCAGCCTGGAGGGAAGGAGGAGGGACTCTTAAAGTCACAGAACCTATTGTTACAGGGGCATCAGGCATTCATAGACTGTAAGCTTGCGAGCAGGGCCCTCATTCCTCTTGGTATTTGTCATAATCTATGTGATTATTGTTATGCTGTAATGTCTATTGATTGTACAAGTCCCCTCTGAAATGTAAAGTGCTGCGGAATATGTCGGTGCTATAGAAATAAAATGTATTATTATTATTATTATTATTATTATTATTATTATCAGGCGGCATTAATCTTCTTAAAGGGCCATTATTAAACAGTGGGTCTCCTAAACTGTTATTGCCTATGCAGTAGGTGGATGGGCTGCCTAGAATTACGACGCACCACAATACCCCTTTCATGAGAGGTCCAGGAGGGCTTCCAGAAAAAATGCTGCATTGAATGCAAGGCCTGGCTTGCCCCAAAGTTACATGCACCCCAACAAGCTTTTTCAAGCCACGTACTGGATGTCAACCCGAAAATCCACTTCACATTATTCATTTTGTACTCCCATTCTGTTTTCTTATGCTTTGACAGCAAGGCCTGCCCTGCTGCCAAGTCATATGCACCCCAATATGCCTTTGAACCCAGGTACTGGATGGGCACAGGAAGAAAAACTTAACATTATTCATACTGTACTCCCATTCTGTTTTCTTATGCATTGCCAGCAAGGCCTGCCCTACTACCAAGTCATATGCACCCCAAAAAGCCTTTGAACCCAGGTACTGGATGGGCCCAGGAAAATCCACTTCACATTATGCATTTTGTACTTCCATACTCTTTTGTTATGAATTGACAGCAAGGCCTGCCCTGCTCCCAAGTCATCTGCACCCCAATATGCCTTTGAACCCACATACTGGATGGGCACAGGAAAATCCACTTCACATTATTATAGTGGTTTGAAAAAACCACTATATTGTAATCCGAACGCTGCTAACTTCTTCTTCTTCTTCTTATTTTCCAGTTGATTTCCGCAATTAATGCGGCCCGAACCGCTACACGCACAGACTCCGTTGAGGTGTCGTTTCGAAGCCAGCGTCCATGAGAGGTGTGCTAAGTATTTTTCTTGCCGATCGGATTTGTAGTTTTTGCGCAATTTGCGTTTGAAAAATTTTTTTCCCGTCATTGGAATGCACTGTCTCCAATGCATTTGAATGGGGAAATTTTGCTATAGACAAAACGTGCCCTGAGGCGATTGAAATGGCAGTTAAGCTCATTGATATGCGCAGGCAGATCCAGTTACTATGCCAACGCCTACGAACGTCACATGACCTCTCCAAGACAGAGCTTCTGCCACATAATATCAGCTCTTAAAGCGAAACCCACAGCACTAATGCAAATCTAGCTTCATCACGACACATGCCCCTGAAAGAGAATGTGCGCCAAAGTGTATTTAGAAGCCCAGTGAGCCACCCTGGCTCTTAAAGGGCCGAAGCGCCAAAGTGATTCTTAAAGAGCCGGCGCACCAAAATGAGTCTTAAAGGGCCGGCGCGCCAAATCGAAAGCTGAGTGACCCAAGGCTCCAAATCGGAGGCTGATAGACCCTGGCCCACAAAAAGGAGGCTGAGCAACCCTGGCATCCAAATTGGACCCAGAGTGGCCCCGCCCATCAAATCAGACCCAGAGTGGCCCCGCCCACCAAATCAGACCCAGAGTGGCCCCGGCCACAAAATCGGACCCTGAGGGGCCCCACCCACAAAATCGCACCCTGAGGGGCCCCAACTACAAAATCGCACCCTGAGGGGCCCCACCCACAAAATCAGACCCTGAGGGGCCCCGCCCACAATATCGGACCCTGAGGGGCCCCGCCCTCAAAATCGGACCCTGAGAGACCCCGGCCACAAAATCGAACCCAGAGGGGCCCCACCCACAAAATTGGACCCTGAGGGGCCCCGCCCACAAAATCGGACCCTGAGGGGCCCCGCCCTCAAAATCGGACCCTGAGAGGCCCCGCCCACCAAATCGGACCCTGAGGGGCCCCACCCACCAAATCGGACCCTGAGGGGCCCCGCCCTCAAAATCGAACCCAGAGGGACCCCGCCCACCAAATCGGCCCTGAGGGGCCCCGCCCACAAAATCGGACCCTGAGGGGCCCCACCCTCAAAATCGGACCCTGAGAGGCCCCGCCCACCAAATCGGACCCTGAGGGGCCCTGCCAACCAAATCGGACTCTGAGGGGCCCCACCCACAAAATCGGACCCTGAGGGCCCCCAACCACAAAATAGGACCCTAAGGGGCCCCGCCCTCAAAATCGGACCCTGAGTAGACCCGGCCACAAAATCAGACCCTGAGGGGTCCCGGCCACAAAATTGGACCCTGAGGAGCCCCAGCCACAAAATCGGACCCTGAGGGCCCCCACCCACAAAATCGGACCCTGAGGGGCCCCGCCCACCAAATCGGACCCTGAGGGGTCCACCCACCAAATTGGACCCTGAGGGGCCCCGCCCTCAAAATCGAACCCAGAGGGACCCCGCCCACCAAATCGGCCCTGAGGGGCCCCGCCCACAAAATCGGACCCTGAGGGGCCCCACCCTCAAAATCGGACCCTGAGAGGCCCCGCCCACCAAATCGGACCCTGAGGGGCCCTGCCAACCAAATCGGACTCTGAGGGGCCCCACCCACAAAATCGGACCCTGAGGGCCCCCAACCACAAAATAGGACCCTAAGGGGCCCCGCCCTCAAAATCGGACCCTGAGTAGACCCGGCCACAAAATCAGACCCTGAGGGGTCCCGGCCACAAAATCAGACCCTGAGGAGCCCCAGCCACAAAATCGGACCCTGAGGACCCCCACCCACAAAGTCAGACCCTAAGGGGCCCCGCCCACCAAATCGGACCCTGAGGGGCTCCACCCACCAAATTGGACCCTGAGAGGCCCCGCTCACCAAATCGAACTCTGAGGGACTCCGCTCACCAAATCGGACCCTGAGGGGCCCCGCCCACCAAATCGGATTCTGAGGGGGCCCCAACAACAAAATCAGACCCTGAGGGGCCCCGGACACAAAATCGGACCCTGAGGGTCCCAACCCACAAAATCAGACCCTGAGGGACCCCAACCACAAAATCGGACCCTGAGGGGCCCCGCTCACCAAATCAGACCCAGGGTGGCCCCCGCCCACAAATCAAACCATGAGGGGCCCCACCCACCAAATCAGACCGAGGGGCCCAGTCCACCAAATCGGACCCTGAGGAGCCATGCTCACAAAATCGAACTCAGAGGGGCCCCGCTCACCAAATCGGACCCTGAGGGGCCCCGCCCACCAAATCGGATTCTGAGGGGGCCCCAACAACAAAATCGGACCCTGAGGGGCCCCGGACACAAAATCGGACCCTGAGGGTCCCAACCCACAAAATCAGACCCTGAGGGACCCCAACCACAAAATCGGACCCTGAGGGGCCCCGCTCACCAAATCAGACCCAGAGTGGCCCCCGCCCACCAAATCAAACCATGAGGGGCCCCACCCACCAAATCGGACCGAGGGGCCCAGCCCACCAAATCGGACCCTGAGGGGCCGTGCTCACAAAATCGAACTCAGAGGGGCCCCGCTCACCAAATCGGATGCTGAGGGGCCCCGCCCACCAAATCGGATTCTGAAGGGCCTCAACCACAAAATCGGACCCTGAGGGGCCCCGGACACAAAATCAGACCCTGAGGTCCCCACCCACAAAATGAGACCCTGAGGGGCCCCAGCCACAAAATCGGACTCTGAGGGGCCCCACCCACCAAATCGGATCCTGAGGGGCCCCGCTCACCAAATCGGACCCTGAGGGGCCCCGCTCACCAAATTGAACTCTGAGGGGCCCCGCTCACCAAATCGGGTTCTGAGGGGCCCCGCCCAGCAAATTGGTTTCTGAGGGGCCCCGCCCACCAAATTGGACCCTGAGGGGCCCCACCCACCAAATTGGACCCTGAGGGGCCCCGCCCACCAAATCGACCTCTGAGGGGCTGTGCTCACCAAATCAGACCCTGAGGGGCCCCGCCCACCAAATCAGACCCTGAGGGGCCACGCTCACCAAATCGGACCCTGAGGGGCCCCGCCCCAAGAAATCGGACCCTGAGGGGCCCCGCCCACCAAATCGGACCATGTGGGGCCCCGCCCACCAAATCAGACCCTGAGGGGCCCCAACCACTAAATCAGACCCTGAGGGGCCCCGGCCACAAAATCGGACCCTGAGGGGCCCCAACCACAAAATCGGACCCTGAGGGGCCCCAAACACTAACTCGGACCCTGAGGGGCCCCGACCACAAAATCGGACCCTGAGAGACCCCGGCCACAAAATCGAACCCAGAGGGACCCCAGTCACAAAATCGGACCCTGAGCCCCAACCCACAAAATCGGACCCTGAGGCGCTCCACCCACAAAATCGGACCCTGAGGGGCTCCGGCCACAAAATCGAACCATGAGGGGCCCCGCCCACGAAATCCGACCCTGAGGGGCCCCGCTCATGAAATCAGTCCCTGAGGGGCCTCGCCCACAAAATCAGACTCTGAGGGGCCCCGCCCACAAAATCGGACCCTGAAGGGCCCCGCCCACCAAACCGGACCCTGAGGGGCCCCGGCCACAAAATCGGACCCTGAGGGGCTCCAACCACAAAATTGGACCTTGAGAGGCCCCGGCCACAAAATTGAACCCAGAGGGGCGCCGGCCACAAAATCAGACCCTCAAGGGCCCCGGCCACAAAATCGGACCCTGAGGGCCCCAACCACAAAACCGGACCCTGAGGGGCCCCAACCACAAAATCGGACCCTGAGGGGCCCCAACCACAAAATCGGACCCTGAGGGGCCCCGGCCACAAAATCGGACCCTGAGAGACCCCGGCCACAAAATTGAACCCAGAGGGGCCCCAGTCACAAAATCGGACCCTGATGGGCCCCACCCACTAAATCGGACTAAGAGTGGCCCCGCCCACCAAATCGGACCCTGAGGAGCTCCACCCACCAAATCGGACCCTGAGGGGCCCCACCCACCAAATCGGACCCTGAGTGGTTCTGGCCACAAAATCGGATCCTGAGGGGCCCCGACCACAAAATTCGACCCTGAGGGGCCCCGGCCACAAAATCGGACCCTGAGGGGCCCCGCCCACCACATCGGATCCTAAGAGGCCCCACCCACCAAATCAGACCCTGAGGGGCCATGGCCACAAAATCAGACCCTGAGAGGCCCCGGCCACAAAATCGGACCCTGAGGGGCCCTGGCCACAAAATTGGACCCTGAGGGGCCCACCCAGAAAATCAGACTCTGAGGGGTTCCGGCCACAAAATCGGACCCTGAGGGGCCCCGGCCACAAAATCGGACCCTGAGGGGCCCCACCCCCAAAATCGGACCCTGAGAGGCCCCGGCCACAAAATCGGACCCTGAGGGGCCCCACCCACCAAATCGGACCCTGAGGGGCCCCGGCCACCAAATCGGACCCTGAGGGGCCCCACCCACCAAATCGGACCCTGAGGGGCCCCGGCCACAAAATCGGACCCTGAGGGGCCCCACCCACAAAATCGGGCCTTGAGGGGCCCCACCCACAAAATCGGACCCTGGGGCCAAAGTGGCCCCTGAGAGGCACCCACAGTTAAAACGGATCCTGAGTTGAAAGTCTTGCAGGGGCATCAGGCAAGTCTCTCTTAAAGGGGCAGCCTGGGCACCATTTCAAACCACTATCTGTACTTCCTTCAGGAAATACACATCTAGTTCATTTTGTACTTCCATTCTGTTTTCTTATGCATTGCCAGCAAGGCCTGCCCTGCTGTCAAGTCATATGCACCCCAAAAAGCCTTTGAACCCAGGAACTGGATGGGCACAGGAAAATCCACTTCACATTATGCATTTTGTACTTCCATACTCTTTTGTTATGAATTGACTGCAAGGCCTGCCCTGCTGACAAGTCATATGCACCCCAATAAGCCTTTGAACCCACATACTGGATGGGCACAGGAAAATCCACTTCACATTATCCATTTTGTACTTCCATTCTGTTTTCTTATGCATTGCCAGCAAGGCCTGCCCTGCTGACAAGTCATATGCACCCCAATAAGCCTTTGAACCCACATACTGGATGGGCACAGGAAAATCCACTTCACATTATTCATTTTGTACTTCCATTCTGTTTTCTTATGCATTGCCAGCAAGGCCTGCCCTGCTGCCAAGTCAAATGCACCCCAAAAAGCCTTTGAACCCACATACTGGATGGGCACAGGAAAATCCACTTCACATTATCCATTTTGTACTTCCATTCTGCTTTCTTATGCATTGCCAGCAAGGCCTGCCCTGCTGCCAAGTCAAATGCACCCCAAAAAGCCTTTGAACCCAGGTACTGGATGGGCACAGGAAAATCCACTTCACATTATCCATTTTGTACTTCCATTCTGCTTTCTTATGCATTGCCAGCAAGGCCTGCCCTGCTGCCAAGTCAAATGCACCCCAAAAAGCCTTTGAACCCAGGTACTGGATGGGCACAGGAAAATCCACTTCACATTATGCATTTTGTACTTCCATACTCTTTTGATATGAATTGACTGCAAGGCCTGCCCTGCTCCCAAGTCATAAGCAACCCAATAAGCCTTTGAACCCACATACTGGATGGGCACTGGAAAATCCACTTCACATTATTCATTTTGTACTCCCATTCTGTTTTCTTATGCATTGACAGCAAGGCCTGCCCTGCTACGAAGTCATATGCACCCCAATATGCCTTTGAACCCACATACTGGATGGGCACAGGAAAATCCACTTCACATTATTCATTTTGTACTCCCATATTCTTTTCTTATGCACTGACAGCAAGGCCTGCCCTGCTACCAAGTCATCTGCACCCCAATAAGCCTTTGAACCCACATACTGGATGGGCACAGGAAAATCCACTTCACATTATTTATTTTGTTCTCCCATTCTGTTTTCTTATGCATTGACTGCAAGGCCTGCCCTGCTACCAAGTCATATGCACCCCAATAAGCCTTTGAACCCATATACTGGATGGGCCCAGGAAAATCCACTTCACATTATTTATTTTGTTCTCCCATTCTGTTTTCTTATGCATTGCCAGCAAGACCTGCTCTGCTGCCAAGTCATATGCACCCCAATAAACCTTTGAACCCACATACTGGATGGACACTGGAAAATCCACTTCACATTATTAATTTGGTACTCCCATTCTGTTTTCTTATGCATTGACTGCAAGCTTCCCTGCTGACAATTCATATGCACCCCAATAAGCCTTTGAACCCACATACTGGATGGACACTGGAAAATCCACTTTGCGTTATTCATTTTGTACTCCCATTCTGTTTTCCTATGCATTGACTGCAAGGCCTGCCCTGCTACCAAGTCATATGCACCCCAAGAAGCCTTTGAACCCAGGTACTGTATGGGCACAGGAAAATCCACTTCACATTATGCATTTTGTACTTCCATACTCTTTTGTTATGAATTGACTGCAAGGCCTGCCCTGCTACCAAGTCATCTGCACCCCAATACGTTTTTGAACCCACATACTGGATGGGCACTGGAAAATCCACTTCACATTATTCATACTGTACTCCCATTCTGTTTTCTTATGCATTGACAGCAAGGCCTGCCCTGCTACCAAGTCATCTGCACCCCAATGTGCCTTTGAACCCAGGTACTGGATGGGCACAGGAAAATCCACTTCACATTATTCATTTTGTACTCCCATTCTGTTTACTTATGCATTGTCTGCAAGGCCTGCCCTGCTACCAAGTTCCATGCACCCCAATAAGCCTTGAACCCACATACTGAATGGGCACAGGAAAATCCACTTCACATTATTAATTTGGTACTCCCATTCTGTTTTCTTATGCATTGACTGCAAGCCTGCCCTGCTGACAATTCATATGCACCCCAATAAGCCTTTGAACCCACATACTGGATGGACACAGGAAAATCCACTTCACATTATTCATTTTGTACTTCCATTCTGTTTTCTTATGCATTAACAGCAAGGCCTGCCCTGCTGCCAAGTTCTATGCACCCCAAAAAGCCTTTGAACCCAGGTACTGGATGGGCACAGGAAAATCCACTTCACATTATGCATTTTGTACTTCTATACTCTTTTGTTATGAATTGACTGCAAAGCCTGCCCTGCTGCCAAGTCATAAGCACCCCAATAAGCCTTTGAACCCACATACTGGATGGGCACTGGAAAATCCACTTCACATTATTCATACTGTACTCCCTTTCTGTTTTCTTATGCATTGACAGCAAGGCCTGCCCTGCTGCCAAGTCATCTGCACCCCAATATGCCTTTGAACCCACCTACTGGATGGGCACAGGAAAATCCACTTCACATTATTCATTTTGTACTCCCATATTCTTTTCTTATGCATTGCCAGCAAGGTCTGCTCTGCTGCCAAGTCATATGCACCCTAAAAAGCCTTTGAACCAAGGTACTGGATGGGCACAGGAAAATCCACTTCACATTATGCATTTTGTACTTCCATACTCTTTTGTTATGAATTGACTGCAAGGCCTGCCCTGCTACCAAGTCATCTGCACCCCAATATGCCTTTGAACCCAGGTACTTAATGCGCACAGGAAAATCCACTTCACGTTATTCATTTTGTACTCCCATTCTGTTTTCTTATGCATTGACTGCAAGGCCTGCCCTGCTACCAAGTCCTATGCACCCCAGTAAGCCTTTGAACCCACATACTGGATGGGCACAGGAAAATCCACTTCTCATTATGCATTTTGTACTCCCATTCTGCTTTCTTATGCATTGACTGCAAGGCCTGCCCTGCTACCAAGTCATATGCATCCCAATAAGCCTTTCAACCCACATACTGGATGGGCACTGGAAAATCCACTTCACATTATTCATACTGTACTCCCTTTCTGTTTTCTTATGCATTGACTGCAAGGCCTGCCCTACTACCAAGTCATATGCACCCCAATAAGCCTTTGAACCCACATACTGGATGGGCCCAGGAAAATCCACTTCACATTATTCATTTTGTACTCCCATTCTGTTTTCTTATGCATTGCCAGCAAGGCCTGCCCTACTGCCAAGTCATATGCACCCCAAAAAGCCTTTGAACCCAGGTACTGGATGGGCACAGGAAAATCCACTTCACATTATGCATTTTGTACTTCCATACTCTTTTGTTATGAATTGACTGCAAGGCGTACCCTGCTGCCAAGTCATAAGCAACCCAAGAAGCCTTTGAACCCACATACTGGATGGGCACTGGAAAATCCACTTCACATTATTCATACTGTACTCCCATTCTGTTTCCTGATGCATTGACAGCAAGGCCTGCCCTGCTACCAAGTCATCTGCACCCAAATATGCCTTTGAACCCAGGTACTGGATGGGCACAGGAAAATCCACTTCACATTATTCATTTTGTACTTCCATTCTGTTTTCTTATGCATTGACAGCAAGGCCTGCCCTGCTAACACGTCATCTGCACCCCAATATGCCTTTGAACTCACATACTGGATGGGCACAGGAAAATCCACTTCACATTATTCATCTTTTTCTCCCATTCTGTTTTCTTATGCATTGACAACAAGGCCTACCCTGCTACCAAGTCATATGCACCCCAATATGCCTTTGAACCCACATACTGGATGGGCACAGGAAAATCCACTTCACATTATTCATTTTTTACTCCCATTCTGTTTTCTTATGCATTGACTGCAAGGCCTGCCCTGCTACCAAGTCATATTCACCCCAATAAGCCTTTGAACCCACATACTGGATGGGCACAGAAAAATCCACTTCACATTATTCATTTTGTACTCCCATTCTGTTTTCTTATGCATTGACTGCAAGGCCTGCCCTACTACCAAGTCATATGCACCCCAATAAGCCTTTGAACCCACATACTGGATGGGCACAGGAAAATCCACTTCACATTATTCATTTTGTACTCCCATTCTGTTTACTTATGCATTGTCTGCAAGGCCTGCCCTGCTACCAAGTCCCATGCACCCCAATAAGCCTTGAACCCACATACTGAATGGGCACAGGAAAATCCACTTCACATTATTAATTTGGTACTCCCATTCTGTTTTCTTATGCATTGACTGCAAGCCTGCCCTGCTGACAATTCATATGCACCCCAATAAGCCTTTGAACCCACATACTGGATGGACACAGGAAAATCCACTTCACATTATTCATTTTGTACTTCCATTCTCTTTTCTTATGCATTAACAGCAAGGCCTGCCCTGCTGCCAAGTCCTATGCACCCCAAAAAGCCTTTGAACCCAGGTACTGGATGGGCACAGGAAAATCCACTTCACATTATGCATTTTGTACTTCTATACTCTTTTGTTATGAATTGACTGCAAAGCCTGCCCTGCTGCCAAGTCATAAGCGCCCCAATAAGCCTTTGAACCCACATACTGGATGGGCACTGGAAAATCCACTTCACATTATTCATACTGTATTCCCTTTCTGTTTTCTTATGCATTGACAGCAAGGCCTGCCCTGCTACCAAGTCATCTGCACCCCAATATGCCTTTGAACCCACCTACTGGATGGGCACAGGAAAATCCACTTCACATTATTCATTTTGTACTCCCATATTCTTTTCTTATGCATTGCCAGCAAGGTCTGCTCTGCTGCCAAGTCATATGCACCCTAAAAAGCCTTTGAACCAAGGTACTGGATGGGCACAGGAAAATCCACTTCACATTATGCATTTTGTACTTCCATACTCTTTTGTTATGAATTGACTGCAAGGCCTGCCCTGCTACCAAGTCATCTGCACCCCAATATGCCTTTGAACCCAGGTACTTAATGCGCACAGGAAACTCCACTTCACGTTATTCATTTTGTACTCCCATTCTGTTTTCTTATGCATTGACTGCAAGGCCTGCCCTGCTACCAAGTCCTATGCACCCCAGTAAGCCTTTGAACCCACATACTGGATGGGCACAGGAAAATCCACTTCTCATTATGCATTTTGTACTCCCATTCTGCTTTCTTATGCATTGACTGCAAGGCCTGCCCTGCTACCAAGTCATATGCATCCCAATAAGCCTTTGAACCCACATACTGGATGGGCACTGGAAAATCCACTTCACATTATTCATACTGTACTCCCTTTCTGTTTTCTTATGCATTGACTGCAAGGCCTGCCCTACTACCAAGTCATATGCACCCCAATAAGCCTTTGAACCCACATACTGGATGGGTCCAGGAAAATCCACTTCACATTATTCATTTTGTACTCCCATTCTGTTTTCTTATGCATTGCCAGCAAGGCCTGCCCTACTGCCAAGTCATATGCACCCCAAAAAGCCTTTGAACCCAGGTACTGGATGGGCACAGGAAAATCCACTTCACATTATGCATTTTGTACTTCCATACTCTTTTGTTATGAATTGACTGCAAGGCGTACCCTGCTGCCAAGTCATAAGCAACCCAAGAAGCCTTTGAACCCACATACTGGATGAGCACTGGAAAATCCACTTCACATTATTCATACTGTACTCCCATTCTGTTTCCTTATGCATTGACAGCAAGGCCTGCCCTGCTACCAAGTCATCTGCACCCAAATATGCCTTTGAACCCAGGTACTGGATGGGCACAGGAAAATCCACTTCACATTATTCATTTTGTACTTCCATTCTGTTTTCTTATGCATTGACAGCAAGGCCTGCCCTGCTAACACGTCATCTGCACCCCAATATGCCTTTGAACTCACATACTGGATGGGCACAGGAAAATCCACTTCACATTATTCATCTTGTTCTCCCATTCTGTTTTCTTATGCATTGACAACAAGGCCTACCCTGCTACCAAGTCATCTGCACCCCAATATGCCTTTGAACCCACATACTGGATGGGCACAGGAAAATCCACTTCACATTATTCATTTTTTACTCCCATTCTGTTTTCTTATGCATTGACTGCAAGGCCTGCCCTGCTACCAAGTCATATTCACCCCAATAAGCCTTTGAACCCACATACTGGATGGGCACAGAAAAATCCACTTCACATTATTCATTTTGTACTCCCATTCTGTTTTCTTATGCATTGACTGCAAGGCCTGCCCTACTACCAAGTCATATGCACCCCAATAAGCCTTTGAACCCACATACTGGATGGGCACAGGAAAATCCACTTCACATTATTCATTTTGTACTCCCATTCTGTTTTCTTATGCATTGACTGCAAGGCCTGCCCTACTACCAAGTCATATGCACCCCAATAAGCCTTTGAACCCACATACTGGATGGGCCCAGGAAAATCTACTTCACATTATTCATTTTGTACTCCCATTCTGTTTTCTTATGCATTGACTGCAAGGCCTGCCCTGCTACCAAGTCATATGCACTCCAATAACCCCAATCCCTCCTTGGAAGAAACATGTAGAAGGGCCTCTTAACAGAAAATGTCCCAATAAAAAGGAGCTGGTCTCTTAGACTTGTAAGGGCCATACGCTTAGTGTATGTACTGGCAAACATTTCCCCTGTGGGGTACACCTCAACCTTTGGCAGAACAAGTATTTGACACCCAGCAAAACCACCCACCCTTGTTCGGAATTCGACCCTGGCTGTAGCAGCATGGAACGTATTAATGCTGGTGATCTAGTGGTGGCGGATGATGAGACATGGAGGAAGGCCTGATTTAAAACTATACCCAATTTAAAGGAGCAGGTCTCCTACTCTTGGAATGCCCATACATTTAGTGTATGGGCTGGCAAACATTTCCCCTCTGGGGTACACCTCAACCTTTGGTAGAACAAGTATTTGACACACAGCCAAAACACCCACCTTTGTTCAGAATTCGACCCTGGCTATAGCAGCACAGAACACGTAAACCCTTTTGATCTAGTGGCGGTGGATGATGTGACTTGGAGGAAGGCCTGATTAAAAAATAGGCCCAATTTCTAGTAGCGGGTCTCCTAAACTTGGAATGCCCATACACTTAGAGTATGGGCTGGCAAACATTTCCCCTTGGGGGTGTAAATATTTTTAAAATTTTGGTGACGGCCATCATAACACCCTTGCAAAAACAGTGTGGCCGGAGCATGATTGAATACGTTCACCCTGGTGTTCAAGGGATGGTGGATGGTGAGGATGAGGAGAAGGAGGAGGAGGACACCAAACAGCAAAAATCAAGAAGCCGATTTCTATGTTTGGCTGTGAAGAGGTGCATGTGAATACACTTCACAAAAAAACACTACATTGGAGTTTATGCTTCGCTGTTATCATTTGGTGGTGTCGTGAAGTCAGGCCCAATCCATCCCTTGTTCATTTTTATAAGAGTCTGCCTGTCTGCATTTTCCGTAGAAAGGTGGATGCGCTTATCTGATAATGCCACCAGCAGCTCTAAAACCCGCTCGAACAAAACGCTAGCAGCAGGGCAGGCCAGGACCTCCAAGGCATAGAGAGGCAGCTAATGCCATGTGTCCAGCTTGGATACCCAATAATTAAAAGGCACAGAGGAATCACGGAGGACGTTGGTACGATCAGCAAGGTACTCCCTCAGCATCTTAGGAAAGATTGCATTCCTTGTGAGATTAACCTTTACCTCAGTGCATGGGCGATGGGAGGGTCTTAGAAAATTGTCCTAGAACTTTGCCAGTGTGCCCCTGCCTCTGCTGGAGTGGATTTGTGTCTGTGTCACCTGTCCTGCTTGGTTGGCCAAAGAAATATTATCTCTGCCACCTGCATTTTGTGAAGGGAATTTTTATAATAACTCTGCAACGATGGCCCTATGGTACTGCACCATTTTGGTACACCTGTCTGCCTCTTGATCAAGAGATTGAAAGTTATCCTTGTAGCATGGGTCTAAAAGTGTCACTAGCCAGTAATGACTGGTACCAAATATTTTGACAATAGGGGTTTCACGGGAAATGCAACGCAACATAAAGTCAGCCATGCGTGCCAGTCTGGTAACAGGCAAGCCTTCTGTGTTTTCACCCACAGGATGACTGACCAAGGTGTCCTCCTCCTCTTCTTCTCTGTCCTCAGGCCATTCACATTGAACAGACGGTATGACAGTTGTGGTTGCAGTCCCGTCTATAGCGCATGAAAGTAGCTCCTGTTCTTCCTTCTCCTCCTCTTCCTCATTGTCAACCAATCCACGTTAAGATAACATGAGGCTGGGGCTGTGTGGTTCCTTGATCCATGTCCTCATGCTCTGACTGCAATGCATCCTCTTTCATTGTGAGCAGAGAGCTTTTCACAATGCAGATGAGCAGGATTTTGGTGGACTCCTCAAAGTTTTGGAGGATGCTACATATGTCTGACATCCATGTCCACTCCTGAGGTCTTATGTGTGGTTTCAAACCTGAAACATGACGGCCTTGATGATGCTGGTATTCAACAACTGCCCACTTCTGCTCACAAATCCTTTCCAACATATGGAGTGTAGGGTTCCAATGTATGGGAACATTACACACCAGTTAGTGAGCTGGAATCTGCAATCGCTGCTGAAGCAAGGCTAGGGCGGCTGAAGCTGTAGATGAATTTCTAAAATGTGCACACAGATGGCGTACTTTAACTAGCAGATCTGGCAGCTCCGGATAGCTTTTTAGAAAATGTTGAACAATGAGGTTCAGCACATGGGCCAGGCATGGTACGCATGTCAGTTTGCCTCACCTCAGAGCCACCACCAGGTTCCTGCCATTGTCACACACAACCATGTCTGGCTGGAGATTCAGCGGTGTCAGCCACACATCTGCCTGCTCTTTCAGAGCTGTCAACAACTCTTCAGCATTGTGCGGTTTGTCACCTAAGCAAATTAGCTTTGGCGCAGCCGGTTGTCGCTTTGCTTTGGCAGTGCTGCAGTGCTTCCAGCTTGTGACTGATGTGCTCCTTTCAGACATGGAGGCTGAAAAGGAGGAGGAGGTGCAGGTGCTGTACACAGTGGGGGCAACCCTGATTGACTTAGGGCCCGCAATCCTTGGCGTCAGGAGGACGTGTTCCATCCCAAGGTCTGACTGGGTCCCGGCTTCCACTATGTTATCCCAGCGTGCCTCAGCGAGATGTAATGTCCCTGGCCACAAGCACTTGTCCACGTGTTCGTGGTTAGGTGTACTTTCCCAGTAACTGCATTGTTGAGGGCACGGGTAATGTTGTGGGACATGTGCTTGTGTAATGCTGGGATGGCACAGTTGGAGAAATAGAAATAGTGGTGGCTGGGGACCAAGTACCTTGGAACGGCCGTCGCCATCAGTTTGCAGAAAGCTTCCATCTCCACGAGCCTAAAAGGCAACATTTCGACCACAAGCAGGTGAGAAATATGAGAATTGAGTACTGTGGCCTGTGGGGCATTGGCTGCGTATTTACGCTTATATCCCAATGACTGGGGTATGGACAACTGAAGGCTGCGCTGGGACAAAGACGTGGATGTGCTCGATGATGCTGGTATTTGACTGTGGGCAATGGCAGGTGCAGGGCAGGAGGCGTCTTCGCATGCACCATTGACAAGGGATTGGCTTTGCACGCACAACAGTGGAAGAAGCAGTGGTGTCACCAGCAGACACTGTTCCAGGAGCCTGTGGTTGGGCCCACAAAGTCAGGTGCTTTGCTGCCATGTGCCTGATCATGCTGGTGATGGTAAGGCTGGTAGTTTTGCTACCCCTGTTGATTCTGGCATGACAGGTGTTACAAATGGCCTGTTTGGGGTTATCGGCAGAGTCTTTAAAAAAAAACAAGACTCGGAAAGACCTAACAGTTGGACTGGCAACTTCCATCAGGTTGGTGTTACGGGGAACGGTTGCACGTCTTCTGTCTGCAGCCACCATACTGCTTCTTCCTGCCTGATGTGGTGCAACGCCTGCCTCCCCCTGTGTGCTGCTTTCCTCACTGTGCATGTCCTCCTGCCAGGTTGGGTCTGTTACTACATCATCCACCACCTCATCTTCCAGTTCCCCACCCTGGGCCTCCTCTTGACTTTCCAGCAATTGTGTCTCATCATCGTCCACCTCTTGTGACCGTGGCTGCTCAAAGATTTGTGCATCGCTACATGGAATATAATCTTGCCCTGCTTCAAGTGGACCAGGCGAGAGGCACAAATCTCCAAATGGAAAACTGAACAGCTCTTCGGAGTGTCCGAGTGTGGGATCAGTTGTCTCAGGGCAAACAGCATAGTGGGAGGAAGGAGGATCAGGGTAAGGAATATGTGCTCCCAATTCACGGCAACGGTGACTTGACTGTGTTGAAGACAGGTTGCTGATGGTGATGGATAAGTAACTGGAAGTATTATTCGCTATCCAGCTAACAACTTTTTCACACTGCTCGGGCTTCAATAGTGCTGTCTTGCCGCGGTCCCCTAGGACTTTGGACACTAAGGTCCGACTCCAGCTAGAAGATTTGGGTCTTTTTGGTGGCCCAATTTCAGCTTGCCCACATCCTCGGCCTCTGCCTGCACCATCACCTTCATGTTCACTTCCCCGTCACTTGCCACGTGCCTTGCCCATTGTAAATGGACTAGAATATTAGACACGTTCAATAGAAAAGGGTGATTTGGGAGGCAACTTGTATGTGATACGTGTGCTGGAAAACCACACTTTTACCTCTCTGTACTTTAGGTTAAAATGTGTTTTGCCTTATCAGATTTAATAAGTACTATAACAAACTGCAAATAAAATACAATGTATAGGCCTAAAATGGCCACATTTTTTGGCAAGGATAAATGAGGCCTGTTAGGGAGATACCACAACCAAAAATTTCTGGCCTGTATTTTTTATAAATTTGTTGTGCTAAATACTGCTGTATATAAGTCCAGACACCCAGGACCAAAAAACCGGCCTAAACTGGCCAAAATTTGAGCACACACAGATATGAGCTGACATGCAGATACCACTACCACTTTTTTTTTTGTGGCTAAATACTGCTGTATATAAGTCCAGTTACACCCAGGACAAAAAAAGAAAACAGCCGTAAACGGGCCAAACTTTGAGCACACACAGATTTGAGCTGGCACGCAGATACAACATCGAAAAATGTGTGGCCTGTATTTTTTTTAATAGTTTGCTAAATAATGTTGTATATAAGTCCAGTGACACCCAGGACCAAAAAATAAAACCGGCCTAAACTAGCCAAAATTTGAGTACTTTTTTGTTTTTTGCAATTTTTGTGTGGCTAAATACTGCTGTATATAAGTCTAGTTACACCCAGGACAAAAAAAGAAAACAGCCGTAAAGTAGCCAAACTTTGAGTACACACAGATATGAGCTGGCACGCAGATACCACACCGAAAAATGTGTGGCCTGTTTTTTTTAAGTTGTTGACTAAATAGTGCTGTATATAAGTACAGTGCCAAACAACAAAAAAAAAAGAATTTAGGGCTAAAAAAAAAAAAAAAAAAAAAATTTTTAGCACATGCATGGATGAGGCGTGTCACAGATATACCACATTGTAAAATATGTGGCCTGTCTGTATTTTTTGGGGAGTTCAGCAAAATAGTGTCAAGAAATTGTGTAAGGCTGGTTTCACATTTGCGTTTTTTAGCGCTGGAAAAAAACGCATATGTGCGCATGCGTTTTTTCCCCTATATTTAACATGGGTGCGCATACCTGCGCGCTTGTAAGCGCATGTATGCGATTTTCATGCGCTGCGTTTTTTTGGGGTGTGCGTTGGTATTTTCCAGACGCAGCATGTTGCATTTTTGGGCCCTGCAAAAAAGCGCATGCGCACATATGCGCACGTTTTGCGCTAAAAATGGCCATTATAGCCTATGGATGCGCATATGTGCGCACTGGCATGCTCATGTATGCGTTTTTTTGCATATGCGTTTTTTTTTTAACCATGGAATTTAGGGGTTTGGGTTAGAGTTAGGGTTAGTTAAGGGGGTTTAGGGTTAGGGTTAGGGTCAGGGTTAGGGTTGGGGTTTGGGTCAGGGTTAGGGTTAAGTATGGTTTGGTTAAGGGTTAGGGTCAGGGTTAGGGTCAGGATTAGGGTTAAGTATGGTTTGGTTAAGGGTTAGGGTCAGGGTTAGGGTTAGGGTTAGGGTCAGGGTTAGGGTTAGGGTTAGGGTCAGGGTTAGGGTTAAGTATGGTTTTGTTAAGGGTTAGGGTCAGGGTTAGGGTCAGGATTAGGGTTAAGTATGGTTTGGTTAAGGGTTAGGGTCAGGGTTAGGGTTAGGGTCAGGGTTAGGGTTAGGGTTAGGGTTAGGGTCAGGGTTAGGGTTAAGTATGGTTTGGTTAAGGGTTAGGGTCAGGGTTAGGGTTAGGGTTAGGGTCAGGGTCAGGGTTAGGGTTAAGTATGATTTGGTTAAGGGTTAGGGTCAGGGTTAGGGTTAGGGTTAGGGTTAGGGTCAGGGTCAGGGTTAGGGTTAGGGTTAGGGTCAGGGTTAGGGTTAGGGTTAGGGTTAGGGTTAGGGTCAGGGTTAGGGTTAGGGCTAGGGTCAGGATTAGGGTTAAGTATGGTTTGGTTAAGGGTTAGGGTTAGGGTTAGGGTCAGGGTTAGGGTTAGGGTTAGTTAGGGTTTAGGGTTTGGGTTAGGGTTAAGTATGATTTGGTTAAGGGTTAGGGTCAGGGTTAGGGTTAGGGTTAGGGTCAGGGTTAGGGTTAGTAAAGTCATGGTTTGGGTTAGTGTGAGGGGACATCCAATGTTGGAAAAAAACGCAAACGCGGTAAAAACGCACTAAAAACGCATACAAGCGCATAAAAACGCTGCGTTTTTTTCATGCATGCTCATAAAAATGCTTGAAAAAAACGCAGCAGTTGTATGCTTTTGTATGCGTTTTTTCAATGCGTTTTTTTGCGGGAAAAACGCGCTGCAAAAAAAAGCAAGTGTGAAACTAGCCTAAGACACTCAGAAAAAACCTAATCGTGCCACATAAAAAATAAATATTTTTCTGCACACTCAAAATGGATGTTTGGGACCCCTTTAATATTGCTGGATTTTCATGCTGTGCTAGGAAAAGGATCTGGCTGTATGGTGCACTGTCAAGAGCAAATGGAGGGGAAAAAAAGGGCTCTGGATTGCTTTGCAAAAAAAGCTCTATTAGCCCTGGCCCAAAAAAATTTCAAAGCCAATTACACCTGGGCTAGGTATATATGACCAATATATCCTACAGGTAGCAGCAGCATCACCAGAACACAGGACCCTCTTGATATATGCAGTGATATGTATATACACATACACATACAGTGCTTGCAGGCCTTGCACTGATGTGTATACAGTGACGTACACTACCCTGCCTGCCTAACACTGGAACCTATATACTCCAGAATTAGTCCTTAGAAGGACTGTTGGTTTAGCTTGAATTGAGTTGTTTAGGATGATAGACCCCCACACTCACTAATAAATCCCCAATTCTGACCCTATGAAGGCAGCAGCTCTCCCTACACTATCTCAATACAGAGCTGAATGCAGCGAGCAGGGCGGCGTCCGGTCTCTTATACCCCTGATGATGCTATGAGGTCAGCCAATCACTGCACAACCACAACAAAGATGGCTGCGGCATTTCATTGCCTGGCAGACAATCCCTACATCGAGATTGGTTCTGTAAAGTCCGCCAAAAAAGCTGGGTGGAGACCCGAGTTCCCGCAGAGTAATCCCAGAAATGCTCGGTGCTCGCCGAGTACACCGAGCACAGTTATACTCTGGCGAGTACCGAGTAGTGGCGAACACGTTCGCTCATCACTAATTTTCATTACAAAATCTTCAGGTTTTCTCAAATTAGTTGAAGCAAAGATGAATACACCCCACATCCAAAACTACTACATCTATTATTTTGTATAACATGGCTCTGCAACATACACTTCATACGGACGAGGCTCCACTCCATACACCTCGTACATACATGGCTCTGCTCTGCACACCTCGTACACACGCGGCTCCGCTCTGTACACCTTGTACACACGCAGCTCTGCTCCATACACCTCGTACACACGCGGCTCCACTCTGTACACCTCGTACACACACGGCTGCACTCTGTGCACCTCGTTCACACGCGGCTCCACTCCGTACACTTCGTACACACGGCTCCGCACCATACACTTCATACACATGCGGCTCTGCTCCATACACCTCGTAGACACGCGACTCCGCTCCGTACACCTCGTACACGCACGGCTGCTCTCCGTATACCCCATACATATGCAGCTTCGCTCCGTACACCTTGTACACACACGGCTCCACTCCGTACACCTTGTACACATGCAGCTCTGCTCCATACACCTCGTACACACGCGGCTCCACTGTGAACACTTCGTACACACACGGCTGTGCTCCGTACACCTTGTGCACACACAGCTCTGCTCCGTGCACCTCGTACACACACATCTCTGCTCCATACACCTTGTACACATGCGGCTCCGCTCTGTACACCTCGTACACACGCGGCTCCGCTCCGTACACCTCGTACACGCACGGCTGCTCTCCGTATACCCCATACACATGCAGCTTCGCTCCGTACACCTTGTACACACACAGCTCTGCTCCATACACCTTGTACACACACGGCTCTGCTCCGTACACCTCGTACACACACACGGCTGCACTCCGTACACCTCGTACACACATGGCTGCACACCATACACCTCGTACACACACGGCTGTACTCCGTACACCTCGTACACACACAACTCCACTCTGTACACCTCGTACACACACGGCTCCGCTCACCTCGTACACACACGGCTGTGCTCCATACACTTCGTATACACGGCTATGCTCCATACACCTTGTACACACATGGCTCTGCTACATCCGCCCTGTAAACCCCTCCTGACCCCACACATAAACTTACCCTCATCCAGCAGTGCACCATGACAACCAGCACAGCAGAGTCCTGCATGCATCGAGGCCCCGGAAAATGTGACCCCTGACTGTGACCTCATCACAGGTCCTGTGCGCACAGAGCAACCATCCTTTTAAGCTAATTGCAGCCTGGCAGCCAATCAAAGAACGGAGCTGCAAAGTCAATGAGAGGCTGCAGCTCCGCGATTGGGCCCCTAAGGACTCCGGGCTCCGTCGCAGCTGCAACCGCTGTGACCGCGGTAGTCCCGCCCCTGCATGCATGACATTCCTCTGCAGTGTACACCATGTTGTGTCACAGGAAACAATCACCTTAGATTGATATTCAACATCTTTAGCTTACTGCAATGATCTTATATGTTGATTTTCTTCATCCCATCTCATAACAAGACTCCAGTTTAGATGTTAACTTCTGTGATCGGCCTGAATATAAAGGTTTGTTGATTTTCTTGTAGCCTTTGATTTTCTTGTGCAAGGAAATTGTTTTTGTTCTTTAGACTTGTGACATTTCTCTTCCATATGATACCATTGCTGACAGCATGAAAATGTAAAAGGGTTTTCTTAATTAAAGGAGAGGTCTGAAGGCCAAGTATGTTTCCCTGTCTACTTAGTCCCATAATCTAAGCTACTTTCTAAAATAATTGCTTTAAAAAAAATTGTTAGTGTTTCATACCTACACTGTCTAACTACTTTTGGATTCATGGATGATGCATTGTTTCAGGGAGGGGTCAGGGGCTTTGACAATAGCAGCAGCCCCTGCCCTCAAACAAAGGTTTGAGCATCCCAGTATGCACTGGTAATACCTAAATGAGTTGTCATCAGATAGGAAGTAGAGAAAAAATACAAAAGTAGTATAGCACTGGCGTCTCTGCCTGCTGCTCTTTTTCCTTGGCAGAGACGCCGACTCACTCATTGTTGTGGTCCCTGTCCCTAACGTCCTGCTCCGGCTGCTGATGCACACATATCCCCGTGCGCTGTGCTTAGGATGCATGTGCGTAGTCCTGTTCTGCTAAAGGAACAGCACACGTTGTGCTAAAGTGTCCCCAGCCAATGGCTGGGAGACACTCATAGAATCATAGAATCGTAGAGTTGGAAGGGACCTCCTGGGCCATCTGGTCCAACCCCCTGCTCAAAGCAGGATTCGCTAAATCATCCCAGTCAGATGTCTGTCCAGCCTCTGTTTGAAGACTTCCATTGAATGAGAGCTCACCACTTCTCGTGGCAGCCTGTTCCACTCATTGATCACTCTAACTGTCAAAAAGTTTTTTCTAATATCTAATCTGTGTCTCCTCCCATTCAGTTTCATCCCATTGCTTCTAGTCTTTCCTTGTGCAAATGAGAATAAAGATGATCCTTCTACAATGTGACAGCCCTTTAGATATTTGTAGACAGCTATTAAGTCTCCTCTCAGTCTTCTCTTTTGCAAACTAAACATTCCAATACTGCAACCTTTCCTCATAAGACAGGGTTTGCAGACCAGTCACCATCACCATTCTGGTCGCTCCAATTTGTTGATGTATTTTTTAAAATGTGGTGCCCAAAACTGGACACAATATTCCAGATGAGGTCTGACCAAAGAGGAGTAGAGGGAAATAATGACTTCACGTGATCTAGACTGTATGCTTCTATTAATACATCCAAGAATTGCATTTGCCTTTTTTGCTGCGGTATCACACTGTTGACTCATATTCAGTCTGTGATCTATTAGTATACCCGTCTTTTTCACATGTGCTGTTGCTTAGCCCTATTCCTCCCATTCTGTATATGCTTTTTTCATTTTTATTGCCCAGATGTAGTACTTTGCATTTTTCCCTGTTAAAAACCATTCTGTTAGTTGCTGCCCACTGCTCCAGTTTATTTATATCTTTTGAATCCTCTCTCTCTCTTCTCTAGTATTAGGTATCCCTCCTAGCTTTGTGTCATCAGCAAATTTAATCAGTTTACCCTCAATTCCTTCATCTAAATCGTTGATAAAGATATTGAACAATACAGGGTGCAGGACAGAGCCCTGTGGTACCCCACTTGAGACATTCTTCCAACTGGATGTGCAGCCATTTATGACCACTCTTTGGGTCCGATCACTAAGCCAATTATGAATCCACCTTACAGTTGCCTTGTCCATTCCATACTTAGTCATTTTTTCAATAAGGATTGTATGAGAGACTTTGTCAAATGCTTTGCTGAAGTCTAGATATACTATATCTACAGCATTTCCTTGATCCACCCAATCAGTGATTCCGTCATAGAAGGAAATTAAGTTAGTCTGACATGACTTATTAGTTACAAACCCATGCTGACTCTGTTTAATCACTTCATTCTTATCCAGGTACTGACATACATGTTGTTTAATAATTTGTTCAAAGATCTTTCCTGGTATAGAAGTCAGACTCACCGGCCTATAGTTGCCTTGGTCCACCTTCTTCCCCTTTTTGAAGATAGGAACAACATTTGCTCTTCTCCAGTCTTCTGGGACTTCACCTGTTCTCCAAGAATTTTCAAAGATTATGGAGAGGGATTCAAAAATTTCTTCTGCTATCTCCTTCAGTACTCTGGGGTGTAATTCATCTGGACCTAGAGACTTGAATTCATTTAGGTCAGCTAAGTGTTTCCTCACTATCTTTCTGTTTATAGATATCCTGGATTCTTCTATTCCCTTAATAGGACAGTGAAGAACAGTTGATGTTAAATTTCCTTTCTGAGAGAAAACAGATGCAAAATAGGAATTTAAAAGTTCGGCCTTCTCAACATCCTGTCTTACCATTTCATCATTTTCATCCTGTAAAAATCTTATAGCATCTTTGACTTTTCTTTTACTTTTGACATATCCCCAAAATCCGTTATTATTGCTTTTGACATCTCTTGCAAGCCTCAATTCGTTGTCAGCTTTAGTATTCTGATTTGTGCCCTGCAGGTTCTGCAGACAGCATTATATTCTTCTTTAGATATGCCTCCCTCTTTCCATTTTATAAACATTTTTTTCTTCCTTTTTAGCATGTGCTTAAGTTCTGTGTTCATCCATCCTGGTTTCCTTAAATGCTTCCTATTCTTCCCTCTTTTTGGAATTGTTATCAATTGTGCTTTGAGAATTTCATTTTTCAAGATTTCCCATCCTTCCTGGACATTTTTGTCTTTAAGGATATCCAGCCATTGGATCCCTCCAATTCTCTTTCTGAATCCCTTAAAATCTGCCTTTCTGAAATCTAACCTTGACGTCTGAGTCTTCACAGGTCTTCCTCCTCTAGTTATCCAAAATTCTAAAATAGCATGGTCGCTACCTCCTAGGGTCCCAGCCACTTTTACCTCCTCAACCATTTCCTCCCTGTTTATAAGGATTAGATCCAAGGTAGCAGTTCCCCTTGTTTTCTCCCTTACCTTTTGGAAGATAAAGTTGTCAGCAAGAGAGGATAAGAATTTCCTTGACCTGTTAGTTTTGCCTGAGAGAGATTCCCAACAAATGTCTGGATAGTTGAAATCTCCCATGACAACTATGTCATATTTTTTGGAGAACTTGGCCATTTGATGCATAAAGAGTTCATCCATATCTTCAGTTTGCACAGGCGGCCTGTAGTAAATGCCTATAATGGTGTCCTTTCTATTGTTCTGTCCTTGTATTCTTACCCAAACAGTTTCCACAGAACTCCCAGTCTCTGAAGCTTCAATCTCTGTGCAGATATACGCATTTCTAACATACAATGCGACACCTCCTCCTGGTTTATCAAGTCTTTCTTGCAAGTAAGTTGTATCCTTCTAGTCTTGTATTCCAATCATGTGTATTGTCCCACCAAGTTTCAGTGATTCCAATGACATCATATTTCTTTTCCTGTGTTAGTAGTTCCAATTCTCCTTGTTTGTTGCCCATGTTTTGTGCATTAGTATAGAAACATTTTAGTTTGTGATTGGTTTCTCTTTCTCCAATATTTTTATTAATTAGATTATTTTGTCTTTGTTCTTCCTTTCCACTTGTAATAGCAGAGTTCTCAATAGCATTTGTCAGGTGTATGGCTTTTTCTGGTCTTTTGCTTCCCTTGCCATGTTGTTCTAGTTTAAAGCTCTCCTTACAAGTGTAGCAAGACGACTTCCAAATACATGTTTTCCAGTCTTCGTAAGGTGCACCCCATCTCTAGCAAGTAGTCCATCGTATAGGTAATTCACTCCGTGATCCAGAAATCCAAATTATTGCTGACTGCACCATTGACGTAGCCAGTTGTTTACCTGCAGAATCTTATTCCACCTCCTTGTTCCATGTCCATCCACTGGGAGGATGGAAGAGAAGACCACCTGCGCTCCCAGTTCTTTCACTTTCTTGCCTAAGTTTTCAAAGTCTCTGCAGATGGTTTCCAGGTCGTTTCTTGCGGTGTCATTTGTCCCCACATGTAGTAGCAGGAATGGGTAGTCATCTGTAGGTCTGAAGAGTCCTGATATCCTGTCAGACATCTTTAATTTTTGCACCTGGAAGACAGCACATTTCTCTTGAAGCTATATCCGGTCTGCAGATAGTGGCCTCTGTTCCTCTCAACAGGGAATCCCCCATGACCACCACTCTCCGTTTCTTCTTCATAACATTTTTCTTTCTCCATCCAGGAGGACTCTGAAGGCGTACAAGGTTGTTGTTTGTGGGCAAAGTCTTATCCTGATGCATTTCTTCATCGTTTTCCTGCGTTAGAGCCTGGTACTGGTTCCTGAGAAGTATGGGGGCTGACTGCCTCCTGATCCTCCTGCTTCTCTGGGTCACATGTTTCCATTCCTCTGTTTCTTCAGGTGCACTTCGAATTTCTTCTCTTTCTGTAACATGAAGAGATAATTGTGCTCTGTCTAAGAACTCTTCACCTTCCTTAATGATCTTCAACGTAGCTAACCTCTCTTTGAGATTTTGCAACTTTTCCTCCAACAGGGACACAAGCTTGCATTTGTGGCATGTGAAGTTTGGCTTTTCCACTGGTAAGTCTGTGAACATGTAACAAGAAATGCAGCTCACCAAATGGCTCCTGGCCTCTTCCATATTGAGATATCTTAAAAACGATGAAAGATGAGCCAAAATTATCTGCGTGCGGTTTTCCAATTTCCTTTTTTCACCTGCAACGGCCAAAACCCAGTGATTGTTGAGCTCGCGGAGACTCTTCACTTATCCTAGAAGGCACTGGGAATATGCAAATGATCTCCTCAGGACTCTTCCCCTGGTTTAAGGCACCTCCACCTGAAGGGAGGTGCATGTGCAATGTTGTAAGTTTGTACCTAAACACTCTTGTTAGGACTCAAGTCAAAGTGCTCGTATGCCTGTATACATGAAAGTCTGTACATCAGCTGGTCCAGTCTGAATCCGCGGTTTCCGTATTCCTACAGCACCTGCCTGCATCTAGTGGATCTTCCTTCAGGCCGTCCCAGCTACCTGTTCCAAGGGGGTCAGCTACCATCTACCTGAGGTCAATCCTTGTGTAGCACCTGGTTCACCTTCTTTCTCTCTCCTTGAATCACGGTATCCTCAGCCGCTGTGTATCCAAGGTTGGATTAGGAGGTGCCTACTTACGCCCTACCAGGCTTTCCTTGGACCCCGGCACAGTGGTTCCACCATCTAGCACATTACAGTTAGATAGTATAGTTAGGAAATGTTATGTTATAAAATAACATTTTTCCCTATCTATCCTATATATTTAGTACGGTAATCTAAGTTATATTAGAAAATAGCTTATATTATAGAACTAAATAGATGGGGAAAAATGCTTTGCCTTCAGACTACCCTTTTAAGTAATGCCTTTTATAGTCATTTGCAAGCTGAATCCCTAATCAATGAATATTTAAACTTACCTATGGTTGAATTCTTGATAATTAGAATTTGATAATTAGAATTTTTTTCTCTAAACTTTAGTTTTCATTGTAGTGTACTAATTTTTTTCAATGTGCTCTTAAATGAATTTGTTATGAAAATTGCTTTTTTGGATGTGCAAAAGAACAAATCTTCTTTGCAATCAGTGGCCTACATTTGTAGGAGTATTTAGCAGTATCGTATTCCCTAGAAAATGCTGAATTTGAAAGAAAACTAAAGGCTTTCTGACAAATCTGTTGGGGTGTACTCATTTATGCTGAGCACTGTATAATTTAAATGAAGATTTAAAAGTTTGTAAAACAGGGAATATAAGCTATAACTGGTATTAGGAGTAGGAGGAGGACAGTTACTTTATTGTACCACCTGTTTTATGCTTGCCTAGTAGGTTGGCTTTTGTGTTCCTCTTGCACCTATATTGTGAAATAAGGTATAGCTGAAAAACATGCTCAACCTTTACCCATACCTCCCAACTTTTGAAGAAGGGAAAGAGGGACAAAGGCTGCGGTGCGCGCAGCGCGCCTTTGCAAATTTTAGGCCATGCCCCAACCACACCCATTTAACAACTAGTCACACCCATGTCCACACCCCAACTGCAACCATTTAGCACTGCTGATCACACTTAATGAGGGAACAGTGGCTGACATTGTGGGCACAGTGGCTGGTACTGTTGGCACACTGAATGGCACAGAGGAAAAGAAAGAACAGAGAGAAAAAAGAAACCAAAAAGCGATAGAAAGAAAGAACAGAGAGAGAAAGAAAGAAAAACAAAGAAAGAAGGTAAAGAGAGAATAGATAAAGAGAAAGAAAAGGGAAAGAAATAATGAACAGAAAGAAAGAAACAGAGAGAATAAAAAGAACAGAGAGAAAGAAAGAAGGGGCATAAAAAAACAGAGAGAGAAAGAGAAAGAAAGAAAGAACAGAGTAAGTGAGAAAGAGAGAACAAAGAGAGAAAGAAAGAGGGGAAAGAAAGAGAACAGAGAAAGAGAGGAAAAAAAAGAAAGAAAGAACTGAGAGAAAGAAAGGAAGAACAGGGAGAGAAAGAAAGAAAGAACAGAGAGAGAGAAAGAGATTAGAGAAAGAAATATAGAGGGGAAAGAGAAAGAAAGAACAAAGAGAAAGAGGAGAAAGAAAGAACAGAGAGAGAGAAAGAGAAAGAAAGAGAGAAACAAAAAAGTAAGAGAAAGAAAGAGGGGAAGAAAGAAAGAACAGAGAGAAAGAAAGAGGGGACAGAAAAAAGAACAGAGAGGGAGAGAGAAAGAAATAGAAAGAAAGAACAGAGAGATAAAGAAAGAACAGAAAGAAAGAGAGAAAGAAAGATGGGAAAGAAAGAACAGAGCAAAATAGGGGAAAGAAAGAGAACAGAGAAAGGAAGAACAGAGAGACAGAGAAAGAAACATTAGAAAGAAAGAAAGAAAGAGGAAAGAAAGAAAGAAAGAAAGAAAGAGGGGAAAGAAAGAAAGAAAGAAAAAAAGAACAAAGAGAGAGAGAAAAAAGAGGGGAAAGAAAGAACAGAGGGAGCGAGAAAGAAAGAGGGGAAAGAAAGAGCAGAGAGAGAGAAAGGAAGAGAAAGAAAGAACAGAGAGAGAGAAAGAAGGAAAGAAAGAATAGAGAGATAGAGGGAAAGAAAGAACAGAGAGAGAAAGAAAGAGAGAAAGAACAGAGAGAGAAAGAACAGAGAGAAAAAGAAAAAGAAA
The DNA here is from genome assembly GCF_039654945.1 of Dendrobates tinctorius. Classification (NCBI taxonomy): domain Eukaryota; kingdom Metazoa; phylum Chordata; class Amphibia; order Anura; family Dendrobatidae; genus Dendrobates; species Dendrobates tinctorius. Next base: position 73,887,648 of record NW_027361679.1, read on the forward strand.
GAAAAAAAGAAAAGAAAGAGGGGAAAGAAAGAAACAGAGAGATAGAAAGAAAGAACAGAGAAAGAGGGGATAAGAAAAGAACAAAGAGAGAAAAAAAGAAAGCGGGAAAAAGAACAGAGAGGGAGTGAGAAAGAAAGAACAGAGAAAAAGAAAGAAGAAAGAAAGAAAAAGAACAGAGAGAGAAAGAAAGATTGGACAGACAAAAGAACAGAGAGAAAAAAGAGCGGGGAAAGAGAACAGAGAGGGAGAGAGAAAGAAAGAGGGGAAGGAAAGAAAGAAAAGAGAGAAAGAAAGAGGGGAACGAAAGAAAGAACAGTGAGAAAAAGAGAAGAAAGAACAGAGAGAGAAAGAGGGGAAAGAAAGAGAACAGAGAGAAAGGAAGAACAGAGAGAGAAAGAAAGAAAGATTAGAGAGAGAAAGAAAGAGGGGAAAGAAAGAACAGAGAGAGAGAATGAAATAAGGATTCTATAAAGATACTATAGCAGCCTGGCTCACATTGTAGTGTCCACCTGAGCCTCCTGATGCAGGACATATCATCATCCGCTCACATGGCCATTATCCCGGAGTCCAAGGCGATCCCGCTGTCCACACTGTCGGAGGAGGACACGGTGATGGATCTGAAGCATTCCCTGAAGTGCCTCCATGGTTCCGTCACAATATCCTCCCAAAATTACCTCATTTCCAGTCAGCTTCCAGCACGTCACTTCCAGTGGAACATCACGTGAAAATTTTAAAGTGCTCCTCGGGGCTCCTCCGTGTACTCCTGTGTCCACGGGCAATGTAACCTCCTGGCTGGGACAGAGGGGCAGACTCAAAATAGGGACTGTCCTGCTGGATCCGGGACGGTTGGGAGGTATGAATGCTCCCCACCATACACCTTATATACGCATGGCTCCGCACACCTCATAAACATACGGTTTCACTTTGCATACCTCGTACACACACGGCTCTGCTCCATACACCTCACACACACACAGCTCCACTCATTACACACATGGCTCCACTCAGTACACACATGGCTCCACTCCATAAACCTCGTACACATGTGGCTCTGCTCCGTACACCTTGAACAAACGCGGCCATGCTCTGTACACCTTGTACACACATGGCTCCACTCCGTAAACCATGAACACATGTGGCTTTGCTCCATACACCTCGTACACATGTGGTTCTGCTCTGTACACCTCGTACACATGCGGCTCCACTCCGTACACACACGGCTCTGCTCCGCTCTGTACACACGGCTCAGCTCCGTATACTTCATACACACATGGTTCCGTTTCGTACGCACCGCACACACGCGGCTCCGCTCAGTACAACCCGTACACACACAGCTCTGCTCCGAACACCCTGTACACACATGGCTCTGCTCCATACACACACAACTCTGCCCCGTACACATACGGCTCTGCTCAGCTCCGTAAATACATGGCTCAGCTCTGCACACTTTGTACATACAGGGTTCCGTTCCATACACCTCGGACACACACGGCTCTGCTCCATACACCTCGTACACACTGATCCGCTCCGTACACCATGTACACACACGGCTCTGCTCCGTACACCTCGTACACACGCGGCTCTGCTCCGTAGGCATCTCTGCTCCGTACACCTTGTACACACATGGCTCTGCTCTGTACACCTCGTACACACACGGTTCTGCTCCGTACACCTCATAAACACACGCGGCTCTGCTCCGTACACCTCGTACACACACGGTTCCGCTCCGTACACCTCGTACACACACGGCCCAGCTCTGTACACCTCGTACACACATGCCTCAGGTCCGTACACCTCGTACACAGGCGGCTCCACTCCGCACACATCGTACACACACGCCTCCGTTCCATACACCTACCTTGTACACATGCGGCTCTGCTACATCCACCCTGTAAACCCCTCCTGACCCCACACATGAACTTCCCTCATCCAGCAACATGATGACGACCAGCACAGCAGAGTCCTGCATACACTACACGGAGGCTCCTGATCATGTGACCCCTGACTCCTCCCCTCATCACAGGTCCTGTGGCACAGAAGAGAACAGCCAGCCTAGCAATGTTAGTGTAGGCTGTGAGTGGCTGCAGTGGGTCTCTGCGGGAGGGCGAGGATGGGGTGCATGGGGGTGTGTGGCTTATTTCCCTGCATTGCGGGGAAAATAGAGTCCCAGGCGGGACAGTGGGTGGGGGAAAAACGGGACTGTCCCACGAAATCCGGGACGGTTGGGAGCTATGCCTTTACCACAACAAATGTGCTATTTATTGTCAGAGAATAAGTGGGAAGTTCCAAGAAAAAAATATTTTAAATGTATTTTAGTACATTTTACTATCCTTGACACATTACATGAATAGTAAAGCACAGAAAAAATATATTACCACTATCTGAAAAATGTCTTTGAATGATGGTCTATCAAGTAATTTACATATTTACTGAATTAATCACATATTCATGGAATCCTTTACATTCTGTGAAAATCCATGAATCCACATGTCCGTGATCTCGGTTTTAACTTCACATGCTATCAGGGCTGGTTCCTGGCTTGATATAATCCTGGTTACGGATCCGACTTATATCTAATGAGGAACTGGTGGCAGTTGCACCGGGCTAACAGGGATCGGATTCACATGTACTAGTGAAAAAGGCCTCTCAGCCTGTCAGGGTTGTGAGTGAGTGTTGCGCCATGTCATCAGCTGCATGGGTCACATTCTCTCACTCCCCGTGCCTCCCTGGTCCCATGTGGACAGGGGGTGTCTGTGTAAAACTGTCCCAAGGTGACCTTACGTGTCCCCAAATGGGGAGACCATACCTCATGACCCCTCCAATGTAATAGTGACATTAGTATAATGAGCGACAGAGGAGAGATTTTAGTGACAGAGTAGAGAGACTAGATCATAAATGGGTATGGTTTATGTACTCTGTGGATGATGGTGCAGCAGATCTGGGTTGCAGAAGTGGATTACAGGAATTATTATTTTGTGGGGAGCAGCAATGGACAGCAAGTTACATAGAAGTGAAAAACAGAGTGGGCATTTTAACAGAAGTTTGTCCTCCTTCACACGTCTTGGTGATTCCTGTACAGGAAAAAACAGTACTGAGATCAGTGCTCCGAATCCATGTGCCATCCGTATGTGACATCCTTGTGACGTCCGTGTGTCCGTTTGCTGTCTGTGCATCACATCCATGTGGCATCTGTGTGCCATCCATGTGTCTGTGTGACACGTACCGGCGCCTGGGAAAAGCAGTACAGTTCTCTTCAATCCCAGGTGCCAGCTCCTGCAGGCAGCTCTCATCATTGTTGCTTGGTCTCCTAGAGATCAGCATGACCAGGTGACAAAGATGGGAGTTGTATTCAGCAGCAGCTGTGTACATTCTGTGTAAAATAAATAATTAAATTTAAAAAACGCTGTGGTCTCCCACGTAGTTTTCATAACCAGGTGAGCGAAAGCCCACGGCTTGGGACTGGGGACTGATGTTAATAATTTAGAAATAGGGGACAATATCCCAAAAGGTTCCCAGGCTATAACAGTTCACAGCTGTTTGTTTAGCCTTTACCGGTGAATTTGAGTGTGAACTCAGAAAAAAAATTACATAGTGTCTCCCTATAAATTAAAACCAGCAAAGCTTAAACAGACAGCTGTGGGTTGATATTAATAGCCTGGGAAAGTGACATGGATATTGCCCCCCAAGCTGCCAACATTAGCCCTCAGCCGCCCTAGAAATGGCGCATCAATAATATTTGCCAAATCTGGAACTTAGGGTACTGTCACACTTAGCGATGCACCAGCGATCCCAACAATGATATGGATCGCTGTTGCATCGCTAAGTGGTCGCTAGTGAGCTGCCACACAGGCAGATCTCACTAGCGACATAGCAGCGGTCGGGGGTCGCTACTTACCTGTCAGATGCGGCGATCCTGACGTCCTCCCGCCCGCGTCCACGCGTCACTCGTCGGCGCCACAGGAAGTCCAGCAGGAAGCTGACGACGAGAAACGGCTCAGGCCGTTCTTGCGCGATCAGCAATAACCAGCGCGAGAGCCGGTCGGAGGTAAGCATCAGACATAGCGATATCGCTAGCAATATCGCTATAATGTCACAAAACCAGTGACGTTATAGCGATATTGCTAGCGATATCGCTTAGTGTGACAGGCCCTTTAGCCTTGCTCTTCCTACTTGCTCTGTGGTGGTGGCAAGTGGGGCAATAGGGTTGGGGTTGATGTCAGCTTTTATTGTCAGGTTACATGAAGCCCAGGGGTTAGTAATGGAGAGGCGTCTATAAGAAATCCCCTTTACTAACCCAATAGTAAGCTTAGAAATAAACACAAAACAAGAATAAAATCCTTTATTTGAAATTAATCAAAACACTGTTTTACACATTTATTTAAAAATAAAACACAAAGCTATATTCACCTTTACATCTATCCCATAAAATGCCCTTTTTCCATGTAAAAAAAAATAAATTAAACAACCATATCCTTCACCTGTCAAAATTGAAGAAAATCACTACTGTCCCATGCTTTAATCCATCTCTGTGATATCTGAATTACAGCCTGAACGGTGGCATCATGCAGGCTGAAAACCAGGAGACAATGAGCTGCTGCGAGCGCAGCTCCAATGTTGAGCTGTGACATCATAGAAGTTACTGAAGGTATATTCTCACCGGCAGTTCACTATGGGTAGGGAAGATGAACTGTGGCGACCTTAGTGAGATCACCGCAAGCACTGTGAGAAAATTCTCAGGGTAATCATATTGAGGTCACTGCAGTTCATCGTCCCGTCTCATAGTGAAGTGAGCCTGGGAACGCACCTTCAGTGACCGGCGGTAACCTCTATGATGTCACCGTTCATCACTGAAGCTGCGCTCACAGCAGCTCATTGTCTCATGTTTTTCAACCTTGACAATCGCACCATGCCAGATATTGCAGAGATGGATTACAGTATGGGACAGTATGGATTATCTTCACTTCAGACAGGTGAGAGATATGGTTTATTATTTTTGTTTTTTACATGGGAAATGGGCGTCTGAGGATTATCTTCACGTCTGACACAGGTGAAGGATATGGTTGTTTATCATTTTTGTTTTTTACAGGGGACAGGGGCTTCAATGGATTAGGGGTAAAGGCGAGTATAACTTTGTTTTTTAATTTTAAATAAATGTGTAAAACAGTGTGTTTTGTTTTATTTTAAAGGGACTTATTCACATTTACAAATACTAGACGTTAGGACCATCCCAAATAGGGTCCCCTTGACATGATGGGATGGCCTTTACATTTTTTTGATAAAAATTATGTTAACAAAGCACCCTATGTTATTTTCATACACTATTACTATTGATTTATTTACTGCATGGTATTTGCTCATTTTGCTTTTATCTTAGGTTTTTTTTTCTGCTTAGTGTCCAGTGTGAACATGTTCCTACATTTTGCATACATACCAACTTGTATTTCAGTCAAACTCTTTAGGTTTTCTTTATGATGCAATGATGTTTATAAAAAAAACAGTCATGACCTTGCTGCACCACGTAAACTACATTTTGTGCTTTCCTAGTAGATTACTTTTTGTTCCTCTTCCACCTTTATTGGAAAACAGGGTATTACACATTTATTGATCATTTTTGTCACAAATGGTCAAATCTAGTCCAAACTTAAAACACATCCACCATTTATCGCAAGGATGAATACTCTACCCAACTCAATAAAGACATAAGTTAATTTACCGTATATTCTAACATACTGTATATGAGATTTTTGTTAGTCCAACAAATAGCTGTAATGACAGTTGCTAGCAATTGCTAGATAGACTAAAACTTTTAGTAATCTCTTGTATAAATGGTACACTGTATACTTGAGCTGATGTTTTATAATTTATGTCATGTATCTGCCTCGTCTCGGCAGGGCTTCATTAACTTCCCCTATGTCTGCTGTACTCAGCTGTACTCCACACTGGATTTTACAAGTGGCCCAGCGTGCTCCCATGTCATCAACTGCCTAGGCCAGTGATGGGGAACCTTTTTTCTGCCAAGGGCCATTTGGAATTTTAAAATAGTGTTTGGGGGCTGTATAAAATTCTTAACTTAAATATTATCCAACTATATTTATTCTAACATTTAAATAGCTCCCACCTAATGATGGCTGGAATGGCTTCTCTTTGGTGAGGCGTGTGATGATGGGAAGTATTGATGATGTTGCGACTCGCAACTGGTTTTCTAAGTTTGCATCAGTCAGTCTTGACCGAAGTCGACACTTTGCGTTGGAAAGTTTTGAAAAGAACTGCTCACAACAATAAGTTGTTGCGAACACAGATGTATATTTCAGTGCATGTCTCCTCACAGTGAGACAATCATCACTGTTCACATAACTATGTATGTGACATCTGTATGTGGAATCCGTGACCTGGGAAAAGCAGTACAGTTCACCTTATTGATCACGCTCAGCGTCACTGCTGGATGCTCGGCTACACACTTGCATCATGCTAACGTTTAGCATAGTAACATAGCTAGCAAGGCCAAAAAAAGACATTTGTCTATCAAGTTCAGCCTATATTCCCTCAGAATAAATCTTCTTCTATGTTGGTAGAAACACCCTCTCTTCTCCAAACGCAGAGAATGCCCCCTTGTGACCATCACTTTACTTGGTATAAACAGATCCTCGGAGAGATATTTGTATTGTCCCCTTATATACTTGGTTATTAAATCGCCCCTCAGTCATCTTTTTTCTAGACTAAATAATCCTAATTTTGCTCTTCTCTCCGGTTTTTGTAGTTCCTCTATCCCCTTTATTAGTTGTGTTGCCCTCCTTTGTACTCGCTCTAGTTCCATTATATCCTTACTGAGCACTAGTGCCCAAAACTGTACACAATAGTCCATGTGCGGTCTAACCAGGGATTTGTACAGAGGCAGTATAATGCTCTCATCATGTGTATCCAGACTTCTTTTAATGCACCTCATTATTCTGTTTGCCTTGGCAGACGCAGCCTGGCACTGGCTGCTCCAGGTAAGTTTATCATTAACTAGGATCTCCAAGTCCTTCTCCATGTCAGATTTACCCAGTGGTTTCCTGTTCAGTGTGTAATGGTGATATTGATTCCTTCTTCCCATCCTTACATTTATCATTGTTAAACCGCATCTGCCACCATTCGGCCCAAGTTTCAAACTTATCTAGATCCATCTGTAGCAGAATACTATCTTCTCTTGTATTGACTGCTTTACAAAGTTTTGTATCATCTGCAAATATTAATATTTAACCTTCCTTTAATAAATATGTTGAAGAGAATAGGTCCCAACACCGACCCCTGCGGTACCCCACTGGTCACAGTGATCCAGTTATAGAATATACCATTTATAACCAACCTCTGCTTTCTATCAATAAGCAAGTTACTTACCCATTTACACACATTTTCCCCCAGCATTCTCGTTTTGTGTACCACCCTCTTGTGTGGCACAGTAACAAACGCTTTGGAAAAATCAAGATATACCATGTCCAATGACTCACCTTGGTCCAGTCTATAGCTTACCTCTTCATAAAAACTGATTAGATTGGTTTGACAGGAGCGATTCCTCATAAACCCATGCTGATATGGAGTTAAACAGTTATTCTCATTGAGATTATCTAGAATAACATCCCTCAGAAACCCTTCAAATATTTTACCAACAATAGAGGTTAGACTTACTGGCCTACAATTTCCAGGCGATCCACAGAATAAAATTCAACGTTTCGGCTATAATGCCTTTTTCAAGAATTTATCTGTGGGAATAATGATCCATAGACATCAGAATGAGGTTCATCATATAAGTCACACAAGCGTGGAATGCCTGCACAATGGGTTACAGATGGCAATGGTTAAGGTGCTTGAACACGCCCCGATGCGCGTTTCGGATGTGCTCCTTCCTCAGGAGAACATTCTGATGTCTATGGATCATTATTCCCACAGATAAATTCTTGAAAAAGGTATTATAGCCGAAATGTTGAATTTTATTCTGTGGATCACTTGTTTTTTGTAATACTTTTGGTCTATCTTTACATGACATTATGATATACAATAAATTTTGATCTCTGATCATTGGAAATTCATCCTTTGTTTGTGTGTGCCGAGGTTTTGTGTATTATATTCATTGTTGGATTTTACCTCTGAGCACCATATAATAAACAGTGAGCACCCCGATTATCTGTAATATAATTTCCAGGTTCACTTTTAGAGCCCTTTTTGAACATTGGTACCACATTTGTTATGCGCCAGTCCTTTGGAACAGACCCTGTCGCTATAGAGTCCCTAAATATAAGAAGTAATGGTTTGTCTATTACATTACTTAGTTCTCTTAGTACTTAGTACTTGTGGATGTATGTCATCCAGACCCGGAGATTTATCTATTTTAATCTTATTTTGCCGGATTCGCACCTCTTCTTGGGTTAGATTGGTGACCATTAATATAGGGTTTTCTTTGTCTCTCGGCATTTCACCTAGCATTTTATTTGCCACCGTGAATACCGTGGAGAAGAAGGTGTTTAATATATTAGCTTTTTCCTCGTCATCTACAACCATTCTTTCCTCACAATTTTTTAAGGGGCCTACAATTTCAACTTATAATTCTTTTACTATTGATATAGTTGAAGAACAGTTTGGGATTAGTTTTACTCTCCTTAGCAATGTGCTTCTCTGTTTCCTTTCTGGCAGCTTTAAATAGTTTTTTAGATAAAGTTTTTTCCTCCCTATAGTTTTTTAGAGCTTCAACGGAGCCATCCTGCTTTAGTAGTTTAAATGCTTTCTTTTTACTGTTAATTGCCCCTCTTACTTCTTTGCTTAGCCACATTGGGTTTTTCCTATTTCTTGTCTTTTTATTCCCACAAGGTATAAACCGCTTACAGTGCCTATTTAGGCTGTTCTTAAACATTTCCCATGTATTATCTGTATTCTTATTTCTGAGGACATGGCATCTAGATGTAGCAGAGCTAGACTCGTCATGGGACAAATGAGTTATCTTCTTGTCGGACAGGTAAGGGATACAGTTGTTTACTATTTTTTGTCCTTTACAGGTGACATGGGCACTTACTATGGGGTTAGTAATAGGGGCATCTTATACACACCTCTCCATTACCAACTCCTGGGCTTGATGTCACCTGTCAATACAAAGGTGACATCAACCCCACAAACATTACCCCACTCATCACCGCCACAGGGCAAGTGGGAAGAGTAAGGCTAAGTGCCACGTTTGGTGCATCTTATGGATGCACCATTTCTGTGGCTGGTATGGGCTGATGTTGGTTTCCTGGGGGGGGACCATATCCCTGGCCCCTTTCTAGGATGTTAATATCAGCCCACAGCTGCCTGTTTAGTCTTTGTTGGTTTGAATTTCTAGGGGGACCCTACATCATTTTTTAGAATCGTAGAGTTGGAAGGGACCTCCTGGGCCATCTGGTCCAACCCATCATCCCAGACATAGAATCATAGAATGGTAGAGTTGGAAGGGACCTCCTTTTTCTTGGGTCCCCTGTAAATTCACCAGGAAAGGCTAACCAAACAGCTGTGAGCTGTTAGTAATAGCCTTTAACCTTATGCGATATTGTCCCTGGTCCCAGAATATTAAAATCAGCCTCCAGCCTTGGGCTCTTTCCAGTCGTTATGAAAATTATGTGGTAATCCACGTCGTTTTTGTATTTAATTCTTTATTTTACACAGGAGGAACACAGCTGAATAGAACTCCTATCATTGTCTCCTGGTTGCGCTGATCTCAGGGACAGCAGGAGACAATGTTGAGAGCTGCTTTCAGCGGCTGGCGCCTGGGAATAGTGCGAACTGTACTGCTTCTTCCCAGGCGCCGGTATGTGGCATCAGTGTGCAGCATGCAGTTTATCCGTGTTGCTGAATAAAAACTGACATGTCTTCAGGTTTTTCATACGGACACTCGGTCTGTGTGATAAACCTGACATATGCACACTACCATTGAATACAATGGGTGAGCGCATGTCTATTTGTGGTCCTTAAAAAACAGACATGTGAACCAGGTCAAAATCAGAGGACAGTTTTTACTGAAGCACATTGTCCCCGATGACCTGTGCCTGTACTACCACCCCCATTGTCCCCGCTGACCTGTGCCTATAGTACCACCCCCATCGTCCCCACAGACCTGTACCTTTACTACCACCCCCATTGTCCCCGCTGACCTGTGACTGTACTACCACCCCTATTATCCACATACCCTCCACCACGTCACTCACTCTCATGTGCTCGGAATCGGTGACCCGCATCTGGGGCAGTGTGAAGCCGATGACGTGGATCAGTTTCCGGCTGGTGATGCCGCTGTTGGTGATGCAGGCTTGTGGGCAGACATGGGTCATGCGGGTTTCGTGCATGGCGAATGCTTACCTCATACTGCGGGAATCCTTTCCTCTGGACCCAGCCCCCTACATCCCTGCCGCTCCATTGGAAACAGCTTGGTAACGGTGGCTCCATCTGTTCTCCAACCTGATGCATCCATAGCAACCACCTCCGCCTGCGTGCATCTCCATGACAACTGCACAGACCTGTGAAGAATTAAAGGGCCCATGGCCAAAAAATGGGAAAAGTGGCTGCAGACCGCACCAGATAATATCGCGGGCCGTATACGGCCCATGGGCCGGATGTTCCCCACCCCTGGCCTAGGCCTATGAAAGGCCGACTAAGACACAAACCTATGTCTTGGTATTAAGATTCTTAGTTCCATTTAATGTACAACACTACCTGCTCCAGAACTACTTTTCTATGTCCGCTCTGGATTCGGCCTAGGTCTTGCTCCATACCTGATCTCTTGAGTCATCTCTGATGGTGTAAGCTCATGGATTGCTTCCATCCCTCCAAGGGTTAAATGTGTTTATTCAGTATACTTGTATGTGGTACAGGTATAATATCCCCATGGGCTGCAGTTGGCTAGGAAAGTGTTAACTGTATGCAGCAGGGGTAATAGGCTGCTAAGGGAAAATGTGAGCTCAATATTCGGGACAGCAGATTGCTGTAAATACCTTTAGTGTGATTCCATCCAGTGGCCAAGGGCAACCTCAAGATTGACATCGGTGGCCAGGGGCACATGCAGCTTGAGAAGCTAGATAGAAAAATGGACTCAGACTACATGTGGTGTAAGGTATTGCAATCCAGAAATGCTGCTAGAGGTGAGGAATATCCCCAAGGGCTAACAAAGCCAGGAAGGGGGATTTTCCACCTATCCCGAGAACCAGGGCTTGAGTTGTATCCGGTACCTGTGGGAAAGATAACAACCCATTGGACCTTATCCTTTAAACCTGTTTGTAAATATTGTATGACTTCCATTCTCTCAGTAGAAGTTTGGTTTTTAGGAACCACATGTCTCCTAGACTGTTTGCTGTCCTGGTTCCAGAATAGGAATTCCAGTACCCAGAGAAGGCTTGCTGGCCTCAAGTAAGTGGAGAGCCCCACATACACAGCAGCGCACCAGGACTGAGACACCCCTTGTCTGTAGGATGCCAGAGCGAGTGGGGACCAAAGCTCACCCACAACTACCTTGCTTGGGCATCTTACACCTGCGACCTCCAAATATGCCAGAATTCTGTTTTGCTGAGGGTTCAGACATATGCACCAATGTGACCGCTGAACATGATAAAAAAAAGCAGTGTGAAAGGGTCCTTAAGATAAACACTATGTGGGATTACTTTTATTACCTATTAATACTCTTGACTTTTAGAAATCTTTAACTGTGTTCCCTATTTTAACCCCTTAAGGCCTCTTTCACACATCAGGTTTTCGCCGTCAGGCGCGATCCGGCGCTTTTGACAGAAACCGGATCCGGCGAAATGCAATGCCGGATCCGGTTTCCCCCCCATTGACTTGCATTTGCGCCGGATCGCGCCGGATGGCCATGCGTTTCATCCGGTTTTCGCAATGTGTCGCGATCCGGCGTCTGGAAAAAACGGCTACTGTAACGTTTTTTGTCTCCGGCGAAAAAGCCGGACACGCCGGATCCGGCGCGTCCGGCTTTTTCACACAATGAAAGCCTATGAGCGCCGCAATGCGCCGGATCCGGCGAAAGCCGGATCCGGCGGCCGGATCCGGTTTTTTGGTCTGAGCATGCTCAGTAGCTCTGCCCACAGGAGATATATAAAAGCAAGACAATGGGACCCTCAGCCACACCCAACATGCCACCCAAGCCAAGAACCAGGAGCAGGAGAAGGCAGCAGACATCTGCAGCAGCAGCACCATCAGCACCACCCCAAATGGAGCAGCAAATGGAACATGCTGAGGAGGGGAGTCCAGCAGCAGATGAGAGACGGTAATTATCAAATCCCCCATTCCTCCAAACTAGGGCCATGGAATATCAAGATATTCATTGGCCCTTTGTTTCTCTTTATTCAACAGCCGCCAAAGAGATGCAGCAGCAGCAGCAGCAGCAGAAATGGCATCACTGGCAGCAGCAACAGCAGCAGCAATACCCACAGCCATGGAGTCTGGCCATCAACAGGACAGCACATCTTCTTCTGGGAGCCCTCCCTCGCATCGTCAGCGTTTGACGGTAAGTTTTTATTTCCAAAATCCATCATCTCTGTAATATATGTCTATTCATTGCCTTTTATTTCAAAACAGGAATCACAAGATGAAGAGGAGCTCCCAGAAGAAGAAGGAAGGGGTGGACAGACACCTGGAGTGGGCTCACAATTGGTAAGTTTTTTGCATCAAACGCAGAAACACAACATCACACTACACACAACACATAGAAAACAATGTTCTGCAGACCACACACAGCAAACAAATGCCTACATCCAAAGACATAACATTTTTTGTTTTCTTCTCTAGTCTTCCCAATCTGGTGCTCGGCCAAGAGGTCCTCGCAGTGCCTCCCAGGGTCGTCGGCGACAGCAACGCGGCGGTCACCAGCGTGTAAGTATAAATATTTTTGCTTTGTTTTTTTGCACTTTTTATTTCATTTCTTTTGTGGAGGCTAATTATGTTATTTTTGTCTTTTTCTTTAACAGCCTTCACAGCGTGCTCCCGACTCTGACGGTGAGGATGGAGAGATTGATGTGGACCGCCTCATCGATCTCGTCAGAGAAAGGGAGCCGCTCTGGAATATGGCTGACCGCCGCCACGCTGACCTGATCGTTACCCGACGACTCTGGGAGGAAATCTGTTCGCTCCTTGTGGGCCGCTGGGAGGACCTCGATGTTCGGGCCCAGATTAAAGAGCGTAAGTATATACAGTACCGGTTGCTTGATGTAAACCAGTGTTTCCCGAACTCCAGTCCTCGTGGTCCCCACGGATCATGTGTTCAGGATTTCTATTTACTATGGAAATCTTGAAAACATGACCCCTGGGGACCATGAGGACTGGAGTTTGTGAAACACTGGTGTTGTATACTAACCACTCCTTTCTCGCTTCAGGGAACAGAATTGTGAATCGGTGGCGGTCTGAGAGGGATCGTTTCAAGAAGGAGTTCAATAAAGAGATGCGGGCCCCAAGTGGATCTGGAGGACGCAGGAGCAAGTACAAGTACGCACAAGCCCTGTCGTTCCTCCGGGAAACAATGCTCACCAGAAGGTAAATATTACACACCACATGTGAAAAAAATGTTAGATGTAACTTTTTTTTTTCAGCCAGGGCCATACCATGTCAGTATTTTAATTGTTTTTTTTTCTCTTTATTCCACAGCACGGTGAGCAGCACTCGGGAGCCTGCACGATTGGACCCTTCTGAGGCGATCCCTGAGGAGACCGGCACCGAGGGACACTTTGACCGCCCCGGTACATCTGCACCTTCCCAGCCTTCCCACACATTCGACCCATCTGTCCCATCCACCAGCACAGGAGCATCGTGGCAGCCTACATTACATGAAGCTGCTGGTGAGGAGATCGCTTTCCCTTTACCCCACCCTTCTGGCCCTGCCACCTCTAGTACACCTGCGGGTACTGGGCGGCAGCGGCAGAGGGGTCAGGAAAAGAGTTATGCGCAAGAGTTCTTGCATCTGAATGCATCTTTCCAGAACTGTCTAAAAGTCTTGTCAGAGCAAATCTCCGCAGGCTTTCAGCAGATCAACTCCAGCATTCTGGAGGTGAAGACACTTCTGCAAACCATGCATTCAGAAGCAAGATCTTCGCCAAACCACACCTTTTTCAGGTCTGTTGTGGAGTGCATGGCAACACTATCTCCTACCCAGCAGATGCATGTAATGCATTCGTGCCACGGTGCTCTACAGCAGGTTACCTCCCAACCTCCACCTCCCACCACTGTAGTTCCTCCACCTGCACCCCCTCCAGCCACTTTCCATCCTCCCCCTCCTATTACATCTGCACCCCCTCCAGCCACTTTCCATCCTCCCCCTCCTATTACATCTGCACCCCCTCCAGCCACTTTCCATCCTCCCCCTCCTATTACATACCAGCAACCTCACCAGTACCAGCAACCTCCCCAGTACCAGACATCTCCCCACTTCCAGCAACCTGCCCCGTACCAAACTCCTTCCCCGTACCAAACTCCTTCCCCGTACCAAACTCCTTCCCCATACAACTTTCCATCAACATCATCTGCTCCTACAGTCCCTGCCCAACCCTCCACTCCACCGCCCACCACCTCTTCTGCCTCCCACATGTCCACCCATTCTGTAGCTTTTTCCACACCTTCACCTCTAACTGTTCCTTCCCCACCACGATCCCAGTCCTCTCTCCACACACCCAGTGTCGAAGTGTCCCGCAGCCCCTCCAGCAGTATTTCCACCCCACAGTACACAGATTTGTAATGTGTGTTTTTTGTAATAAAAATGCCCATTGGGTTTAAAACCTTTATTAAAAAAGTTTTTTGCACTTTAAAAACATTTTACAAAAAAATAAAAAATTTTAAATAAAAGTTAAATTATCGTTTCACAATGGTTGTCTGTCATTTCTTTCTGCGGCGAACTATGTTTAAAAAAAAGGTTAAATACAGGGTATTTCAAAGGTAAAAAGGTATTCAAAACCAGGTATATAACTGTGGGTAAATTTTAGCTTTTTGCCACAGTTGTGTTCCTGGTTGTGTTTGAAGCAAAGTATTTCACCTAAAAAGTTGTGTTTATTGTTGGTGATTTCCTACCAATGTACACAACTTTTGTTAAAAGGTGAAATACTTTGCATAAAACACAACCAGGTACACACCTGTGGCCTAAAGGTAAAAATAGTAAGACCATGACAAGATAGCCAACTTTGGTTGGCAAAGGTATATACTGTTGGTCCAGAAGGTACACAAGTTTGGTTAGGGCACAAATCTTTCACACTCTGTCATCCCAGTGTACTCTGCCTTGAGGTGACATAAAGTATAGTGGAAAATTGTCCCTGAAACCGTCACAGAACTTCTAGTGGTAATATTTCCAATGACAACATCCATCTTCGCCAGTAACTTGCTCTTCTCTCCAACCTGCACTTTCTTCTCTACAACCTGTCAAAGAAGGGCTGTAGGAACATGCTATATATAGTTTTCCAGTAGCCAATCCCGTTCGGAAGGCCACAAGGGTCAATTTTAAAAACCGGATCCGGCGTAATCCGTCGAAAAACGGATAGAAAAACGGATGAACCGGATGAGACGGATCCGGTTTTGTCTGTCAAGAACAAGACGGATCCGGCAGAAAACCGGATCCGGCACATCAGGTTTTACAAAACATTTGCCGGATCCGGCATTCCGGCACGACGCCTGATCGCGCCTGACGCCGAAAACCTGATGTGTGAAAGTAGCCTAAGCCCCAAGGCTGGTTTGCACGTTCATGACCGGTACAATTTTTACAATTCTGACCACTGTCCCTTTATGAGGTAATAACTCTGAAACGGTTCCATGGATCCCAGTGATTCTGCCATTGTTTTCTCGTAACATATTGTACTTCATGTCAGTGGTAAAATTTCATTCAAATAACTTGCGTTTATTTGTGAAAAAAATGGAAATTTGGCGAAAATTTTGAAAATTTCGCAATTTTCCAACTTTGAATTTTTATGCCCTTAAATCACAGAGACACAGCACACAAAAAACTTGATAAGTAACATTTCCCACATGTTTACATTACATCAGCACAATTTTGGAACCAAAATTTTTTTTGTTAGGAAGTTATAAGGGTTAAAAATTGACCAGCGATTTCTCATTTTTGCAACACAATTTTATTTTTATGGACCACATCACATTTGAAGCCACTTTGCGGGGTCTATTCTATATGATAGAAAATACCCAAAAGTGACAACATTCTAAAAACTGCACCCTTTAAGGTGCTCAAAACCACATTCAAGAAGTTTATTAACCCTTTAGGTGCGTCACAGGAATTTTTTGAATATTTAAAAAAAAATGAACATTTAACTTTTTTTCACAAAAAAAATACTTCAGGTTCAATTTTCTTTATTTTACCAAGGGTAACAGGAGAAATTGGACTGCAGAAGTTATTGTGCAATTTGTCCTGAGTACGTAGGTACCTGATATGTGGGGGGGAACCACTGTTACGGCGCATGGCAGAGCTCAGAAGGGAAGGAGCGCCGTTTGACTTTTTCAATGCAAAATTGGCTGGAATTCAGATCGGACGTCATGTCGCGTTTGGAGAGCCCCTGATGTCCCTAAACAGTGGAAACCCCCCACAAGTGACATTTTGGAAACTAGACGCCCCAAGGAACTTATCTAGATATTTGGTGAGAACTTTGAACCCACAAGGGCTTCACAGAAGTTTATAACGTACAGCGGTACAATTAAAAAATCATATTTTTTCCAGAAAAATGATCTTTTCACCCCCAATTTTTATTTTCCCAAGGGTAACAGAAGCATAAAAGTTATTGTGCAATTTGTCCTGAGTACGCTGATACCCCATATGTGGGAGTAAAACTCAATTTGGGCGCATGGCAGAGCTCGGAAGGTAAGCAGCACAATTTGACGTTTTTGGCTGGAATTGAGATTGGACACCATGTCACGATTAGAAAACCCCTGATGTACCAAAACAGTGGAAATCCCCCACAAATGACACCATTTTGGAAACTAGACCCCCCAAGGAACTTATCTAGATGTGTGGTGAGAACTTTGAACCCCCAAGGGCTTCACAGAAGTTCATAACATACAGCCATACAATTAAAAAATCATATTTTTTCCACAAAAATGATCTTTTCACCCTCAATTCTTATTTTTCCAAGGGTAACAGGACCCTAAAAGTTATTGTGCAATTTGTCCTGAGTACGCTGACACCCCACATGTGGGGGTAAACCACTATTTGGGTGCATGGCAGAGCTCGGAAGGGAAGCAGCGCCATTTGACGTTTTTGGCTGGAATTGAGATTGGACACCATGTCGCGTTTGGAAAGCCCCTGATGTATCAAAACAGTGGAAACCCCCAACAAGTGACACCATTTTGGAAACTAGACCCCCCAAGGAACTTATCTAGATGTGTGGTGAGAACTTTGAACCCCCCCAGTGCTTCACAGAAGTTTATAATGCCTGGGCGTGAAAATAAAAAAATCGTATTTTTTCCACAAACATGATCATTTAGTCACCAATTTTTTTATTTTCCCAAGGGTAACAGGAGAAATTGGACCCCAAAACTTGTTGTTCAATTTGTCCTGAGTACGCTGATACCTCTTATGTGGGAGAAAACTACTATATGGGCACACGTCGGGGCTCGGAAAGGAAGTAGTGATGTTTTGGAATGCAGACTTTGATGGAATGGTCTGCGGGTGTCATGTGCGTTTGGAGAGTCCCTGATGTACCTAAACTATTGAAACTCCCCACAAGTGACCCCATTTTGGAAACTAGACCCCCCACAGAACTTATCTAGATGTGTGGTGAGCACTTTGAGCCCCAAGTGATTCACAGAAGTTTATAACGCCCGGGCGTGAAAATAAAAAAATCATTTTTTTCCACAAAAATGATATTTTTGCCCCCAATTTTTTATTTTCCTAAGGGTAACAGGAGAAATAGGACCCCAAAAGTTGTTGCCCAATTTGTCCTGAGTAGGCTGATACCCTATATGTGGGGGTAAAACACTGTTTGCGCGCATGGCAGAGCTTGGAAGGGAAGGCGCACTATTTGACTTTGTCAACGCAGAATTGGCTGGAATTGAGACCCGACGCCATGTTGCATTTGGAGAGCACCTGATGTGCCCAAACAGTGGAAAACCCCAATTCTAACTCCAACCCTAACCTCAACACACCCCTAACCCTAATCCCTAGCCCTAACCCTAACCCTAATGGGAAAATGGAAATAAATACATTTTCTTTTAATTTTATTATTTTTCCCTAACAAAGGGGGTGATAACGGGGGGTTTGATTTACTATTTATAGCGGGTTTTTATGCTTGGCAGCTGTCATAGGCTAAAAGACGCTTTTTATTGTAAAAATAGTTTTTGCATCACCAGTGAGAGCTATAATTTTTCCATATTTTGACCCACAGAGTCATGTTAGGTCTTATTTTTTGTGGGACGAGTTGACGTTTTTATTGGTACCATTTTCGGGCACGTGACATTTTTTGATCACTTTTTATTCCGATTTTTGCGACGCAGAATGAACAAAAACCAGCGTTTCATGAATTTCTTTTGGGGGTGCGTTTACACCGTTCTGCGTGCGGTAAAATTGATAAAGTGCTTTTATTCTTTGGGTCAGTACGGTTACAGCGATACCTCATTTATGCCTTTTTTATGTTTTGGCGGATTTATGCAAAGAAAACTATTCTTCGAACTTTTTTATTTTTTCGCTGATGATGCTGTATGGCAGCTCGTTTTTTGCGGGACAAGATGACATTTTCAGCGGTACCATGGATATTTATATGCGTCTTTTTGATCGCGCGTTATTGCACTTTTTGTTCGGCGGTATGATAATAAATCATTATTTTTTTCTTCGTTTTTTATTTTTATTTTTTAAGGGGTTCGCTAAAGGGGTTAACTAATGGGACAGTTTTATAGGGCAGGTCGTTAAAGGACACGGCAATACCAAATAGAGTGGGGCAAAAAAGTATTTAGTCAGTCAGCAATAGTGCAAGTTCCACCACTTAAAAAGATGAGAGGCGTCTGTAATTTACATCATAGGTAGACCTCAACTATGGGAGACAAACTGAGAAAAAAAAATCCAGAAAATCACATTGTCTGTTTTTTTTCATTTTATTTGCATATTATGGTGGAAAATAAGTATTTGGTCAGAAACAAAATTTCATCTCAATACTTTGTGATATATCCTTTGTTGGCAATCACAGAGGTCAAACGTTTTCTGTAAGTCTTCACAAGGTTGCCACACACTGTTGTTAGTATGTTGGCCCATTCCTCCATGCAGATCTCCTCTAGAGCAGTGATGTTTTTGGCTTTTCGCTTGGCAACACGGACTTTCAACTCCCTCCAAAGGTTTTCTATAGGGTTGAGATCTGGAGACTGGCTGGGCCACTCCAGGACCTTGAAATGCTTCTTACGAAGCCACTCCTTCGTTGCCCTGGCAGTGTGCTTTGGATCATTGTCATGTTGAAAGACCCAGCCACGTTTCATCTTCAATGCCCTTGCTGATGGAAGGAGGTTTGCACTCAAAATCTCACGATACATGGCCCCATTCATTCTTTCATGTACCCGGATCAGTCGTCCTGGCCCCTTTGCAGAGAAACAGTCCCAAAGCATGATGTTTCCACCACCATGCTTTACAGTAGGTATGGTGTTTGATGGATGCAACTCAGTATTCTTTTTCCTCCAAACACGACAAGTTGTGTTTCTACCAAACAGTTCCAGTTTGGTTTCATCAGACCATAGGACATTCTCCCAAAACTCCTCTGGATCATCCAAATGCTCTCTAGCAAACTTCAGACGGGCCCGGACATGTACAGGCTTAAGCAGTGGGACACGTCTGGCACTGCAGGATCTGAGTCCATGGTGGCGTAGTGTGTTACTTATGGTAGGCCTTGTTACATTGGTCCCAGCTCTCTGCAGTTCATTCACTAGGTCCCCCCGCGTGGTTCTGGGATTTTTGCTCACCGTTCTTGTGATCATTCTGACCCCACGGGGTGGGATTTTGCGTGGAGCACCAGATCGAGGGAGATTATCAGTGGTCTTGTATGTCTTCCATTTTCTAATTATTGCTCCCACAGTTGATTTCTTCACTCCAAGCTGGTTGGCTATTGCAGATTCAGTCTTCCCAGCCTGGTGCAGGGCTACAATTTTGTTTCTGGTGTCCTTTGACAGCTCTTTGGTCTTCACCATAGTGGAGTTTGGAGTCAGACTGTTTGAGGGTGTGCACAGGTGTCTTTTTATACTGATAACAAGTTTAAACAGGTGCCATTACTACAGGTAATGAGTGGAGGAAAGAGGAGACTCTTAAAGAAGAAGTTACAGGTCTGTGAGAGCCAGAAATCTTGATTGCTTGTTTCTGACCAAATACTTATTTTCCACCATAATATGCAAATAAAATGAAAAAAAAACAGACAATGTGATTTTCTGGATTTTTTTTTCTCAGTTTGTCTCCCATAGTTGAGGTCTACCTATGATGTAAATTACAGACGCCTCTCATCTTTTTAAGTGGTGGAACTTGCACTATTGCTGACTGACTAAATACTTTTTTGCCCCACTGTATGTGTACTTCTATTGTTTTTTTCTCTTTTTATTTCCAAAAAATGAATTTATTGGGGAATATTTTTTTTTTCCAATTTATTTTGCGATTTTTTAAAAATTATTTTTACACTTTTTTTTTACCTTTATTAGGTTGTCCCAGGGGGGACATCACTGTCCTGTGACAGATCGCTGATCTGTCACATCACAGATCACTGTGACAGATCAGCGATCTGTCACAGGCATAGACGCAGACTTCCTCATGCCTGCGCTTTGCAGGCACTGAGGAAGTCAGCTCCCTACAGGCCCCCGAAGGTCCTCGTCGCCATCTTGGATCCGGGGACCTGTAGGGAAAGAGACCCCCGCAGCAGCGCTGCATATTGCGCTGCGGTGGGGGGCTCAAGGAAGCACGAAGGGAGCCCCATCCCTGCCGATGCTTCCCTTTAACCCTCGGTACACCGCGATCGTGTTTGATCGCGGTGTGCAAGGAGTTAACGTGCCGGGGGCAGTCCGTGACCGTCCCTGACACATTGTACCGGGTGTCAGCTGTGATAATTAGCTGACACCCGGCCGCGATCAGCTGCGCTCACCACGTCGCCGTCGCCGCTGATCGCTGTGACGTACTATCCCGTCCCTGGGAATTAAGTCCCTGGGCACATGGATGGGATAGTACGTCACATGGGATTAAGGGGTTAATTAGAAACATAAAATCAAGTATATCATAGTAAAACATTTTTAGTGTACATTTATTTTTCACGTTTGTAAAAACGAGGGGACAGCATGGAGAGGAGGTATAATATAGAGAGGGGACAGAGTGAAGGGAACAGTATGGAAAGGGGGCAACATGGTTGAGTACAGTAGGAAGAGGGGACAAAGTATGGTGAAAGGGCAGCATGGGGGAACAGTGTGGATATAATGACAGTGTGAAGTGACGACAGTTTGGATAATGTAATTCATAGTGGAAGTGTTGGAGACCATAGTGGAAGTGTTGGAGAAATAATTGGAGGAATAATTCATAGTGGAAGTGTTGGAGACCATAGTATATAAGTGAGGACAGTGTAGCAGTTACATAGGCAGGGGGCTGTTTAAAGCATTTGTTTACAGGAGAGAACAGTGTAGAGACCACATATTATAAGAGGAATAGTGTGGGGGTCATTTTTTGTGCACAGTGCATGTTGAGGGTCCATTATTTATTCAGTGGCATGGTATGAGCTCATAAGAAGATATTTTTATTTAGTGGCATTAATCCCTTTATCAACTTGGACATATCCATACGTCCATGTGGCCTGGTACTTACCGACCTTGGACGGATGGATACGTTCAGGCGATATTGCGCGCACAAATGCTGTGTGCGCTTTTGCCGCTGGGTGTCACCTGATTCTGACCGATAACACCCAGCACTCAGTGCCAGGAGCAGTCCCGCACCACTCCCAGCACTTTAACCCCCTAAATGCTGCAATCAAACTCGATTGCAACATTTTGGGAGTAGACAGAGGAAAGAAAGCCCTTGGATCGGAGACCCCGCAACATTATCGCAGGGTCCCGATTGTTGCCATGGTGAACCGATGTCGTCATGATAACATCCGGGTCACCAGGCACTAGGAAGTTAGCTAGATCATGCACAGACCGTATTTTTATACGTTGTGTGTGACTCCAGCTTTAGTCAGCAGCTCCACAACTTTTGACTATTTTCAACATAAGTGAATAGAGCTGTTGCATTAATTACCCCTTTTCTCAGCAGTAAACAATGTCAGAATGCCAAAACTTGCAAACATTTAGACTACTAATTATTGACCCAAAATGATATTGCACTTTTTGCTGAAGAAATGGTGGACAAGTGCAAACAATATATATTTAAAGACTCTATAGAAACAGGGTCTGTTCCTTTTGATTGGCGGAAAGCAAATGTGGTACCAATATTCAAAAAGGGGTGTAAAAGGGAACCTGGAAACTATAGGCCGGTAAGCTTAACATCTGTTGTGGGTAAAATTTTTGAAGGGTTTCTAAGGGATACCATTATGGAATATCTCAATGTTAATAAATATTTAACTCCATATCAACATGGATTTATGAAGGATCGCTCCTGTCAAACTAACCTGATCAGCTTCTATGAGGATGTAAGCTCTCAAATGGACCAAGGAGAATCATTGGATGTCATTTATCTCGACTTCTCTAAAGCATTTGACACTGTCCCACATAAAAGATTGGTAAGTAAGATGAGAAAGCTTGGGCTAGAGGAAAATGTGTGTAGATGGGTAGGTAGCTGGCTTAGTGATAGAAAACAAAGAGTGGTTATTAATGGTGCATACTTAGACTGGGCCAGGGTTACTAGTGGGGTACCACAGGGTTCTGTATTGGGCCCCCTACTATTTAATATATTTATTAATGATCTAGTGGATGGCTTACACAGTAAAATATCAGTATTTGCAGATAATACAAAACTATGTATGGTAGTTAACACAAAGGAGGACAGTTTGCAACTACAGAGATTTGAGTAAATTGGAGAATTGGGCTGAAAAATGGCAAATGAGGTTTAACACAGATAAGTGTAAGGTTATGCACATGGGAAGGAGAAACAGATGCTACAATTACTTACTAAATGGGAAACTGCTGGGGAAATCAGACATGGAAAAAGACTTAGGCATCTTAGTCAATAAGAAGCTAAATTGGAGTGTCCAGTGTCAGGCAGCTGCCACCAAAGCAAATAGGGTCATGGGATGCATTAGAAGAGGTCTGGGGACACGAGATGAAAACATAATTCTCCCTCTATACAAATCACTCGTCAGACCACACTTGTGTGCAATTTTGGACGCCGGTGCTCAAGAAAGACATTACTGAACTTGAAAGGGTTCAAAGGCGGGCTACTAAAATGATAAATGGAGTTGGTTCACTACAATACCCAGAAAGGTTATCAAAATTAGGTCTATTTACTCTAGAAAAGAGAAGACTTAGGGGAGACCTAATATATAGGTACAAGTATATCAGAGGGCAATATAGAGATCTCTCCAATGAACTGTTTGTACCAAGGACTGTGACAAGAACAAGGGGGCAGTCTCTTCGTTTGGAGGAAAGACAATTTCTGCACCAGCATAGAAGAGGGTTCTTCACGGTAAGAGCAGTGAGGCTCTGGAACTCTCTTCCTGAGGAAGTGGTGATGGCCAACTCACTGAATGAATTTAAGAAAGGAATGGATGCTTTTCTTGTGAGTAACAGTATAGAAGGTTACGAATAACAGAATATTATAGGTAGATGGTTGACCCAGCTTAGGGGAAGGAATTTGTTTCCCTATGGAGAAAATTGGCTTCTACTCTGTGGGTTTCTTGCCTTCCCCAGGATCAACAATGCAGAACAGCTGCACTAAAAATAGGCTGAACTAGATGGACATAAGGTCTTCCTTCAGCCTTCAAAACTATGTTACTATGTTACTATGTTAATAATTTGCATGGTTCCGCATCAAATGCTCAACCAAGGTTGCCACAATGAAGCAAACCTATAAAGTCACTTCTTCTATTCTGAACTCCTTATAGTTCATTGTGTAGCAATATTGCAACAACTCCCATGTGCACAAGTACACTTCAGCAACATGCCCGTACCATCATCTGTCATATCTATTAATACGTCATTAAAGAATAAAATATACAAAAGGCACAGCATCAGGAAAACTATAATTTTATTATTCTTCTAATATGAATCCTGCCTTATCCATACATTGGTGCAATGGTTGTCTCTAAAGCCTTTCTTTAATGTCAGTGGGGATCATAGTATCCTATAAAAATACCTCTTTACTTTTAACTCTTCAGTTCTCTATGGTGGTCTATTCCTCATACTATGTACCTAAGACAGTGGAACTTTTCTCTGGGATTTAGAGTATAACCTGCATGAGCTGCATATACAGAGTAGTTTACGGGTTCAATGGTAATTCTATGGATCCGTACACAGCACTATGAGAGTGAAGATACAGACCTATAAACTTACTGGTGAGCTTCTATACTGCTCTAAGGGAGTATCTTATGGAGAAGCTGTGGGCTGTTTTGACCAATCAACAGGGGTCTCAATAGTCGGACCCCTACTGATATGAAACACTTTAACTTTACAGTGCCTGAAATACATAAAAGTGTTTAAATCTCCAAGACCATAGCTTTAAGACTTGGCCTGAATTGTTGATATTTTCCCAAGGAGGCTCCCACAGGTGTTAGCCTTCTTCCTCAATGACTCAGACACAATATGAGACTCTTCAATTCAAAAAAATCCATACATCATACCTAATAAGCAACGATTGAGCCCCCTGATTAAACAGACCTTTCTTTAGGTGTTTTCCTGAAGTGTTCTTTCTGAGGATTGCTGACATCCATACCTGGTTTTCCAGCTCCATTATAATGGTTTGATTCTGTAAGTTTATTGTTTTGTAATGTATATTTTTCTGTTGTAACATATTTTGCTTTTACACCATTGCAGCCATTTGAATAGCTGTTCCATACTATATTCACTGTTTTTTCTTTATTTTATTGTACAGGTTCTATCTGAAAATGGTGGAGAGTTGTGCTTATTTTCTATGACAGTCCCATAAAGAATGAAATGAGCGGAAGTCAAGTATGTGGACTTTCGCTCTGCAGAGCTCCTTTTTGGGGTTTGTAGTGGACAGTGTATAATTTTCAAATTTGAAACTACCACTTTAACCCTTTAATGACTGATGATACGCCTTTTTTATGGCGGTCATTAATTGGCCTTATCTCTCAGCACTGCCTTTTTATGGCACTGAAGAATAATTATATAACTTAATATGTCCCCTAACAGGCAAAAATGCAACAGGTATCAGCTGTATATTATCGTTGGTCAAAGTAGTGGCGGTCGTACAATGGCCTAGAAGGACCTGGTAGGTCCTTCCATATGCACTGGAATTGTACTGACCCAAAGAACAAAGCTGTGTTATAACGTATACCGCATGGTGTACAGTGGAAAAAAATAAAAACTATTCCTGATTTGCTTTAATTCTGCATCTGAAAAATATGAATAAAAAGTGATAAAAATATGTTCTGTACCCCAAAATGATACCAGTAAAAACTTCAACTAGTTCGACACAAAACAAGCACTCATATGGCTCTGTCAGATGAAATATAAACAAGTTTTTAGTGTGCAAAAGTAGCAAAACATAAAAAGCCTAAATAAATCAGGTATTGCTGTAATCTCAGTGACTAAAAGAATAAAGCTGTCTTAATAGTTATATACCGCACAGTGAAGAGCATAAAATAAAGAAAAAAAAAATGCAATTCTTGAATTGCTTTTTATTTGTTCATTCTGCCTCCCCCCAAAAAACAGGATAAGATTAAGTTCTACACTGAGATTTAAAGTGACCCCCTAAATACCAAAAAAACAGAATTCAGACGAAACCCCTGACGCAATTATTCATGTTCATGAGTCAGATGGGATCACTTTGGACTGTTTCTGCAATTTGTTCCGGCAGTGTACGTCTTATTAGGCATCTTTTTAGAGCATAGTGTTTCTGCCTAAAAAAAGATGTCACACCACCGGAACAGAGGCTAAGCAGAGTCCAAAGTGACTCCATAGGCCTCATAATACTGAATGGGGTTTTGTCTAAATCATGGTTTTTTGGTGAAAGCACCAAAGTGTTTAACAGAGAGCACATGATAAACGTAATTAGCTTTATAAACGATCACAAATTTAGAATATCATCAAAAAGTTCATTTATTTCAGTTCTTCAATACAAAAAGTGAAACTCATTATATAGACTCATTACAAACAGAGTGGTCTATTTCAAGTGTTTATTTCTGTTAATGTTGATGATTATGGCTTACAGCCAATGAAAACCCAAAAGTCAATATCTCAGTAAATTAGAATACTTTATAACACCAACTTGAAAAATGATTTTAAAATCCAAAATGTGGCCTACTGAAATGTATGTTCAGTAAATGCACTCAATACTTGATCGGGGCTCCATTTGCATCAATTACTGCATCAATGCGGCGTGCCAGGCTTCTCTCAAGAACTAAAGAACTGAAATAAATTAACTTTTTGATGACATTCTAATTTTGAAGCACCTGTATATTCAAAAATGGCACCAGTAAAATCTTCAATTCATCCCACAAAATACAAGTCCCCATTCAGGCCCATCATCTGTCTGTGTAAAAATAGGAGTTTCCATGTTACTGGTAGCACAAAGGCTCTTGAAACACAACATACTGTAGCTCCTGTTCCCCACAGCCTAAACAAAATCTAGGGAAATATATGTTCCTACAATTCTACCTTCTGAATCCCACAGTATGCCTTAATTGCAGTTACCTCTATTACACATGAAACATGTCATTCACAGTCTATTCCAGCCAAATTTGTACTTCAAAAATCAAATAGCGCTGTTCTATTTATAAGCTCTTGGTCTATCGAGTATCATCTCACGTGGAAAAATTTGATTCACAAACTAAAGACTGTGTATGGGCTTTGAGTTGGCATATTTGCAGTTTTACAGAAAAAAGAATGGAGTGGACACTGGACATTGAAATTTGGCCTCAGAAAATCAAATACCTCTCATTCCCTTCCAAGCCCTGCCATTTGCCCCAACAGCAATTTTAAACAACATTTGGGATATTGCCTTGTTTGAGAAAAATTGTGTAACAATTGTGTGTATTTGTGGTGTGTATTTATAGTTGTGGTGTGTATTTTCTCCTGTTACTCCTTGTGAAAATGAAAAATTTGGACTAAAGAATATTTTAGTGGAAAAAATGTAATTTTTGTTTCATCATTCCACTTCTCTCACTCCCTGAAATTATGATTGTCATCAAAGATCTTCTTGGAGTAAAGCGCTTTGAGCCACATACCTATGCTAGAAATGTTCTAAAATCTTTACTGACTTGCTGGTTCCAATTCTCCTTCAGGCTATCAATTCAGTTAACTGTTGAAATTCCATTTACCTCTCAAGTCACATTTCTTCATGTTCTGCTCTTTGTAAACCAACCAAAGATCTCCAAGCATGAGCAAGTTAGTTACCTTAGCATATCATTGTGATTAATTAATTCCAAGCTGTTAGCTGATAAACTGATTCTCCACCTCACATCTATGATTCACCTTGACCAAGTGAGCTTAGCTGTATATTCCCTTGTATCAGTCAATATCTTCTAGGAAAAGCATTGACCACTAAACCCACACCTTATATTGAATATGTTACATGCTTCATGAAGGTCTAAGGCTACTTTCATACTTGCGTTTTTTTTGCGCTGCGCACCGTGCACAGTGCAAACTCACATAAAAAACGTATCATGCGTTTGTGTGCGTTTTTTTGCGGTTTCTTTAAAAAAATGCATGCTTTTTTTGTGCTGTCAGCACACCTATAGACTATAATGGGTGTTTGGGTGAATTTTGTGCGCATTGCGTACGCATGCATTTTTTTGGGACAAGTCGGACGCACAAAAAATGCAACAGGATGCATTTTGTGCGCCCGAGCGCACACTACAAAAAAACGCATGCGCATACAAACGCGTACAAAAACATGTGTATGCGCACCCATGTAAAGTATAGGGGAAAAAAACGCATGCTTTTTTTGCGCAAAAAAATGCAAGTGTGAAACCAGCCTAAGAGAGAGAAAAACTGACAAAAAAACTGGCTAATAAAAACACTAAGCATAAAGCAGGCTGCTTTCGAAAAACTGCACAGAAAAACCCTCTAGATCTAGAAAAAGTGTTAACACCCTAGGACAGGGGTCCCCTACCTGTAGCTCGAGAGCCACCTGTGGCTCCCAGGACCGTGATGTGTGGCTCATGGCTGTCTGCCACCTAGGTACAAGTTGTAGCAAACAGCTATTAAGAGTATATCTCTAGATGGTGACTTTTGTGTTTAGCCCTGCACAAAAAGGCAATCTGAATGGGGTTAAGATAGGAAACCCTGGAGCTTGACATACTGCTTTGATGTGATTTCAGTTGAAAAGCTGTGGCTGTCATTATACCGATAATGGGTGCTCTGAGTGTCACTACTGTGAGTGGGGAAGGATATGGATGTGGCTTGCGACTCTATCTCAGAGCTGAATGTGGATCTCAAGGTCAGAAAGATTGGGGACCTATGCCCTAAGGGGAATCACAAAGCCTCCAATTGTAGATTTCCATTACGTCCCTCTGGACAGCACCATGGAGGTAGTCCTCCCTTGACCTCTAGCGGGACAGGATCACAGAGAGATTTAAAGGTCCCTCCCACCTCCACCCTTCAGTGTTTTTCCTGTCCCAAAGGTGACGGTTGTATGAGAGGTTGCTCCATGAGGAGTGAAGATAGAAGGTGAACGTTCGACGGGGCCCAGGGGGATTGGGCGGCTGGTCCAAACCTTCCCCCTGTCAAGTAGCCAGGGCAGAAACCCTCCTGGGTGGGGGTCCCTCAGCCACAGAGACCAGGGTGCAGATGAGGCTCCTGGGTAGTTGCTTCCTCCCGCAGTGGAGGTTCTCGGCTCCGACGCCGGCCTGCAAGCCACCACTACTTCCGGAAATCGGGTTGCGGAGAAGGCCGTTGCTCCTCCGATGATGCCAGAGCAGGTCGGCGTGCGTTCCACGGTAGAATGCAGAAGTGCAGAATGAGACAGGCAACAGGCTGGTTTCCTGGATATCGTGGGGCACTGGAGAGGAAATCATTGGCAGTAATGCAGCATTCCTGACGGGAGGCCGCTTCCCTCCATGGTGGGCTCTAGGCGTTACCAGCTCCCCCTGTTTTTCTAGCAGGTATGGAGCCATCACAGGTAAGTGCACGGTGGAATGCTGTGTCGATGGCCTAGGCCTCTGGGCTGATGCTAGTCTCATGCCTTTGTGCCGAAGCTGCTCATGTGGTGAGGTTTCACATATATGCAGCTAAGCTTTGGACCTCTAGGCTATAATAAGGCCATATGTCCAGGATACATCTCAAGGTTCGACTTACAGTTAGGTCCATATATATTTGGACAGGGACAACATTTTTCTAATTTTGGTTCTAGACATTACCACAATGAATTTTAAACAAAACAATTCAGATGCAGTTGAAGTTAAGACTTTCAGCTTTCATTTAAGGGTATCCACATTAAAATTGGATGAAGGGTTTAGGAGTTTCAGTTCCTTAAGATGTGCCACCCTGTTTTTAAAGGGACCAAAAGTAATTGGACAATTGACTCCAAGGCTATTTCATCTACAGGTGTGGGCAATCCCTTCATTATGTCATTCTCAATTAAGCAGATAAAAGGCGTGGAGTTGATTTGAGGTGTGATGCTTCCCTTTGGAAGGTTTTGCTGTGAAGGAAACATGCCGTCAAATGAGCTCTCCATGCAGGTGAAACAAGCCATCCTTAAGCTGCAAAAACAGAAAAAACCCATCCGAGAAATTGCTACAACATTAGGAGTGGCAAAATCTACAGTTTGGTACATCCTGAGAAAGAAAGTTTGGCACAGGGTGCCTCAGTGCTGCATAGTACTTTGGGCGTAATGGCTTTGTGCCTCTGGCTGTGGGTCTCTGGCTTAGACCATCTGACTTGTGCCTTGTTGCATGGCCGCACCCTGTATTGTTGGCCTACCACTTCACATTTTGTCACGGGCCCAGAGTCCTTCAGTTTGGACCCAGATCCAAACTCTGTTGCTTCATACTTGGCATTCGGGCTTAGCCAAAAAAAAAAAAACACCTATGCTTGAATTGGCCTAGCATTTCTTCCGTCTGGAACAGAACTCTCAAGGAGCTACTGCTATGAGTGCTAAAGGCAAGTCTCTTCCATAATTAGCTTTAAAGGGAGACATACATCTTTGGGTTCATCCTACAAAGGACATACTACTGTCCTGGGAGCAGTAAATCCCATGAGGTGGAAGGAAAGAATCTTTCCCAGCTCCACATACGGCAATCAGACTAGTTGCCTTGATCAACATCCAGACAGATTCTTGTCACATAAGTCTGTTGTATTATGGTATTATGTTTACCAGGGACTGCATCATTGCCTTTGTACCTTGTGGCGAAACAGCAGCACTGCTGCTGCATACCTTGTTTACCACATTCATACTGAAATTGTCCATTATAGACATAGATCAGACACTCACTACGGTATTTATCTTTGCGGATTTCTTTAGACATGTATATTTCTTTTGATCTTGCAGATCATTTCTATATCTAGCTTGCTTCTTTCCTGGGACTTTGGTCCTTGGGCTTCTGTACCCACCCTGGGATCTTTCCTTTGGTATTCTCCCTGGTGCTGTCTGGAGGGACGTAATGGAAAAAAGGAATTAGACCTACCGGTAATTCTGTTTCCAGTAGTCCCTCAGGACAGCACCCTTAATTCCCTCCCTTATGTTTGTCTTTAGGCTTGCACGGGATCAATCTTCCGGCAGATCGTTCATCCGTCAGGTCGCCATGGCTCAAGACTAAGATGAAGCTGTTAACTGGTCTCTTATATATGCATTTGTAAGGGCGCGTTTAGACCATTTCCATCCATCCTCGGTGGTACTTTGAAAAAACACTGGAGGGTGGAGGTGGGAGGGACCTTTTAACCTCTCTGTGATCCGTTCCTGCTATAAGTCAAGAGAGGACTACCTCCATGGTGCTGTCCTGAGGGACTACTGGAAACAGAATTACCGGTAGGTCTAATTCCCTTTTTTATTATATAGTGATGGGTGACAACATTGGGCTCATCAGACATTCAATGATATTGCAATTTTGAAGGAGACATACCTTTTTTTATCGGGTAGCACTCGCTTCAATGTTATTCAGTTGGGCAGTGCTTATGACCAATTTTTTAACTGGCAGAATCTGAAATCGGAAGCCACTCATCCATTCAAATGGAAACTATCGAACTTCACTCTATTGAGATCTGAGTGCAGTCGTATATTCACAGACTCACAGAATAGAGAAGATGGAGAAATATTGTTCTTCTCTTCATGGTGTGCTCCAATTCTCTCATCCGATAGAATTTGATCACACTATTCTGACACTCAGATTAAACACTAATCAAATAAACCTATTGATTTTGGGGGGAATTTTTTGAGGTTAGAAAGAAGAACCAATAAGTATTTGTGCCCAAAGAGGTAAAGTAGCAACATCAATCTTAATAATGCTGTCACACTGCAGCACTGCAGGTAAATGCAGAGTAACGCAAACAAAATCCTGTTCAGAGCAGATCAGCAGAACTGCAGCGAGGCTACCACCAAGTGGCAGCAGAATAGTCAGACAAGCCGAGTCGATACCAAGAGAGTAGCATAGTACCAAGGGGAATCCCACACACAGAGTCAGAGCAGCGCCAAAAAAGGTCAGTACCGGTCCGAAACAGATGTACCAGAAAGAAGAGACAGAATCAGGTCAGAGCCAAAGCAGAGTCAAGTACCAGGGAATCCAAACACACAGGGACACACAGAGTCGGGACAGGTAGGAGAGGAGTGAACAGACACAGGCAAAGTCAGATAAACACAGCAGGACAAATCAGGGTTTAACCAGAACCAGCTACACATGCCGTAGGCAGGAAATATAACTGGCACTGCCTGCAGGATGCAGCGCAGAGAAATAGCAGACCTAATCCCAGAACAAGGCAGAGAAAGTTAGCCCCTGACATGACCAGACCGGATTCCTGAGTTGCATTTGTATACAGTTTGGGTATTTTTTTATTCTTGCTAGAGAAAAAAAAATGCCTCCTCCAAAATGGGACTGCAGGGGCCTGTACAGTAGCATCTATCGGATTGCTGATATATGCTACTGCGCAGGTGCGGAGGGCGCCATCTTAGTGGAGACAATTTTTTTCTGTAGCAATATGGTGCCTTCTGCGCAGTAGCATCAATTGGCGATCGCTGATAGCTGCTACTGTGCAGGCACCAGTGGTGCCATCTTGGAGGAGACAATTTTTTTTCTATAGCAAAATGGCACAGGGGGCAGGTCACTGAGGGGTCAGTGACCTGTCAGCAGTCTTCATTATGAATAGCTAATCAGAGCACCACATGAAGACCCCCCCACAGGCTGCCCCAGAGCACAAGCATATCATTAACCCCTTTCCTTCATTGGACATAATATTCCATCCATGTGCCCTGGGCCCTAATTACCATGGACGGAATATTACGTCATAGCGATAAGCGGCGCCCACGTGGTGAGCGCCGCTTATCGCGGCCGGGTGTCAGCTAATTATAATAGCTGACACCCGGCACAATGTGTCAGGGGCGGTCATGGACCGCCCCGACACGTTAACCCCTTGTACACCGCGATCAAACACGATCGCGGTGTACCGGGGGTTAAAGGGAAGCATCGGCAGGTAGGGGGCTCCCTCCATGCTTCCCTGAGCCCCCCACGGCAGCGCAATGTGCAGCGCTGCTGCGGGGGTCTCCTTTCCTGCAGGTCCCCGGATCCAATATGGCGGAGAGGACCTCCGGGGGCCTGCAGGCCAGGTAAGGAGGAAACCTGCACACTGCCTGTGACAGATTGCTGATCTGTCACAGCGATC
Source organism: Dendrobates tinctorius (assembly GCF_039654945.1). Classification (NCBI taxonomy): domain Eukaryota; kingdom Metazoa; phylum Chordata; class Amphibia; order Anura; family Dendrobatidae; genus Dendrobates; species Dendrobates tinctorius. Next base: position 73,920,549 of record NW_027361679.1, read on the forward strand.
TGTGATGTGACAGATCAGCGATCTGTCACAGGACAGTTATGTCCCCTCTGGGACATTGTAATAAAGTAAGAAAAAAAAAGTGTAGAAATAATTTTAAAAAAATCGCTAAATAAATTCAAGAAAAAAAAAAATATTCCCCAATAAATTCATTTTTTGGAAATAAAAAAAACCCAAAACAATAAAAGTACACATATTTGGTATCGCCGCGTCCGGAACGACCCGCCCTATAAAACTGTCCCATTAGTTAACCCCTTAAGCGAACCCCTTAAAAAATAAAAACGAAGCAAAAAATAATGATTTATTATCATACCGCCGAACAAAAAGTGCAGTAACGCGCGATCAAAAAGACGCATATAAATATCCATGGTACCACTGAAAACATCATCTTGTCCCGATGATGTCACGAGCCACCACACAGCATCCTCAGCGAAAAAATTAAAAAGTTATAGCTCGCAGAATAAAGCGATGCAAAAATAATTATTTTTTTATATAAAATTTTCATTGCATAAAAGCGCCAAAACATAAAAAAACGACATAAATGGGGTATTGCTGTAACCATACTGACCTGAAGAAGAAAACCGCTTTATCAATTTTATCGCACGCGGAACGGCGTAAACGCACCACCCAAGAGAAATTCATGAAATGTTGGTTTTTGTAAATTCTGCGTCCCAAAAAACAAAATAAAAAGCGATCAAAAAATGTCACGTGCCCGAAAATGGTACCAATAAAAACGCCAATTCGTCCCGCAAAAAATAAGATCTCGCATGACTCGGTGGGTCAAAATGTGGACAAATTATAGCTCTCAATATGTGGTGATGCAAAAACTATTTTTACAATAAAAAGCGTCTTTTAGCGTGCGACAACTGCGAAATATAAATACCGCCATAAATAGTAAATCAAACCCCCCTTTATCACCCCCTTAGTTAGGGAAAAATAATAAAATTAAAAAAATGTATTTATTTCCATTTTCCCATTAGGGTTAGGGCTAGGGTTAGGGTTAGGGGCGTGTTGGGGTTAGGGTTGGAGTTAGAATTGGGGGGTTTCCACTGTTTGGGCACATCAGGTGCTCTCCAAATGCAACATGGCGTCTGATCTCAATTCCAGCCAATTCTGCGTTGAAAAAGTCAAATGGTGCTCCTTCCCTTCCAAGCTCTACCATGCGCCCAAACAGTGTTTTACCCCCACATATGGGGTATCAGCGTACTCAGGACAAATTGCACAATAACTTTTAGGGTCCTGTTACCCTTGGGAAAATAAAAATTGGGGGTGAAAAGATCATTTTGTGGAAAAAATATGATTTTTTAATTGTACCGCTGTACGTTATAAACTTCTGTGAAGCCCTTGTGGGTTCAAAGTTCTCACCACATATCTAGATAAGTTCCTTGGGAGGTCTAGTTTCCAAAATGGGGTCATTTGTGGGGAGTTTCCACTGTTTAGGTACATCAGGGGCTCTCCAAACGTGACATGGCGTCCGATCTGAATTCCAGCCAATTTTGCATTGTAAAAGTCAAACGGCGCTCCTTCCCTTCTGAGCTCTACCATGCGCCGAAACAGTGGTCCCCCCCCACATATCAGGTATCAGCATACTCAGGACAAATTGCACAATAATTTTTTCAGTCCAATTTCTCCTGTTACCCTTGGTAAAATAAAAAAATTGAACCTGAAGTATTTTTTTTGTGAAAAAAAGTTAAATGTTGATTTTTTTTTAAATATTCAAAAAATTCCTGTGAAGCACTTGAAGGGTTAATAAACTTCTTGAATGTGGTTTTGAGCACCTTAAGGGGTGCAGTTTTTAGAATGGTGTCACTTTTGGGTATTTTCTATTATATAGACCCCTCAAAGTGGCTTCAAATGTGATGTGGTCCGTAAAAATAAAATGAGAAATCGCTGATCAACTTTTAACCCTTATAACTTCCTAACAAAAAAAAATTTTGGCTCCAAAATTGTGCTGATGTAAAGTAAATATGTGGGAAATGTTACTTATTAAGTTTTTTGTGTGCCGTATCTCTGTGATTTAAGGGCATAAAAATTCAAAGGTGGAAAATTGCGAAATTTTCAAAATTTTCACCAAATTTCCATTTTTTTCACAAATAAACGCAAGTTATATGAATGAAATTTTACCACTAACATGAAGTACAATATGTCACGAGAAAACATTTTCAGAATCACCGGGATCCATGGAAGTGTTCCAGAGTTATGGCCTCATAAAAGGACAGTGGTCAGAATTGTAAAAATTGGCCTGGGAGTTAACGTGCAAACCACCCTTGGTAGTGAAGGGGTTAACTAAAAACTGAAAATATAGATTAAACAGCAAGCACAAGACGGATTTCATCAACACAGGTGTCATTGCAAGGCCGGAGTCACACTTGCGAGAAACTCGCACGAGTTTCACATCTCAATATCCGTCACTGACGCCGCCATTCGGGACCAGAGCACTCAGCAGCATAGAAATACATGCAGCCACACACTCCGGTCCCGAGTGCTGGCAGCAGTGCCGGGTATTGAAATGTGAGACTCGTGCGAGTTTCTTCAAGTGTGACCCCGGCCTAATCAGTATAATGTCGCTGTCCTGATACTGTCTGTAGGTTACTGTACACAATCCTGCTGACAGGTTCCCTTTAAGCAGAAAAGGAACAGATGAAATCTAAATGTCAAAATGATTCAGAATATATGTTGCAATAGTTACAGAAATATAGATAAATTTAGGATGACTACATTCTATATATATAGTGACTTGCAAATACTCATAACTATGAATAGAGATCATCGAGAAAAAAATTATTACAAGTTACAACCAATGTCTGAAGAAATGAGTACATAAAGCTATAGTCATTGTGAACATCGCATCAAGAAGTCATTTAAAAACAAGTTAATGGAATTAGTTAATCATAATAACAGAGTGCCAGCATAAGAAGTATGTAATTAGAGAACCAGGTTGTTAAATTGTAATAACTGTGGACTCAATTCATCAAAGCTTTTACATTGGTGTTCTGTCTTCATACACATTGATACAGTGTGCAATCTGGCATACAGCATAAACCACTCTGTCTTCCAAAATAAGCAGACCGTTCTCTGTCCTCTAACTTGTTTATTGGTGAACAGGTATTGAACTTGCGGTAAAACTGTAAGAATACAAACAACATAGGTAAGTACTGGGCAAATAATCACACAGATGACACTTTACAATTAACAGGAAACTATACAGTGTGATGCAAACTTGAACATGGAAACGCACCGAACTCTAATAATCACACCTCCTTTGTACTGGCTGCTATATATACAGTTAATCACATTTCTGTACAATACTGTATTGCAAGAGCAGAGATATTAATCTTACCAGATATGCTTAACCAGGATAGCAACTCAAGTTGGAGCAGTTACAGGAGGGCAAATAAACACGTGTGTCCCAGGAAGAACTCTGAAGAAAATGGAGCATCTTCCCAGTAAACCATGCTTTAATCCCACCATGCAACACTCTATTTGCTGCTAAATACACAGATTATAAATTCAGCCACCACTACATGGTACTATAAAGCAACAAACCAGCACATAAATAGGAACATATTGGCCTATATTCACATGGGCAGAACAGTCGGTATTCTGGCATAAAAAACTTTGAAAAGTTGCATGATTTGGGCACTATTCAAGGCTGTGTTTAAATTTTGCAACTTTTGTCATTCTCACTCTATTTTCGCCCAACTCTCACAAAGTGGACGGGACTGGGGCGATGGGTGAGTGGCAACGGTCGCTTCTTAACTTCATGAAAAGTGGCAGTGTTTGCTACACCACAAATCTTAATCCAGGAGGGTCTGGAGTAGGACTTGTGGTGAGGTGCTCACAGAGGTATATGCAAATCGTATGATGTTCCTGATTCATGAAGAGTCAAATACGTCTTCATGATTCATCAGCATTTGACTCCAACACATCTCATCAAGAACAATGCTGTTCTTATTGAATTGGGCCCTGTACAAATGCAGAAGGTTTGTTTAAAGAAAGTCTGCAGTAAATGTAACTATTTGTGGCCATACGACAACCAAACGATGGTCTATATACTGGAGAATAGAATAACACCATTATAGTCTATGCTGTCCTTTAAGGTGTTGTTTGCATCTGTTACTCAATAGATTTGTCACCTGTATGTGGAGATTATAGCAACATAAGAAACTGTATGATGGCAAACATCAAATAAACAGCAATGGAACACATTATAGTCTCAATACTCAGACACACAGGTGTCTCTTGGGAGATGATGTCACTGAGAAATGCCGGGCCACTTGTAAGAACTTACGTGGAGCACAACAAAGGGCTGCAGCTAAAGGGGTAGGAAGCGGATCCCAGCCTTGAATGTGAGACAGGTATGTAACACACTTGTTTACACACTACAGTAAATGTGTGCAATATGTGTTCTGCCAGGAGCCCCTTTAGTCATGCCCTCATGCTGACCAATCAAGATGATATTCTCATCTACAGGGGAGAAGGAACAGATTGATCGCTTTGTTCGACTAGTTACAGGTAATCGTAGGGGGGGTGATTGTATTGGCAGGCCGTCCCTGAAAAAGTACTGTGACTGTCATGCTAAGGGTGCACTGTGGTTGTCATACGGTGGAGACATTCGCTGACATTCTGAGCGGACACTCTGCCTGGCAAAAGTTAAGGGGTAATGTAACTAACAAAATAAGGGGCACTGTGGCTGGCAAAGTAAAAAACTGTCATTTGCAAACTGAGGGGACATAATGGGTAGCATACTGAGGGGCTTGGTGGATAGCATAGTAAGGGTCACCATAGATGTGATACTGGAGACACTGTGACTAGCATATTGATGAGGTATTCTCCCTTTCATACATTCTGTATCTCCACTATATGTACTGCATATTACGCATAAGCACAGGAAAATGTTTTTTGATTATATTGTGTCTCCAATAATAAGTGCATCGTCATCTTAATGTCAGGTGCGTCTTCTAGTCTAAAAAATCTGTTTATTATCAGTCAGTACAATCTTAGGTAACTCCATAAATAAACAGGACCCGTTGAAACGCAGCAGCGCAACACTTCCGTAGTCTGTACTCTACACATATCTCCTGTGCCGATGCCTTTCTATTCCTGAATAAAGCCTTATATATTTGAACAGTGAGTGCCATCCCTCATTTCTTTTCATGTGGATTTGTCTGTATTGTGGTTACATGGATTGAGCACCGGTTCCAAGTGGGGTTGCTTGGCGACAACAGTTTGTGTGGCATTAGACCTCTTGGATTGAAGTTTGAGGTCGGAGCGGTGCAGCGGAGCTAAGGTTTCTTTGTGCTTGGAACTCCATAAATAAAGAAAAATAATTACAATAAATCACATCTGTGTACATTTCTTTCATACTTATTCAATGAATTGACTAACTTTATGTACTAATGACTGTGTAAATGTTGCCTGAAAGTGTAACTTGTGACTTTTTTTTACTTACTGATCTCCATTTTTGGTTTTGGGTATATGTCTTTGTCTATATATACTTGTACACATACACAACTCATCTAAAGGACTGAGAAGTAGGAGCCTTATATTCTATTTATACTTACTGTATGTAGTCTTTTCAAAGTTCATGATGAATCATGTATTACATTTTGAGTTAGTCTGATAAAGGTTCAGAGGTCTACAAAACTTTTTTCTGTGAAATCTAGGTTGTGAAATCGGACTTAATGGAAAGAATCAGCATTGTATTTTTGTGTGCAGAGTTCTATAATTAGTTGCAGTATGTCCAGCATGGGAAGCTACTCCTTCACTTACCCTTGATATAAAGATAATGATGAAGCAAGCGCTGAAAGTGATACATACAAGCAGACCTGGTCATTATAAGTGTACTCCATGTGCAGATGAAGTTTCTTTGGAAGTTTCGAAAGCAATGAACTTTCTAGAGGAAACAACTTCAGGAAACACTCCTTTTTGGGGGGATGGTATTGTTTCCAAAAACATTTCCTGAAGAGATTCTGGGAAATTTTGAGATGTTTTCAATTTTTTTTTCCAGAATTTTTTTTTTCATTTTTTTGATTGGACAGTCCCTATTTTGGAATCAAGGGACGTGCACTTTCTTTTTTGCTATCTCAATTTATTCAGTCAGGCTACAGTACTTTAGGCCACCCCACCTCATTGATAACATGCCAAGATGTGTGTGTACTTCTGCTAGTGACATGCACATTCGATACTGAATAAATTGGATGTTTTCATCATTGCTTATCATTAACATGTCTATTCATAAATCGGTGATTTTTTTTCCCTCTTGGTGTTGCATTTACAGTGTTGAGGAGTGTAAATATGTGAACCTATGTTTTATTTTTATGTGCATTTGATATTATGTAGAATTTTTCATTTGGAATAAGCAAAATGATGGCATGCTCTTATGTCTTAGAATAGCGCTATAGCTCTGTACATAGGAACGCGATGGAGCATGGTACAGCAACACATGGATACTTCACAGATTCCTACTAAAGAGCCGCATGACATTGTGTGTGCTGCCTGTGGCTTTTAACAGATCTTGCCGATATGAAATTGCTTAGAGATATACAGTATATCACAAAAGTAAGTACATCCCTCACATTTTTGTAAATATTATATCTTTCCATGGGAAAACACTGACGATATGATACTTAGGCTAGGTTCATACTGCGTAAAAGCAGCCTGTTCAATGCATAGCGTTGACGGGCTGCGTTAATGCTATAGCATAATGCGATCGCGTTATGCTATACCACTAGCCCAGATGTGCAATGCGCGATGCCGTCGGGTCCGTCACTGAATGACAGCACACTACTAGCACATGCCAATTATGTCATGTGTTGGCGATGCGCCCGATAATGGGGGATAATGGCAGCATTAACGGATTGCGTTACACCGCGTTATGCCGTAGTGTAACGCAATCTGTTAAACGGACTGCCTTAACACAGTGTGACCCCAGCTTTAGATACAATGTAAAGTAGTCAGTGTACAGCTTGTATAACAGTATAAATTTGGTGTGCCCCTTAATTACTCAACTCACAGCCATTAATGTCTAAATCACAGCAAAAAAGTGAGTACACTCCTAAGTGAAAATGGCCAAATTATGCCCAATTAGCCATTTTCCCTCCCCCTTGTGACTAATTAGTGTTACAAGGTCTCAGGTGTGAATAGGAAGCAGGTGTGTTAAATGTGGTGCTCTCTCATACCCTTCACTAGAAGTTCATCATGGCACCTCATGGCAAATAACTGCTGCTCTACATAAAGATGGCCTAGGTCATAAGAAGATTGCCTACACCCTGAAACTGAGCTACAGCAAAGTGGCCGAGACCATTCAGGGGTTTAGCAAGACATGTTGCACTCAAAACCGGCATCTCCATGGTCGATGTACGGCATAGATGACAATTAAAAAATAAATTTTAATTTAGCATTAAAAAGTAACAGAAGAAATGTGTCACCCTAAGTGAAACACAGCAAGGGATTATGGTTCAGTCAGTAAAGTCAATGTCATAATAGACAAGAAACAATAACCCCCGTAGGATAAAACTGATTTCTCTTGCAGTAGCTATAGTAAAATCCGTATAACACAGGATATAATGTCAGGGATATAGCTATAAATGCAACCATTAATTAGTACCACACTGTTACCCAGGCTGCATATATAAATGATATAAATGTCCCTCATGGGACAACTTATGAGAGTGCAGGGCATATTTAGCACAGGGGTAGCTGTGGATTGCCCTTGTCGGGTGAGAGTTTTGGGGATAGATTACTGCTAGCCCCATAGGGATGGACAGGGTATTGTCTTTCCCATGAGTTAAGACAAAAGTAAGAAAAAAAGCAATTTGCACCACCAAGGCCGAGAGAGGAAAAAAACTAGCTCCCAAAGTAAATACATTAATACAAAAAACAATAGTGAGTGATGGAATACTCCTAGGAAAATGAAAACCAAGAAAAATGGAGTACAGAAAAACCACCACAATCACTGATTTGATATTTATTTCTCCTATTATGCGTGCCCTTTTAGCTTACTTGTGGTTACCTTTGTGCCCAGTTTTCTCTCCCCGCTGTATCAGCATGTTTCCATACCTGTTCCCCTCATATTACTATTTTGTATGACTTATATTTGATTTTCATCTATGTATTCTTGTTGAATAAAATTTCTTGTATTTTTATTCCTTTGTGGTTGTTTTTCTGTACTCCATTTTTCTTGGTTTTCTTTCCCATGAGTTGCCTGATGAATTCTCTGGGATCCAGGACCATATTCTCCTCCTGGGCCCAGTCATTTGATTTGGTGAGATTGTTACTTTATTCTACAGTTCAGTCTCACAAACTGCATATTTCACTAACCAATATTGTTGGTGATATTAATTGTGCTAGATATATGCAGCTAGGGTAACAGTGTTATACTATTTAATGGTTGGTTTCCATTTATAGTTACAGTTGTGGCCAAAAGTATTGACACCCCTGCAATTCTGTCAGATAACACTCAGTTTCTTCCTGAAAATGATTGCAAACACAAATTCTTTGGTATTATTATCTTCATTTAATTTGTCTTAAATGAAAAAACACAAAAGAGAATGAAGCAAAAAGCAAAACATTGATCATTTCACACAAAACTCCAAAAATGGGCCAGACAAAAGTATTGGCACCCTCAGCCTAATACGTGGTTGCACAACCTTTAGCCAAAATAACTGTGGCCAACCGCTTCCGGTAACCATTAATGAGTTTCTTAAAATGCTCTGCTGGAATTTTAGACCATTCTTCTTTGGCAACCTGCTCCAGGTCTCTGATATTTGAAGGGTGCCTTCTCCAAACTGTCATTTTTAGATCTCTCCACAGGTGTTCTATGGGATTCAGGTCTGGACTCATTGCTGGCCACCTTAGAAGTCTCCAGTGCTTTCTCTCAAACCATTTTCTAGTGCTTTTTGAAGTGTGTTTTGGGTCATTGTCCTGCTGGAAGACCCATGACCTCTGAGGGAGACCCAGCTTTCTCACACTGGGTCCTACATTATGCTGCAAAATTTGTTGGTAGTCTTCAGACTTCATAATGCCATGCACATGGTCAAGCAGTCCAGTGCCAGAGGCAGGAAAGCAACCCCAAAACATCAGGGAACCTCCGCCATGTTTGACTGTAGGGACCGTGTTCTTTTCTTTGAATGCCTCTTTTTTTCTCCTGTACACTCTATGTTGATGCCTTTGCCCAAAAAGCTCTACTTTTGTCTCATCTGACCACAGAACATTCTTCCAAAACGTTTTAGGCTTTTTCAGGTAAGTTTTAGCAAACTCCAGCCTGGCTTTTTCATGTCTCGGGGTAAGAAGTGGGGTCTTCCTGGGTCTCCTACCATACAGTCCCTTTTCAATCAGACGCCGACGGATAGTACGGGTTGACATTGTTGTACCCTCGGACTGCAGGGCAGCTTGAACTTGTCTGGATGTTAGTCGAGGTTCTTTATACAACATCCGCACAATCTTGCGTTGAAATCTCTTGTCAATTTTTCTTTTCCATCCACATCTAGGGAGGTTAGCCACAGTGCCATGGGCTTTAAACTTCTTGATGACACTGCGCACGGTAGACACAGGAACATTCAGGTCTTTGGAGATGGACTTGTAGCCTTGAGATTGCTCATGTTTCCTCACAATTTGGTTTCTCAAGTCCTCAGACAGTTCTTTGGTCTTCTTTCTTTTCTCCATGCTCAATGTGGTACGCACAAGGACACAGGACACAGGTTGAGTCAACTTTAATCCATGTCAACTGGCTGCAAGTGTGATTTAGTTATTGCCAACACCTGTTAGGTGCCACAGGTAAGTTACAGGTGCTGTTAATTACACAAATTAGAGAAGCATCACATGATTTTTCGACCAGTGCCAATACTTTTGTCCACCGTCTTTTTTATGTTTGGTGTGGAATTATATCCAATTTGGCTTTAGGACAATTCTTTTTGTGTTTTCTCATTTAAGACAAATTAAATGAAGATAATACCAAAGAATTTGTGTTTGCAATCATTTTCAGGAAGAAACTGAGTATTATCTGACAGAATTGCAGGGGTGTCAATACTTTTGGCCACAACTGTATATCCCAGACATTATATCCTGGGTTATATGAATTTTACTATAGCTACTACAAAAGAAATCAGTTTTTAGGGGGTTATTGTTTCTTGTCTGTTATGACATTGACTTTACTGACTGAAACAATCCCTTGCTATTTGTTCCACTTTGGGTGACACATTTCTTCTGTTACTTTTAGGCTAAGTGCCCACGTTGCAGAAATGCTGCGGAAATGTACACAGCATTTCCACAACTCACCGCCGTGGGTAAAACGCATGCAGAATTTGCATTTTTAGCTTGCAGAACGCTAGCGCTTTCCAAGCGATTTGAAGCATCGCTTAGAAAAGTGATTGACAGGTTGGTTACACTTGTCAAGCATAGTGCTTGACAAGTGTGACCAACTTTTTACTATTGATGCTGCCTATGCAGCATCAATAGTGAAAGACAGAATGTTAAAAATAATAAAAAAAATAAAAAAATCTGGATATACTTACCTTCTGTCGGACCCCGGAGCCCTCATTGGCACTGGCGGCAAGTTCCGTTCCCAGGGATGCATTGCGTGAATGACCTCAGAGGTCATTGTTGCAAGGCATCCCTGTGAACGGAACTTGCCACCAGCGACAATGATGAGCGGGAGGGAGTCCGGGGGCCGACAGAAGGTGAGTATATCCCTATTTTTTATTTTAATTCTCTTTTTTACAGGGATATAGTACCCAGGGCATGGAGGAGAGTCTCCTCTCCTCCAGACCCTGGGTACCATCCGCACATGAAGTGCTCACTTTACGCATGGTGGGCATAGCCACATGCATAAAGTGAGCGTTTCAATGCAATCCTATGGCGGCGGAATCGCTGCGATTCCGCAGAAATAATGGACATGCTGCGGATTTTACTGCTATGCGGTTCCGCAGCGGTAAAATCCACAGCATTGACACAGCAACTGCGGAATCCCATAGGATTGCATGGGGATGCATTTTTTAAGCGTTTCCGCGGCCGCAAAAACGCAGCGGAAAGGCTAAAAAACGCAACGTGGCACACAGCCTTTATGTTAAATTAAAAGTTATATTTTAATTCTCATCTATGCTGTACATCATATTACTTTTTGGTGAGATCTAGGTTTAAAATCGACTATTGGTATTACCACATTTAAGCTTTTTTCATCTCCATGGTCAACCAAAGAAGTTGAGTGCACGTGCTCAGCATTATATCCAGAGATTATCTTTTCAAAATAAATGTATGAGCGCTGCCAGCATTGCTGCAGAGGTTAAAGGGATAGAGGGTCAGCCTGTCAGTGCTCAGGCCATACGCGGCACACTGCATCAAATTGGTCTGCATGGCTGTTGTCTCAGAAAGAAGCCTCTTCTAAAGATGATGCTCAAGAAATCCTGCAAACACTTTGCTGAAGACAAGCAAACTAAGAACGTGGATTACTGTAACCATGTCCTATGGTCTGATGTGACCAAGATAAACTTATTTGGATTTGGCTCAGATAGTGTCAAGCATATGTGGCGGCAATCAGGTGAGGAGTACAAAGGCAAGTATGTCTTGCTTACAGTCAAACATGGTGGTGGGAGTGTCATGGTTTAGGGCTACATGAATGCTGCTGGCTGTTGGGAGCTACCATTCATTGAGCACCATGACCATGAATTCCAACATGTACTGTGACATACTGAAGCAGAGCATGATCCTTCCCATCGAAACTAGGCCACAGGGCAGTATTCCACATGATAATGACCCCAAACACACCTCCAAGAAGACCACTGCCTTGCTAAAAAACTGAGGGTAAAGAAGCTGGACTGGCCAAGCATGTCTCCAGACCAAAACCCTACTGAGCATCTGTAGGGCATCCTCAAATGGAAGGTGGAATAGTGCAAGGTCTCCAACATCCACCATGATGTCATCATGGAGGAGTGGAAGAAGATTCCAGTGGCAACCTGTGAAGCTATAGTGAACTCCATGCCCAACAGAGTTAAGGCAGTGCTTAAAGTTAGTGGAGGCCAACCAAAATATTTTAGGTACAATTTGGCCATTTTCACTTATAGGTGTACTCACGTTTGTTGCCAGTGGTTTAGACATTAATGGATGTGTGTTGAGTTATCTAGAGGCAACACTGACTACTTTACATTGTATCAAAATGACATTGTCAGTGTAGTAACATGAAAAGATATAATAAAATATTTGCAAAAAGTGATATTAGGGTATATTCATGTCTCAGAGGCTATGTCTCTAATCAGTTCTGCCAGTGGCAATCAGATGTGTTGACATGAGAAAATGGAAAATATTTGTCATAAGAAAATAAGGAAATCGGGGACAGAAGAACATGTTCTTTTCATGAATATTACTCTGTGTGCTGCCTTTTGTAGAGTCCAAGTACACAGTTGCTGTGTTACTTCTAGAGCCTGGCGATCTCTATCCTTGATTCCATCTGACCTACATTTATGCCAAGCAACAAATATAGACAGGAAATGGAAAAAATATGACCGCAAGCATATTGTGTAAGCCCATATCAAAAAATGAAATCAACATTTTGTACTTGTCCCCTAACTTCCTGTTATGTAACGTCAGTTAATAATGGGAAAAACTGAAAAGAATTGTTATCGTTGCTGGGATCTTCCTCCTCAAACATGGCAGCCATGATGCCATACACTTTAGAAGCACATTTGATATGGATTTATGCACTGTGCTGGGAGATAATGATTATTATTACTGGTTCTGAATAAATTATACTGACAGTACACTTATTCCTTCGTGGAAAATACAGAGATATCAGAAGAACCCAGTTTCGCTTAAAAATTCATATCGCATGTGTCATCGCATAGACTGGCTCTTGACAATACAAACTGAAAGTCTCCAGAGAAAATAGAGAAAATGATGAACTTTAAAGTTTATATTTGTCCTTATCTTTTGTATTGGTGAACACTGAATATTTCATTTTTCAGAGTTTTTTAAAGAGTATTTTTGATCTTTATAAATGGATAGTGCATGGAATAATAGCTTGCTAAATTTCATGCACGACTTCAACCATCCTGACCAATGGCTTATTCATGTGTGCAACCAGGGTCGGTCTTAGACAAATTGGGGCACTGGGCAAAACTCAAGTGGGCCTCCAATCCTGAAATATTTCAACTGCAACACTAATAGTCAAATTGCAAAAAATATTAGCAGAATTGTCTTTTTGTACATACAACCTAACAGACAGCAGAATAAAACTTTATTAAAAAAAATATCCCATATGTTCCTCAAGCAACCCTGCTATATCCCCTCTGGCCTCCATTGCAACTCTCCATTGGTCAGTCCAAGTCTTTATTCACTTTGCATCTACTGTATAAGATCACTGCAGCCAAGTGCCAAGACTGCCATAGGCTGTGGGGGATTTATTATTTCTATGCTACTTTGTTTTGCATATTCAGAAACCCCCTGTAGTTTAGGTTCACACGTCCCATTTTTGCTGTGGATTGTTATGCATCAAAAAACAGAGTATTGTTAAGAAAAACTTTTGCACACAGTAAGCATGTTTTATATGTGTCCTACAAGTCTTTTTGCAGCATTTTCGCTAGCTTCTCATACATTTGAAAAGTCCTGAAAGAATTGACATGCAACGGACTGAAAAATAAAACAAAGTGTCTTCTGGTCTGTGTCTATGTCTGGCTGGTGTACTGGGACAGACTGTAATAGTATAGGAGACTGCACTATTCCAAACAATAGTATATACTGTAATACCCTTTTCATGCAGTATTTCTGCAGTGCATTTGGGGGTTCAACCTGAATCCCCCTAAAAAACGGGATTCAGACAAATCCCCGATAGAGCCATTGACTACAATAACACAAAGAAAGTTCAAATTAATTCCATTTGTGAGATTTGTTTTCTGAAATTGACATTTTTTTTACTTAAAAGAAACCTGTTATGCAAAAAATGCTGTTAACCTGCAGATATGGAGTTAATCTGCAGATTAATAGCTTTCTGACATCATGCTGCTGCCACATGAACAGATGAATTTTATTCTCCCCTGCAGGCTCTGTTCTTCAGTTCTGGGCCGGACTGGCCATCTGGCAATTCTGGCAAATGCCAGAAGGGCCTGCCTGGTCATGGACTGCCTTGTCTGCTACGTTGTTAACAGAATCGGTGTTCTCAGGACAGCCATACTGTTAAGAGTTGTGATGGAGCACAAAGTCGCTGACTGTCACTTAGCCCAGCAGGCCACGGGTATCATTAGAAATATTAGTCTTGTAGTAAATCTTCCTTTCCTCCATCCAGGGTATTAGGAATATATCCTCATCTGGTGCTTGGAGACAGGGCATCTGTGATTTCAAATGCCAGGCCTGAATTTCAGACCCAGTCTGTACCTGCTTCAGTCATAGGGGTGGCACCGGCGACGTTTCAATAATCTTAACACAAAAATATAACATTGTTATAATTGATACGAATGTCCAATATTTTAATAAAGTTATAAAAAGCCAGACAAATCCAACTTGAATAGTAAATTTCAAATGAATGTGAAAATCTATAGTAGAGAATAAAGCGAAGATGAATATATCTAAAGTAAATATAAGGAAGAGAACCTTGAATAGAGCATGTAATATAAAGAGGACCAGAGAAAATTTAAGGAAGGAACTAAAGCTCTGAGTTCATAGAAGGACCCCACGGAATCTTCAGGAATGAAAGAATGTTTGTGTGGAAGAATGGGCTAAAATCTGAGCAATGCATGTGACTAGTTTCTTCATACAGGAGGTGTCTTGAGACTGTCATCAACAGCAAAGCCTTTTATAAGAAATATTACATACATTTCAGTAAGCGTGTTCAATACTTTTTCACTGTCAGTTCTCATTATTACACATAATTTAATTTATGGACATCTATGGTTTGATTTCTTTGCCTTTGTGGATTGGATGGTTTGTTACCAACATCTGGTGATAATTAAACATTAAAAGCACCTTTAGAAGTGTATTTACTGTATTTTTCGGACAATAAGATGCACTGGACCCTAAGACGCACCTAGGTTTTAGAGGAGGAAATCAGGAAAAAAAATTGAAGCAAAAAATGTGGTCAATTCTGTACTTAATATCCCCTATCCTGGTAAATATATTCCCCTCATCCCCATCCTGATACACATGGCCCCCTCATCAGTACCCTAGTATGTATGGTCCCCCACATCCTTACCCTGGTATGCATGGCTCCCTCAACTCTTTCCTGGTGTGCATGGTTCCCTTATAACTATCCTGGTATTCATAGCCCTCATCCCTAGCCTGGTAGGCATAGCCCCTTTATCTCCAGGATGGTAGGCATTGCCCCCTCATCCCTATCCTGGTAGGAATGGTCCCCCTCATCCTTATCCTGGCAGAAATGATTGCCCTCATCCCTATCCTGGTATGCAGGGTCCCCATCTCATCTTTGCATGCATGGCTCCTTATCCCTATCCTGGTTTGCAAGGCCCCATCATTATTCTTGTATGAGTGCCCCCACCTCCATCTTGGTATGCATGGCCCCATCAGAAAAGATTAAAAAAAAATACATTACACTTACCTTCCCAGCACTCCCTCACAGCATCTTGTTCCGATGCCAGCAGCTGCTTAATGCTTGTAAGCAGCGCATGGCAGGGTCGTCATGTGTTGCTTGCAAGCCGAAGGGCAGTTGATGGAATATTCACTACTCTGCACGCTGGGACTGTTTGCGCGCAGAGCAGTGAGTATTCGTTGCTCTTCAGTAGTGCGCACAGTGTCAGCAGGAGCCTTCCTGCAGCTGCCGGCAGTCATATGTGCCACTACTTAAAAGAAATTAATATTCACCGCATTCCATGCCCATGGGCGGTCGGGGCCAATCATACCAGAATAAGGATGGGGCCATGCATACCAGGATGCTAAAGAGAAATGAATATTCATTGCCCATGGAATGCAGTGAATATTTATTTCTCTTTAGCCGCAGCAGCCGGCTCCTGCCTCTGTGACCCGCTGCTCTGCCGATGCCGCTCCCCCACCTCCCCACCACAGCCAGAGCCGATACATTAGGACTATAAGATACACACCCCATTTTCCTCCACATTTTGGAGGAAAATGGTGCGTTTTATAGTCCGAAAAATACGTTACTTAAAAAAAAGGTGACATGTTTGATACTTATTTCAAAGTATATATACACACAAACGCAGTATATTTACACACAATATACTGCATGCATACACACATAGCGTTGCACCTACTGAGTGTGGGGGACACTCGCTTGGCACTGGATTAACGTAGACAGGCACGGTTTTGCACATAAGACAGTCTGTTTATTTTACCCAGCATAAAGCACACAGTAGGTCCTGTTGAACATCACAACTACAAGTCCCAGCACAACAACATCATTTTTGGGTTTACAGCACAGAGGACCTTTGCGACACATACCGGCAACTTACAATCATGCCGGTCACTGTTTCACCACCAGAGTCAAGGAAACGCCCACATGCTTATCCTGAGGATCACATAGAGCACCCCTAGCTGTAACAGGGGTCACTGCATCACATAGTCCCCCCCTCTGTTCAAACTTGTGGAGTTGAACATTTGTCACACACCAGGTCTCGCGACCGGGTACCCATGTCACCTTGCTCTACAAGTCGAGAGAACTGCCTCAGTCTATTTTGGGCATCATTCAGCATCATACTTTTGTTAGGCCTCCCCACCCAAAGCGGTTACTATCTCGGCCTTGGGCTTCAGCTCTTGAGTCACCATCTGTCTGTGTCACCAGACCCTTTGTAGTCACCACACTTCCCAAGAGTGACCCTTCACGTGACCTTTCTCTCCATGGCCAACTCCCACAGTTGTTGCGGTCATGAGCCCCACATCCAGTCGACCCTACTGGTTGATATGAGTCTGCCCCTTTGTCACTATGGCCACTACCGGGTCTCCCGCCTAAATCACTCAGCCCTGAGCTAATTGAGTCGACACTACTTCTACCTCTTTCATCAGGTCTCTTTCTGTAACCTCTCTGCTGGCCATTTCTCCTATGGTCTTTATTGCCCAGAGAGCAGTTCTTCCATATGTCTCTATGTCCTCTGTTAGCTTCAGCTTGAGGACCTTCAGTCTTTAGCGAACCTCTTCCCTCTCTATCCTGTGAGATGAAGGTGGCAGCCATCTGTTTCCCATTTCCTGCAGCTCTTTATTGATCTGCTCTCTTTCAAGCCTTAGCTGCTTGATTTCTTTTAGGTACTCCACTCGATACTCCAGGAGCATCCGGATATTCCCAAAACTCTTCATGGATCTGACAACAAGGAATGTAACCATCCCATCTTCACCCACGACCTGGGCCTCGTCATCAGCCGGAATCTTCAATCTCTTTACACCAGATCTGTTCACAATCTCCTGCATCACTTTCCCAAGTCTTCCGATGACTTTCCCCACCAAATTTCTGGGAACCAGAACGATGTCTTCCACAAAGCTGAGCCGATTTTGAGCTTCTCACGCAAGTTCCAGTCATCGAGCGGCTTCCTTATTCCTCAACAGGATCATCTGTTTCGTGCGGAGGCACTGTAGGTGCATATCCCTCAGGACAGCCACCTGCTTTTCTGTGACTTCCCTAGTCGACAGCATCGCCACCTGGTTCATCTCTGGTGCCCAGTTCACACTACATGCTTCTACTGTCTTTTTAAAGGCCTCATTCACACCCTGACTGGCACAAGCTTCTCGTACGTCTTTGGGTCTATTACGCACCTGTTGAGTGAGGCCTCACTCTCTTCATGGATGAACGGTTCTCGTTTTGCCGCGGTCCTTTCCATCAAGACATTTGTCACAACCGGGTGATTGCCTTGTTCCGCTCTTAGTGCACACTCTTTCTCAGTTTTACACTCTTCAAGACCCCTTGCCAAGATGGGCATTTGCAGCTCCGCCTCGTTACCACTCGGGCACTACCGCTGTCAGCCTTCGACTACCAAGTTATCCTCCTGCCGAAGACCTCTTACTGCTTCTCTGAGCACTTCCACATCTTCTCTTAAGGCCTTATTCACGCTTTGCCACATTGACAGGTGACCGCTGAGCTCAGAGACTTCCTTTTCCAGATCATCCACTCTGTGTTCCTTCTCTCCAAGCCGGGCCTTGACTGCTGAGAGCTAGGACTCCAGGTGATGCACTCGAGCCAGCAGCGCAGAGTTGGTGACTTCCAGATCTGACCCCTTCAACCTTCCTTGAGGCTCTGCCCGGTCACCCTCAGGTACCTCTCGACTCTATAACTTCAGAGAGCTCCCCACTCTCCAGCTCTTCAGCAACAGGTTCTCTGGAGCCTTCACTTTGAGGAGCACTGTCGTTTACCTGTGTCAGTGATTCTGACAGCACAACATCGTACTCAACTCTAGCGGTTGCTACTGGCAATGACACGTCACCTTCGTTCCTGAACTCTTCAGTATCTGGAAGAGTACTCACATCTTCACTAACAGCACACATCACTGTTTTTCCTTTATTCATGTCTTCACAGGGTGCACTTTGGTCAGCCTCTTTGCACCCCTTATGTCTCCGGCGTCGAGAGGACTTGCCCTCATTACAGGGTCCTTCCTTACTGTCCTCCCTTTCTTCCTTATAGTCACAGTCATCCCCGGAGTCTGTGTCACACCTCACAGTATGGTGAACCCTCAAGATACTCTCTATCTGGGTTTCAGCTCCACTCTGTTTAACTACTACATCAGTATCAGCCATGCTGTCGTATACTTCAGGGGACCTCAGGTCAGTAAGTTGGGCAGCCGCATCCCTTCCTCTGGTCACCCCTACGTCTGACCCATCCATTTTGGGAGGTGTTACTGCCTTAATATACACCACCCCATTAGTAGAGAGGCCTCCATCCTCCTGATGTAGAGGAGCTCCACCCTCCCGTAAGTCTGAGAACAGCCTAGAGTCCCGGCCTACTATCACTGGACGGGCTAAGTTTGGGACTATAGCGACCTCATGGCCTTTAATGTCCCTGACCATCTCGAGGATCACCAAGGCTACTGAATAGTCTAGTGCAACCATGGATGCAGGTGACCTGGATCTTCCTTCTGGACAGTATAAATTTATTGGGCACAGCCCTCACTAGGGTCAATGAGCTACCAGAATTGACCAGTCCAAATACTGTACATCCTCTGCGCTCATTTGCAGGGCACCCCCACGTAGCCTCTTGCTGGGTGGGTAGTTCATATAGCAGACTAGACACACATAGTACACCTGCCCCTGGCAACAGTCTGTCTGCACCACCCTTTTAACTTTGGGATGTTCTGCCCCCTTTTGGGTAACTACCATTCCCGGGACTCCACCCCTTTTGGGCAACCATGCCGGTTTGGGTTACCGCCCTCTTTTTGGATACTTCCCTACTCTGGGTTACACCCCGTGGACTCCCCACGGTACTCTCAGGTCTGAGTTCACACAGTACACATATGTCTCTTGGACTTTTACTGGCCCTTTAAGAGGTTGTACGTTCTGGACCTCTGATGTCCTCTTATGACACCTCACCAGCTTCTGCTGGCAGCGCCTCAGCTCTTGCTGTAGCCACAAAACTGGCAGAATCTCTGGCTGCTGATCACAAGCTGCTGCTGTCACTGCAGCTCCTGCTGCTGCAGAATCTCTTGCTGCAACTGTAACTGCAGCTCCTGCTACAACAAAGCCCTGCACGCTTCTGCTGCACCGACTTCATAGACCCACCTATCAACAGCAAACTTTGTAACCCCACCGAGTTACAGCCAGATGCTTGCAATCTTCATGAACCCGCCGATCCACAGCAAGCTGTCTTGGAAAAAAACTTCATGACCCTGCCGAGCCACAGCAATCACCTCCACACGTGCTTTCTGTACTGTTGTCCGCAGTCTCACACCAAATGCATCATTGTGCCTACCGAGTGTGTTGGGGGACACTCGCTTGGCACGGGATTAATGTAGACAGGCACGGTTTTGCACAAAAAACAGTCTATATCGGTTTATTTTTCCCAGCATAAATCACACGGTAGGCCCTGTTGCACATCACAGGCCTACCACCGTCCATAATATTTCAATGTATGGCTTTAACTTGCAGTCCCTAGAGTCGCTGGACCTCTCTGTCCAGTGACCATGGGCGACCGTATGCCAAACACTTTATTAACGTTCATAGAAGTTTACAAGCACCAACAGTCTGTGGAGGTACCTTACAGGAGTTCCTGCTCCAAATGCAGACTCCTTGTCAGTTCTCTCTCCCAGCGCAGGGCCGTCACAGACTCTGCACACACATGGCCTCACCAGGTGCTATTCAGGGCTCCGATCCTAGGCCAGGACTTCCCAACACACCGGCCTCCAGGTCCAAGGCTTCACCATGTGCTCTTCATGAAGTTATCAGCTTCCAACACACAGGCCTTTCAGGACCTTGCACTCTAAAAAATAAATAAACTCATGGACTACAAGTCCCAGCACAACAACATCATTTTTGGGCTTACAGCGCAGAGGACCTCTGTGACACATACTGGCCACTTACAATCATGCCGGTCACTGTTTCACCACCACAATCAAGAAAAAAGCCCACAAGCATATTTTGAGAAGCACATACAGGGGTCACTGCATACTAAAAAAATATATATAGAGCAATATACAGAAATTACAGCCAGAGGTTCAAATAGAAGAAGGGTATAGGTTGGGGATAGCAGTTAGCTTTATGTGTTTTGTTACCGTTCTTATGACTTGTGGATGAAGGAAAGCTCTCATATCCACAGGCACCTTCTTAGTTTCTGGTCCACCTCTACACGTGACGTGGCTTCCATGGCAGAACGAATACAAGGCTAAATGTGTGTAGCTAGCTTTTATCCCCTTGCTCGCCCCCTTCCATTTTTTCCCCTGCTCATCTGGGTTGAACTGAACTCACCTCCCTTGACCTCCTAGCTGAAATAATTCTCAATATCTAGGATGGGTCATAACTTCCTAGCGGGAGGTCTAAACGAGACGACTGACATCTCAATGGGTTTGTTGGAGCTGGACCTATCTGGAGAGTCCAAACTTGGGTCAGCTAAGTGGTTCTCGAGAGCCAGTCTCAGTAACTCGGTATCCAGTACAGCTAGAGAAATATGAGACACAGGGGTGCATGCGAAGGGCTCCCAGGGTTCTGATGGTATATTGGACTTTCTCCTGAGATGCACGGTTCACTTGTATTTCATCTCTGGGTGTCGGTGCCCAAGTGTCTGATGCTGGCTGCCTTGCACAAAACACAGCGGGGGGTCCTAGCTCTCCCCCTTCTTGCCTTCATTAACACGTGGACTCTAAAGGGCCTGTCACACTAAGCGATATCGCTAGCAATATCGCTATAACGTCACTTGTTTTTGTGACGTTATAGCGATATCGCTAGCGATATCGCTATGTCTGATACTTACCTCCGACCGGCTCCCCAGCTGGTTATCTCTGATCGCGCGAGAACGTCCTGGACCGTTTCTCGTCGTCAGCTTCCTGCTGGGCTTCCTGCTGTGACGACGAGCGATGTGTGGCCGCGGGTGGGAGGACGTCAGGATCGCCTCGTCTGCCAGGTAAGTAGCGACCCCCGACCCCTGCGATGTCGCTGGTGAGATCTGCCTGTGTGGCAGCTCACTAGCGACCACTTAGCGATGTACCAGCGATCCTGAGCGCGTCATATCGCTGGTCGGGATCGCTGGTGCATCGCTAAGTGTGACAGTACCTTAATTCCCTGGCCATTTGGGAAAAGTTCTGTTCTTTTGGGGAATTGTGTACTTCTCCCAAAAGGGTGGTGGCCACTTCAGGAGTGGAGGAAGATCTCTGGACAATATGTTGGGTCTGCATTAATAAATCCAAAATGGAGTCTCCCTCGTCCCTCACACTGTGTTTTTACAAGAAAAAAGGTGAAGATGCCAGAAGATGCCAGAAGATGAGAATAAGACTGGGGTCAGGGCCTTGCATTAACAGCACCACTCCAGTGCTTAAAAAAACAATGCTGGAGTGGTGCTTTAAAAATACAATGTGCAGAAAAGGTTGCTAGCCCCTGCTGGAAAGTCAGATCTTTGAGCATGTAGCCTGTGTGATGGTACACATAGTACTGACTTGTCGGCATGCTGTACCTCAATATAATTTCTATAGATTGTGTTAAATTACCGAAATATTTTTATTTACTAACATGACATATTCTTTGCTGGATTCCATATATAATTAAAGGCATATATAGTTACGGTTACAGACTACTCATAGTTGTATGAAGTCTCTCTGTGCCAATTCCTAAGTTTGCCCCTAAAATAATCCATCACTTTTGAAGCCAGAAATGTTTTCAGAACCTTTGGGACTACATGTCCCCCGCTGCTTTTGCTTCTGACTGTATCTAGATAAATCACAGCTTTTTCTTACGCCCCCATGAAGTAAAATGTACCTGACTATTAAATATGATGCAGGCAATATGTGCAAGTAGAAGTTGAGCACAAAACAATACATACAATGGTGATAGTAAGATAGTAAGTCACCACTACAGGGTCCTCCCATTCTACGAGTCTGTCATTCACTTTGCCATTTTTATTTGTATTTGCTTTTTTATATATTGAAATTAAGGAGGACGCTTTAAAATAAATGATATTAATAATAATGTAAGAAATTATCATCATTTTGGGAATTTAAGATAAATCCCGACTCATTCTTTTTACCAGTTCTTATATTAAGTAACCTAAATTATTATACGCTACAATAACAAATCCTTCCATCAGGCTGATCCTGGGACTGCGAAATAAATTGGACGACTTCCATAATTTCTCAATAAAGCAACGTTAACTATAACCAACAGATCAGAGATTGGTAGCATGAGCCACTGTTATACTGTTGTAATATGTCCCACAACAGCAAAGAATATGGAACTGAAGAAATGAATGTGTTATACAGTAGCTTTTCCACAAGGGCTGAAATTAAAGTTGTTTTATTCTGCATTTACCGTAGATCTTTCTAAAACAATGATCGAACAACGAACCTATTTCATGGACTTCTTGATATCTCACAGAGTTTTCCTACTAAAATAAGTAGCTCTGGTTTTGTTGTTTAAAGAGTTTGGTCTTTAAGTCGCAGCGTATGACCTTGTCTGAAACATTCCACTGAGGTTTTTTATACGATTTCAGGTTACTCTCAGTCATTTTCATGCAGGTTGAGTTATCTGAAGTCAATATCTATTACAGGAGACAAACGATGGTGAGCAAATGCTAAAATAGTGTTGCCACATATAGAGATTGGTCAAAAATTGTGAGAAACTTATATACAAATGGTAAAAAGACAACTGTAGAAGAGAATAATTTGAAATCTTTCTTTTTTGTTATGTTTCCTTCTTTATTTTTTTTTATCCTTCTTTCTATTTTTTATTTTTCGTTCTATTTATCTTTCTTTCCCTCTATATCTTTCTTTTCTCTTTATTTCTTTTTCTCTTTCTTTTCTTATTCTTGTGATTATTGTTAGTGGTGGTATTAATAACGGTGATAGCACGATACATTTACAGCGCTAGTAATAAGCAAACAGAAAACATAAAAAATGAAAATATTAATAAATACATTTATTCATATTACTATCCATCAAGAGTAACTCTATCCATTATTAATGCCTATGTGTATAAATGTATATATATTGTCTATGTGTATATACTGATATATGCATGTATATATGCATATATATACATATACAGACTCACATGCCTTTCCCCCTCTCTGTATAGATGTAAGTATGTTTGTATACATATATATATGTACATATATATTGCCTATGTGTGTGTATATATATATATATATATATATACACACGTATATATAAATACATGTAAACACATATAAACATACATCTCTCTGTATAGATGTAAATATATATATACATACATATATATATTGCTCAAAAAAATAAAGGGAGCACTAATATACCACATCCTCTGTTATAGTGCTCCCTTTATTTTTTTGAGCAGTATACATATTTATTAGCATGCAGTTATTTCAGATAAGGAGTGTACTCAGATGTTTCTGCACACAAGTACATAGTATACTCTTTTCTACTCCTTGGCTCTGGTGTTCTGCTGGTGCACCCTCCTGCAATAGTACATGTCACTATTATTTAGACATACTTGGAAGTCACCCTGAGACCCTCCTTCTGATGGGTTTGGTTATGATTTGCATATCTCTCATAACATAAGGAGACTGCCGGCTGCCAATAGCAGTTCCTGACTCCTCCTGCCAGTGAAAAGCCTTTTTCCAGGCAATGCACTGTAGTTATTGAAACATTATTCAAAGTTGAATAAAAGGCTGCACCGAATTAGTCACCAAGAAAGAATACCGCTGTTATATATTTATTTTTTTTTAAGGCAAAGGTTTAAAAAACAATGAGAAGTGGAGAAGCCCTTGCACTGCTTGTATGGATGCACTGCCTGTTGACTTGCTGCAAAGTCTTCGCCACCACTGAGTCGCCTCCTACTACAAGTAAGTCGGAATTACTTATGCTAGTCACTTTTTTTTTTGCTACATGCATAGAACCCAAATTGAAGGTTTGGATCTTTTTCAATGTATCCAGATACAATTTAAAGTCTCGGAATGTAAAGCTAAAGCTATGTGTGTTGCCAATATATAGATTTTTCCTTAACATTCATTCTGTCAGTTTGGGAATATATGAAGTTTGTTGATGAGTGCTGCGGTTCGGCTGGATGCACTTAATTCCCCTCTGGACTGGCAGTACAGAGGACTGCATCGCTTTCCTAATTGTATTTTCAGAAAGCGAGGAATGTGCCAGAATTCTTGGCTCACGGATGCCAACATATGGCGCTCGCAGGGAGAAGGCGCTGCTGAGTGCATCTTAAGTCACTGTGAAAGTGCTGCAGTCTTCATGCATGCTCCTTCAGGAAAGTTTAGTGTGATGTGTATTGCCACACGGAGCCATCCTGCTCAGCAGAAATTCATTCACCCCGCTTACATGTATGAAATGGACTTTTTTCAGCCAAACTAATCAGTCACTCGAAATCTGTTTTTTATTACTTGTATTAACAAAGTTGTGGTATTCGCCGCTAATTTGGAAGATTTCACCATTTTAACTTTTTTGGTAAACTGTACCTGGAGCTGCATTAGTCCAGTCTTTTTAACTGTCAGTGATGTGCGTAACATACCGGCAAACCAAGGGTTATTATTATTAGACAGGGGGTATATCAACATGTAATAACTTTTTCATAGTGGTGGAGGGGGGGGATTACAAAATCAAATGTCATTATTATTAGTGATACTATAATTATTAACAATTATTATTATTATTATTATTAATATACAATTAATTTTTAGTGCTAGTATGAGCAATACAAATATAAATGAAAACCTATTGTTAAATAAATTAAATAATAGAATAGAGAAGGAAGGAAGGAAGAGATGACCTTTTAATCAATTTATTATACTCACTTATATAGCGCCATTAATGCCACAGATTTTTACAGACATCATCATCACTGTCTGATCTAAATTCCTGATCAGTCTAGTTTTATATTCCATAGAAATCAGAGAACAAATTTAAATGGAAAGTCTCTACTTTATAGTTATCATTTTTGTGAGGTCAGTGTTTTCGCGATGCATAATTTTGCTTCGTTACCCAATCACACTAATTCCCATGATAATCCTCCTTATGGTTTGAATTTAGGAAACACAACAGGAGTTTAGGAGGGCTGACAGAATGAATGACAAGTGGAAAAAAAAAAAAAAAGAGAGAGAGAAAGAATGTGACCGATGGTTACCTTCTCCATGCTCAATCTTCTCATGCTTTTAACCCAATACAAGGTCACTGAGACTCCACCCTCTTACACACCCCCTCTATTGAGCTGCTGATTGGTGCATAGAGGCCGGCATGAGTGGGCTAGCCCACCAGCACCTATCCTGGCAGCTATTGTCATGTGAGCGACTGTTACAAAGCTGTTCTGCAGCTCTGTGTGCTCTTCATGCTTCTAGCAAACCTTATCTGTTTCTAGGCGTGATTCATTCCTCACTTGTTGCCTGTTGTAATATAGAGGACCAGTGGCCAGAATGCAGATAATGTATCTTATACATAGTAGCTATAGTAACATTAAGATTACAGCCACGTCATTAGACCCTGTTCACACCTGCTGCAGATTGGCATGCAGCACTATTCTTCCCATCAAAACTACGAACGCTGTGATGGAACTAAAAGGACCCTTATATAGAAGTTAATGCGGCACCGATGGCATCCATCATAAACAAAAGTCATGTTTCTAAAGCGCTGCCGAATTAATGGCGCTATGTAAGCAAGTAAAATAAAAAATGTGAAAAAAGTCATTCAGTAAAGAAAACAGATAAAATAAACTATTTGTCTACTGCAAACAAAATGCAGTAAAATGTTGCAAAAAGTTTGCATGTAAATGTAATTAAACTACCGGGGATATAGAAACCTGAGCATGAAATGTAGTCATAATATAAGTGACGAATTGAATTTACAATCAATCAAGGCAGTTATTATTTTTTAAGTATTTCAAAAAGGCAAATATTTATACAGACTGAAGAGGACTCGATGATGATTTACCTGCTCTGGGGAGCCATTAGAATAAACTGATACAGATTAGGGATGCGGCGGAAACTCAGTTTCATGAGGATCCATGATTGAACCTGTGATTACAAGTGGAAATATGACTGAATTTAGAACAGGACTACACTGATTAAAAGGCTGATGTATAGAGCGAAGCAGCGCGCATTACACAACACGTGGTCTGGCATACAGGACTGTAAAACCACTCTGCTTCCCGGGGGGAAAACACCTGTGTAATAGACTACACAGGTCTCTTCTGAGAGATTCCATATTAATATTCAGGAATCAGAGACTTACATTTGTAAGAAGATCTTGTGCTTCAATGTCTAGAAACTAGGAACATGAAGTGTTAAAGGGATCCTGTCAGTAGGATCAACCCTTCTAAGTCATCTAGACAGGCATGTAGGTCATAGGAAGCTGAAGAAAATGATATCTTGATATCTGCGATCCAATGTCTTATTCCAGAGAAATCCATCTTTTTTATATGTAAATGATCTGTTAAGATCTATGGGCTGGACACTAATCCCACCTAGAATGTGCCTCCACTGATTATTTTAAAAGAAAGGAGGCATTACCAGTGTGAGACATGTAGATCAGGAGAGCAGACTGTCAGTCATTACATGTCTCACACTGGTAACGCCCCCTTACATTTAAAATAAGCTTTGGGGGCAGATTCTTGGGGATATTTGTGCCCTGAACAGCTCTTCTACATATTAAGAAAACCATGCATTTCTCTGAAATAAAGCATTAGTTCCAAAAAATAAAGATATCAGGTAATTAGCTTCCTATGACCACCATGCCCATGTAGAATGGCTTAGGAGGGTTGATCCTACATAACCACCCAATTGTCATGTCTCCTGACATAATCTGTCATGGTACAGTTAGAAGGTGGGCGCCCATACAGACTAGATGGTCTTCTGATCCTGCCAAAATCTCCAGATTTGGACCACTTTTTTACATGTATGGGATCCTTTATAAAAGTAAGCTGTTATAGAGTTAAAGGTGCCATTTACTTGAGAAATAATTGGTCTTACAACCATAATACCTTTAACTCTTTAACAGCATAGGGCACATTTATAAAGGACTCCATACACTTTAGATAATCTGGAGATTTGGGCTTGATCGGCAGCCCATCTAATGTGTATGGCCACCTCCTAACTGTCCTATGAACGATTAGGTCGGGAGGCGTAATAACAACCGGGCGGTTGGAATTCAGTCACCCTGATACTTTTGTATGTTGGGGAGAAAAGCCGATGCCTGAGTTTTTTCGGAGAGAACATGAGCGCTTGGCTGAATATGGAGGAGCTGGGAGGGTTACCTGTCTGCAGAATAATGGTAATGTGTAATTTCAACTTACAACTGTCACAGACAGCAGATATTGATTTAATAGGGTGCATCATTTACATAAGGGAGATCTAGGAATTGGGAAGGTTGGATCACTATCTTACTTCATTTTTCAGAGGTTATTTGATGTCTTTCACAGCAGGAATTAGGTTTTGTCAACTACAAATTTATCAAGTCAAATATTAACATTTACATCACATACTCAAGTGAATAAAATCTGAGTGCGAAGTTAAAAAATTAAGTTAAAAATTAATTACGGTACAGTAATTTATTTTTTTATTGTTTTGAGTACATTAGAAGTCTATGGTAAAATTTAAAAAAAATCACTATATACAAATTGTTCTGATTTGTGAGTCTTTTTCTTTAAAGGAAATCTGTCACCAGATTTTAGCCACTTAATCTGAGAGCCACATGGCAGAGATTATTGATATATCACTGGGCTGTTTGCTGTAGTTTTGATGCGATCACTGTTTTATCTGCAGGAAATTATCACTAGATGACTACTAAATCTGATGCCCGGTAGTCCATCCACACCCCCACCCCTGGTTGGCAGTTTTCTGCCTCTGCACATTGTAGAAAGAAAGCTGCCAATCAGTGGAGTGAGGGCGGAGTTATACAGAGCTCAGCATTCAGAGAACTGGTAGATCTGCAGCAGATAAAACTGCGATTTTATCAAAACTTCAGCAAGAAGCCCAGTAAGTGATACATCCTGCCGCTCTCAGATAAGGAATAAAAATCCTAGTGACAGATTCCTTTAAAATGCAGCATATATGCCATTTTTTTTTCACATATACTTCTCTAAAGAATTTCAAGAACAATTGGAAAAGCTTGTGTAAAAAGAAAAATCATCCCCAAAGAATAGAGACAAATAATTGCTTTGCTCTTCCCTAGTAAATTATAAAGTTTGGGTATGAAGTATACTTTCACCCTACTGTCCTATCAATACCATAATAATAATCTTTAATTTTATATAGCGATAACATATTCCACAGCGCTTTACATTCTCATCACTGTCCCCGATGGGACTCACAATCTAAATTCCCTATCAGTATGTCTTTGTAATGTGGGAGGAAACCGGAGTACCCAGAGGAAACCCATGCAAACACGGGGAGAACATACAAACTCCTTGCAGATGTTGTCCTTGGTGGGGTTCGAATCGCTATATAAAAATAAAGATTATTATTATGGTATTGACAGGACAGTAGGGTGAAATTATACTTCATACCCAAACATTATAACCACTGAGCCACCATGCCACCCCATGTGTGAATGTTAGACCTGACAACACTGCTAACATTACTCTTCATTCATTTCTCCATATTTCCTGTAAAGCTTCATGATACCATGATAGAGAAACATGTCCACACCCTATAAATGTTATAGTGTGTGGCTTTCTGGTTATTAAAGAATGCTTTCTTTTAGTAGAAGTGGAGTGTGAGGGGTTAAACAGCGTACTAATGATCCTTGCATTTAGAGGCCATATATCCTCATGTGAGAAGTAGACGACAGTTTGATGCCTCTTTCAGAGTCCATGGTGGAAGTCAGCTGCTACTGTATATCATAGGCTGCCTCCTTGGTATGGTGCCACAGGGAGCAGAAGCTCTTTCCCTGATCTCGGGGTATTGACATGCTGTTACTTGGCAGTTATTAGTGTCAGCGATGTTTGATTATCAGGATCATACCAGTGTAATGCAGAACGCACAGCAATTCTTGGAAAGTAAGCCTCAGGAGGAATAGCTCTGCCAAGTTTAGTGCTAAGAGCAGGTTTATCTCCAAAAGCCACTCATGCTCTGCAACTATGCACAAAACAGTGGAAAGGGAAACTGAGGCCCAGAACTGGGGGTAGCAAAGAAACCATCAAAAGAGGGTTTACAGTACATTTTCTGGTGTCTCCTGCGAGTTTAGGGCTAAGGGAACACAGCAGATTGTGGCCTACTTTTAGTGACTGCAGTCAAGCACTCTGTTGCAGCACCGTGTAGGTCTGTGTTGTAGCAACAGTTTGGGCATTTGTCCTTTCTTTCTTATCCCAAAGGAGAGAGAAATACACATAGCAGATAATAAGTCACATGTGACGTATCACATCATGTTCCATTGCAGTCACTACAGGCTGCAATGTCTGACAGATCCAATGCTCTATTCCTGGAATAGTAATGTTATATATCATTAAGACTGCGTACCTCGCCACCACCGAAACTGACTTCCAGTGACTAGTTATGTGACGCCGTCTGCGCCTTCTAAAACCAGGCCATTGCCTATAAATCTATAATAGTGAGCTGGATAAGTTACACATATTATATAGGCTAACCGGAGGCTGCTATAACTAAGAAAAGACTAGGTGTGCTGCTCTATCTATCTCATATCTATCTATCTATCTATCTATCTCATATCTATCTATCTATCTATCTCATATCTATCTATCTATCTATCTATCTGTCTATCTATCCCATAGCTATCTATCTATCTATCTATCTATCTGTCTGTCTGTCTGTCTATCTATCTCATATCTATCTATCATATCTATCTATTATCTGTCTGTCTGTCTGTCTATCATATCTATCTATCTGTCAGTCAGTCAGTCAGTCTATCTATCTATCTATCTATCTATCTATCTGTCTGTCTGTCTGTCTGTCTGTCTGTCTATCTATCTATCCATCTGTCTGTCTGCCTGTCTATCTATCATATCTATCTATCTAGCTATCTCATATCTATCTATCTATCTATCTGTCTATCTATCTATCTATCTATCCCATATCTATCTATCTATCTATCTATCTATCTATCTGTCTGTCTGTCTGTCTATCATATCTATCTAGCTATCTCATATCTGTCTGTCTGTCTGTCTATCTACCTATCTAGCTGTCTATCTATCTATCCTTATACACTGCTGCAAAAAATATAGGGGGCAGTAAAATAGCACATCCTAGATCTGACTGAATGAAATATTCCAGTTGCAAATCTTTATCCATTATATAGTAGAATGCATTAAGAACAATAAGACATAAAAATGATTAATGTAAATCAAAATTAATATCACATGGAGGTCTGGATTTGGAATGATACTGAAAATCAAAGTGGAAAATCAAATGACAGACTGATCCAGTAACAGTGGAAATATATATATACAGTATATATTGTATATATATGGAGATATTGTATCACTATAGAACTGGATTTAACATTGTATCCTTTAAAGACCAGGTGTGATCTCCTTCTCTAATTACAAGTCCGCCTTCTGTGGTTTTTATCAGACAGTGTTCTTGTGGTAGGGATATGCATGACTGCTCCAGCCAGATCAGCCTGATCGAGGTTATTATACCTGAAGGTGCTGTTGTCATTACACTCACTGGCTGTGTGCTGTTGAGTCAGCTCCTGGAAGGTCACAAGGGTCACTAGATAAGAATAGCAACTTCCACAAACTGAAGAAACGTCACTGATGATTTACAGATACTTGTGAACCTGAAATCACATCTATAGGAAATGTAGAAATATCTCCGGTAATAATGTGTGGTTTATTGCACCGTAATATCCAGTGTAATTCCATAGGTGCTAGGAGGTGTAGAGGTAAAAGTAGCCCACGTGGGTGGTAAAGCTATCCGTCCACATAAAATGTCTCCAGTATTCTGGTGTAGGTGGGGGGCCTCTTCTAACCCAACAGCTACATGTTGTGCTCATCCGGGGTGCATGGCAACATCCTTGGGAAACAAAGAAGCTCTGGCTCTGAGGTTTTGACTTTAACCATATACTGTCAGTGTAGGAAGGTCTAGAACACATACATGTCCAGAAAGGAGATACAATATGGCCAATGTTTTACATTGTCCTCAAAAGGCACATGGAGAAGAATGACTGCCGGCTTTTCACTTTTACAACTATATTACTACATAGGAGACTGAGTGCACATATTGCTTCACTTAGTAAAAAATTAACAGATTTTCTAGAATATTACCGCAATTTGTGCTTATGAAACACTTTATCGCAAGGTGATCTGCAGCCTTTCATTCTGAAACGTGCTACTATGTAAGGATAGATTATACACATAGTATAATGCAGCTTAGCTTTGCTTTCTGATAAATCTGCACATGTTAAATGTGTTGTGCTGAGTGGCCAAGTTCACGCAGGGCAAAATTGTTCCCGATATTAGTGCAGAATGCAACACATATATTAAATCAGCAGCAAAATCCATGTTTTAACACAGCAAGATTTTTTTCTGTTGTAATCTTTATGAATTATAATGGATCTGTCGCAATACAAACAGTATACCTTATCAAATAAATCTCTCAGACCTGATGAGTAGGGTAAACTTACTTTGAAGATTGAAAATCCATGTCCAAATAGCTGTATTCCTCAAATTAAAATTGGTCCAGTCTACTTATCTCATTATTAGCTAGGGAAACTTTCACAAAGGGTTCCACAACCTTTATGTAGAGAAAGAGATCCTGATTCCAGTGATGTATCACTTACTTTACAGGGTGCAACAGTTGTGATACAATCAGAGTTTTTAAATGTATCATGTAGCAGAGCTCATATGAATGACCTCGCCCATTCCACTGATTAGCAGCTTTCTGTTGTTTATTGTATATTGACAATAAGCCACCAATCAATGCTGGGGGTGTGGTAGGACCAGGATGCTTGCGGAAGCTAGTCACAGCCTAATAAGTGACACATTGCTGAAATTAGTGTCTCAGCCCCAACCTCACGCTGCCCTCAAATTATATAGCAAAAACTTGCTGATGGATTCCCCTAAAGTAAAATGATATTTCCTTATACCTGGCACTATTTTTACTGCACTCCAATCTGCTAAGTGTCACACTGCAGCTAGATGGCAATAGAATGGAGGGAGGACAGCAAGTCTGCAAGAGCAGACCTGCAGCACTGCAGTGAGGCTACCACCAGGTGGCAGCAGAATAGTCAAACAAGCTGGGTCAAAACCTATAGGCTGTGTGCCCACGTTGCGTTTTTTTAGCATTTCCGCCGCCTTTTTGTGGCCTCGGAAAAACTTAAAAAAATGCATCCCCATGCAATCCTATGGGATTCCGCAGTTGCTGTGTCAATGCTGCGGATTTTATCGCTGCGGAATTGCATAGCGGTAAAATCCGCAGCATGTCCATTATTTCTGCGGAATCGCAGCAATAGGATTGCAATGAAATGCTCACTTTATGCATGCGGCTATGCCCACCATGCATAAAGTGAGCGCTTCATGTGTGGATGGTACCCAGGGTCTGGAGGAGAGGTGACTCTCCTCCATGCCCTGGGTACCAAATCCCTGTAAAAAATAGAATTAAAATAAAAAATAGGGATATACTCACCTTCTGTCGGCCCCCAGAGTGGTCCCAGCCCTCAGCCGCGCTGCCATCAACTTCCGTTCCTAGGGATGCGAGACTTGCGCGAGTCTGCAATGTCATCAGAGGTCATTGTCGCAAGGCATCCCTGGGACCGGAACTTGCCGCAGCGACAACGACAACCGGGAGGGCTCCGGGGGCCGACAGAAGGTGAGTATATCCCTATTTTTTTACTTTTTAAATTATTTTTAACATTCTGTCTTTTACTATTGATGCTGCATAGGCAGAATCAATAGTAAAAAGTTGGTGACACTTGTCAAGCACTATGCTTGACAAGTGTGACCAACCTGTCAATTACTATTCCAAGCGATGCTTCAAATTGCTTGGAAAAGCGCTAGCATTCTGGAAGCTAAAAATGCTTGCAAAATGCTTGTGTTTTGCAGGAAAATGCATGTTAATTCCACATGCTTTTTCCCGCAGCAAGGAGTTGCGGAAATGCTGCAGACATTTCAACAGCATTTCCGCACAAGGGCACATAGCAATACAGTCACGCAGTACAAAGGGAAATATCAAGCTCAGAGTCAGCGGCGCGCCAGAGGGTCAAAACCAGACAAAACCAGAAGTCAGTCAAGTCGGATGCCAGGAAGTCCAAACACGGAGAAAACAAGGAGAGGAGAATGAACAGACATGGGCAAAGTCAGCAAAACACAGCAGGACAAATCAAGGTTTCACCAGAGTCAACTATTCATGCCGTAGGCAGGAAGTATAACTGACACCGCCTGCAGGGTGCAGCTGGGAGAAATAGACGACCTGAAACCAGAACGAGGCAAAACAAAGTTAACCCCTGACATGACCAGACCGGAAAAGGAATAGGCAGGACTCAAAACTCGGTCTAGATCATGACACTAAGTATTTTGTGTAAATTGGAGAAATAGTCAAACATCACTCACATACATAGAAAATTGAACAAATGGCAAAATACCAAACATGTAGCTATTGATGCTGATTTCTGGACTTTCCTTTGTACACAAAAGTTGCTGTCTGTAATACAGGTGTAACACTTGCCATAGCAGAGCATTCGGTCATTACTTTCATAGATAAGCCTATAATAAGTACCATATCTAGAGCTATGAATAGCTGCGTGTATACAGTAGGTACCTTTAAACATGTATGTATGGGTTATCTATCTAAATAAGAATTATACAGATGGACTGAATGGTGATATATCACACAATCACACATCTGCTTGTTTCACAGCAGTCAATTCTGTCTGGAAGAAAACTGATTTCAAAGACATTGAGAGCAAATTTTCCCTTCGAACCCCAGAGGAACCAGATGAGGACACTTGTCATGTCGTACCTGGTGAAGCGCAAACTGTTGGAAACTGCCACTTCAACCATACAAGCAAAACCTTTGTAGTAATCCATGGCTGGACGGTAAGTGGATGGAGAATGGTTACAGAATTGTAATGGTTAATTTCAATATCAATTCCTGCAGATTGATAACACTTATTTAGAAAATGACTGAGTAGCTGTCAAGCTCTATATTGATTCTTAGGCTGAAATCTATTGTTGTCTGAAATACAATGACATACATCCCCAAACAAGTAAATTTAGTATAGAAACCCAAGACGTATCTTTTCCAGCCTGAGCCTTCTTTGTTTGCAGCTTTAGATTGTTTAGCTACATGACCTTAGATTTTCGGCTGATTTAATTACTATGGTTGTAATACAAAAACAATGATCACAATGTAACTTCACCAAAATCCCCATTATTCTCACAAAATATCATGGAGACTTGCTGATATAGATAACTGACATTTCCTTAACTAGGGACGCCGTGGCCATGTGGCAAGCTTAGCACCTCCTTTCCCAAGCTCACAGGTTCTCAGCAATGATGCCATGAACAATCAATAATGAAGTTTCTTGCTGCAGCATCTCTTTTGGGACCCCTGTGACTGGGACTGATGTAGACTAAGACTAGATATTAAATTTGTTATAGCTTATAGCATATCTTCTCCATCCATTATAAGGGTACTCCCATCTCCAAGATCCTATCCCAATATGCAGTAGGTGTAAAAATAATAATGGTAGCAAATATCTCCAATTAGAAATGTAGTATAGTTCTTCTGATTCGCTATGTCTCTTTCCTCATGGGCAGGCATTGCAGGACCTTAGGTATCCATGGTTAGGTCCAGTGATATAGTGACAGCTAGTTTGCTAGTTGCTAGTGGTCGTAACCATGGATACCTAAGTGCCTGCCCATGAGGAAAGTGCCAGCGAATAAAAAAAAACTCTACTACATTTCTAATTGGAGATATTTGCTAATATTATTATTATTATTACACTTAGTACATATTGGGATAGGATCTTGGAGATTGGAATACCCCTTTAAGCTTCATCTTTGGACCGCTCCTCTGTCTCCTTGTTTCTTGATAGCTGAGGGAAGTGAAGTGAACTCCTGAAAAACGACAGTTTATTGACTTTGTACAGGGCTTGCAAGATCTATTAAAAAGAGGTTGTAAGTGCTGCGCATTCTACGCTACACTGTTGGACTGCAGCAATGGCCGGTAACTTAGAAAACCCACATTAAACAATATCATTAAAAATCCCAAAGTTTTATATTTCCAGGAGCACTTTGCAATTTTAAAGGGGTTGTTCACTACAGGAATCCATGTAAATTAAAACCAATAAACACTTAACACCTGGAGAGGCGTGATTCTAGGGATGTAGGCGTCAATGTTCATCGCGGGTCACATTGTTGCGTCATGTGAGCATGACTGCTGCAGCCATTCAGCTGTATGTAATCAGTTTTCCATCATAGCGGATGCCCGCTCTGACAGTATAGTAAAGACTGCAGCCAATCCGCGACGGCTGATTAAATGCAGCGGTCATATGACACTTACCAAGAACAGAGGCCCCAACATTGCTCAGTTGTCACCACTGAAGGAAGAAAGAAACTACTGTTTTTTTACTTGGGTTCCTGAAGGGAAGAAGTAGAGGTTATTCAGTAGACGAAAACAAAAATAACCATTATTGATGTTGAGAAAACCAGTTTAATGCCCAGTAACAAAATACCTAAGGAATTACACAGAATAGAGCAAAGTAACATATGGTAAAAAGGATAATACTACCTCTGCCTGGCCAAAATCTGTGTGAAGCTGAACGGAAATTAGTGAATACAGATTGTCATTCGCTGCATAACAATGCATTAAACTAAAGGGAATCTGTCAGCACAAATTGACTGTTCAAACAAAGCAAAGGAGGAGCTCAGTTTACCTTAGGCATAGCTGGGCAGTTTGGCGCACCTTCCCATCTACTTATTTTCCATCTATATCCATTCTTCTCTGACTTCTGTAAAGTCACAGCCATCAGTCAAGGAAGAGGGGGCAGAGGTGGGTTGAAAGCAAGTAAGTGGGAAGGTGCACTGAACTGTTTGGCCACATGAAAGGTGCCCCGTGCGCCTATGTTTGGTTTGAACAGTCATTTTGTGCTTATAGACTCCCTTTAAAACACCAAATCATTGATCAATTTCGGACATAATGTATGATCTTGTGTGGGCTGCTATTGTACAAATGCAGGCCTGTCTTCGCATGAATGGATCTTTAACTATAGCACCCAACACAATTCCAATAAAGGAAATCAACTATTTGACAAGTATCTGCCAATGGTCTCCGTTTGAGAGATATACGTTGATGGTTGTCAGAAAATTGTCTAAATCAGCCTTTTCTGCAGTGCTAAATCACAAGTTTATGGCCCAGCCTTTATTCTGAGCCGTCTCCATTGGTTCCTTCCACTCTCATGACAGCTTAAAGGTTAACTACTATGAATCTTTTTTAACATCAAGGTCTCTGACATATATGTCGAGTTATTGAGATGACTTTATGGCTGCAGCAGTTAATTATATTACTTTAATTAGATAATATAGATAATAAAATGCAAGGAAACTAGTCTATTTAACTTGCTTCAGAGTAACTTTACATAATACTTCTGAAGAACATAGATAGATAGATAGATGGATAGATAGATAGATAGATAGATAGATAGACATGAGATAGATACAGCGTCGGACTGCAGCACTTTGGGCACACCAGAGAAAATCATTCTTGGGGCCGACTATGTACAGTTGCTACATAGAAATAAATACAAGGCCTCAACTGTGTGGTAAAACACGCTAATATCAGGGTATAATATTAGGTAGTACACATCTTAATTATGTAGCAGAGGTTGGGGTAGCCCCCTCATAGAATATAAAGTAGCCCCACCCATTGAATATAATGTAGCCCCCCTCATAGAATATAAAGTAGCCCCTCTCATTGAATATAATGTAGCACCCTCAGAGCATAATGCAACACCCTCATAAGGTATAATGCAGCCCCCCATAGAATATACTGTAGCCCCCTCATATAATATAAAGTAGCCCCCCTCATAGAATATAATGTAGCACCCTCATAAGGTATAATGCAGCCAACCTCATATAGTTTGATGTAGCCCCCCCAGAATATAATGTAGCCCCCGAGAGACTAATGCAGTCCCCCACAGAATATAACGTAGCCCCCTTTTAGGGTATAATGCAGCCCCCTCATAGGGTATAATGCAGTCCCCCTCTACCTCCATCATTGTTCTCCCCCTCCACCCCATCATTGTCCACATCACCACCTCCATTATTGCCTTCTCACCCACCACCCCTATTCATTTCCCTTTCCACCACCCCAATTATTGCCCATTCCATAACCTCCATCATTGCCTACTCCCCCACCACCACCATTGTCCTTTCTACCACTACCATCACTGTCCTTGCCACCACAACCATCATTGCTTCTCCCCCACCACCCCATCATTGCCCATTGCACCACCTCCATCACTGCCTCCTCCCCCACCACCCCATCATCCTTTCCACCACCACCAACATTGCCTTCTCCCCCACCAACCCTATCACTGCTCTCTCCATCACCCACATCATTGCCAATCTCCATTACACTCACACAGCACCACTCTCACACACACAGCACCACACACACAGCACCGCACCACTCTTTCTCACACACAACACTGCACCACTCTCTCTCACACACACAAAGCACCACACCGCACCACATACACACAAGCACGCATGCAGGCAGATACACACGGCCCCACTCACCTCTCCGAACGTTCCCGGCAGCCGCACACATCCCAACAGCATCTTCGCTGTTGGCAGCTTTCTCTCTGAAACAGAAGCGCTGAATGATGACATCATCAAGCTGCCCTGTGTCAGACAGGAAGAGCCATGCAGGAAGCTGCAGGGATTTCTCCCTGCCCACCGATTACCCTCAGGGTTAGCCGCCCTGCAGGGGCCCACCTACGGTGCCCCAATGTAGCCACACTGGCTTTTCATGAGAGCAGTGATAGCCTCAGCCTGCGGCTAAAACTGCCTGCTATTAAAGTGAAACGGTAGTCACTTCTCTCCATGCCCATGGGGCCACGGGAAAGCATGAATATTCATTTCTCTTTAGCAGCATGAACAAGCTCCTGTCTCCAGCTGCTGCTCAGCAGGCACCAGGGCGCCCCCCCGACTCAGGGGTCCCATAGCAGCTGGGTGTGCCGCTATTAGTGACACATCACTGGCTGGGGCCCCTGGAGCAGTGGGGGCCCTAGACAGCTGCTGGCCAGCATACCAGCAGGTGTCAAAGCCTGGCCCACCGGTTCTCCGGTGTGCCAGTCCGACCCTGGATAGATAATAAATAGATATATGATAGCTTATATATGTACTCTACATATATATATATATATATATATACACACTGTAAGGTAGCACTTGTCTTTAAGGTAGGGGATACTCACTAGGCATCCAAATAATCAGATCTGGCACGGGTTTTCCATAAAACAATCACAGTCCATGCGGTTTATTCAGGCATCATAAGCCCTCAAAGCAATAGACATTTCATATCCATAGCATAACGTTTATGACAGAGCTTCACTCTGTTATCCCTGTGGTCACACAGGCTACGCAATGTCCAGTACTCTGGCTCTTCAGCCCTCCTAGGTATCTCACCTGTCAGGGTTACCTCATGGCTGCTTCAGCTCACTGAAGACGTTCATTCCCTCTCCCTGGGAACTCTCAGAGACTTTCAGCCATTAAACACAGCATTCACGTGCTGTCAGGAAAGAAGTCCCATCTCTCAGACGATACCTTCCACAATGGACCAACTGGGTCCAAGCATTCACTCATGTGACCTACCCTGGCCACCTTATATGGTCCGTAGCCATGCCCACTGGGTCACATGGCTATGACCTCATCACAGGTCCTACAAGCATTCTCACATATACACTTTACTATAGGCATTTTTAGACACACCCATGGGTGGATTTGTAGGTAGCTGGTTCCGCCCACTCACCAGCTACCTGGAGACTTCCCAAATACATTGAAACAGCACCTCAGCAGTATAACTGCTGATCAACACACACACACAAGTCTCCATCCCAAAGACACCCACCTTGAGATACACTGCGATCATTCAGCATCCTGCCACTCATCCTCTATCCGGGGACACCCACACAGCGCCCCTTAGCGGACTCAGTGGTCACTACACCACAATACACGGTATATATAATAGCTAAATAGATGATAGATAATATTTTGTATATAATTGATAGATATGGAATAGATAGATGATAGATAGATAGATAGATAAAAATAAATAAATAGATGATAGAACAATCTTTATAATCCATTGCAGATTCTGATACATACGGTATTAATGTGCAAACTTATGTAACACCACATCTCTATACCATATGTGAGCATGCAGGTTTCCTTCTTATCTCACCCTGACAGATTCATAAGACTTTGATGTATGAATGTATTTTATTCTAGCCCATACCAGGGTTGGTTGCAAAATGATGAGTAGTTTGGAGCCGATTTATCAAGACTGGTGCCATTTACACCGGTCTTGATGAGGGGGCGTATTGAAGTGAGACATGCCTGATTCAGTAATAAGCGCTTGCCTCTTAATGAATCAAGTTCGTCTTAAAAGTGGCATGGGCCTCTGTTTGCCTTGCCATAAATCTTACTACAGTAGGGGACTGGAGTAAGATTTGTGGCATAAGTTAAGCCCCATCTTGTCTTGAATTAGGCAAGAGGGCATCGCCAAGCCATGTCCCCTCCAGCTCCACCAATCTTTGCCTAAAATTGGCATGAAAATGCCAACAGTTGCAAAATCTTTGAGTAACTCCATGTTCAGTAAAAAAGTCATAACTTTTCAGCGCATTTCATGTATAATGGATTTTATACTTTTGAATCCAATGTTGACTTTGGCCTAAGCCAAAGATTGCATGTTATTACTGTGAGGCAGTGACCGGCGTCACATGCGAGGGTCGCTATGTGTCCCCCAGGATATGCAAAGAAGCATATGGAGGCTGTGGGAGTGCATTGAAGTCACAGGCATATGGTAGCTACTTGGGCAGCTATTTGTCCAATTCAGAATTAAGAAAACCTGTTATGGGCTTTTATTTTTTAAATGGATTACAGGATGGTAGTGGGGCAGTCCATTTCCTCCCCCGAAACCAGGTTTTCCATGTGTCCTACAGCCACAGATTCTTTTGTAAAAACCCCTGCACCAGGGGGTTGTGTGTGTCAATGTTGATTTTGCAAGCAGGCAGAGCAGAAGACTTTCCAGAGGTCAAAATGTGTGAGGCAACACAGGACCAAGCATAGTCAAGAGGCCTGACACCCTCAGCATACACGGCAGTGCAGTCGTCCACGGCAACTGGTCACGGCCTGTCTTTGTTTTTCCAACTGTGATCCGGGGGATCCGTTTTATGTTCTGTTTGTGAGTATGCCGTTTATTAAAAGAGACTTTACTTTGAACTTTTCCTGGGTCACTGCCTGTCTATTACACTGCATCGACCCCACTGCACTACATTACCCATATAAAAAACAGAATACTACAGTAGATGCCCATGTTTCCAATAACAACTAACTACAGGTACAAAGCAGCTTTCATATTTCCAAAGATATTAATGATATAAACTGTGAACCCTGGTTGCTTTGGGCAACTAATTCTGTATTTAGTTGTCAGATTATAGATTATTTTGATTCCTTTATCAGGGAGGTTTATAGCCAGAAATATTACAGTAGCACAAGCAGTTATTATTACTACTGATAAGGTAATATTGTTTACGGCATGTCACTAGAATTTCCATTCACTTTTTCTTGTGTAGTAGTTTTCTTTGAAAGTATTTTTTATCCTTAAGCTCTAAATCTCTAAGCTCTAAATAAACATCAAAAGTTAAGATTAAGAAATACCTATGACTTGTTTCAAGTTTATAAAGGTCTCCTAAGAGATTTCTCCACAATGTCAAAGCCAGAGGTGCCAGTAATTGAACTGTTCTGTGAAATAAATGTCTGGGAATAACAACCGTCTGGAAATCTTTGTAGAGAATTTGGCTGCTAGCCTTACGATTCTCCAGAACATTTCTAGTTATATAACACATCTGCTTTGTAGGAGCGTCTGCAGTATTCTTCAGTGTTAGTGTTGCACATTAGATCTGCTCTGTAGAAGTGTGTGCAGTATTCTTCACTGATACTGTTACACATCAGAAGTGTGGTGTCACTTTATGAGAATGATGTGATTAACTAGAGCCAACAAGGGTTTGTAACTGATAAATTAAGTCAGATCAACTTAATTTCCTTCTATGACAGAATCACTGACTGGGTGGATCAGGGAACCGCAGTAGATATAGTATATCTTGACTTCAGCAAAGCATTTGATAAAGTATCTCATACAATCCTTATTGAAAAAATTACCAAATATGGAAAGGACAAAGCAACTGTTAGGTGGATTCATAACTGGCTTAGTGATCGGGCCCAAAGAGTGGTCATAAATGGCTGCACATCCAGTTGGAGGAATGTCTGAAGTGGGGTACCACAGGGCTCTGTCCTGGGCCCTGTATTGTTCAACATCTTTATCGATAATTTAGATAAAGGAATTACGGATAAACTGATTAGTTTGCTGATGACACAAAGCTAGGAGGGATAGCTAATACTAGAGAAGAGAGAGAGGATTCAAAAAGATCTAAACAAACTGGAGCAGTGGGCAGCAACTAACAGAATGGTTTTTAACAGGGAGAAATGCAAAGTCCTACATTTGGACAAGAAAAATGAAAAAAAAAAAAACCTACAGAATGGACGGACGGAATAGGGCTAAGCAACAGCACATGTGAAAAAGACTTGGGTATACTAATAGATCACACACTGCACATGAGTCAATAGTGTGAAGCAGCAGCAAAAAAGGCAAATACAATTCTGGGATGTATTAACAGAAACATACAGTCTAGATCATGTGAAGTCATTATTTCCCTCTACTCCTCTTTGGTCAGACCTCATCTGGAATACTGTCTCCACTTCTGGGCACATTTTAAAAAAGACATCAACAAACTGGGGCAAGTTCAGAGAACAGTGATCAGAATGGTTATCAGTCTGCAATGTCCCATGAGGAACAGTTAAAGGATTTGTCAATGTTTAGCTTGCAAAGCAGAAGATTGAGATGAGACTTAGTAGCTGTCTATAAATATCTCAAGGGCTGTCACATTGTAGAGGGATCATCTTTATTCTCATTTGCACAAAGAAAGACTAGAAGCAATGGGATGAAACTGAATGGGAGGAAACACAGATTAGATATTATAAAAAACTTTTTGACAGTGAGGGTGAACAATGAGTGGAACAGGCTGCCACGAGAGTTGGTGAGTTCTCCTTCAATGGAAGTCTTCAAACAAAGGCTGGACAGACATCTGTCTGAGATGGGTTAGTGAATCCCCTGCATTGAGCAGGGGGTTGGACCAGATGACCCAGGAGGTCCCTTCCAACTCCACTATTCTATGACTCTATGCTCTGTAAGAGCGTGTGTGGTATTCTTCATTGATACTGTTACACATATATCACACCTAGTACAAAAAGACATGACTATTTCAGCAATATAGACGCATCTTCAACCGGAATATGAAGAACAAAGGATATGTGCAATTAAGTATTTCCAGCAGAGATTTCTTCATTATTTCTGCATCTCTTAAATGCTTCTGAAAATTTGTACATTTTTGACGCATTCTTGTTCCTCATTCATGTGCACACGTTCAGCATTTTCACCACAAAAATCTGCTGCAGAGAAAAATACAGCATAAAACATGTACATTTTTATGTGGTTTATGTGGTTTTAACCTGCATTTTAATGCGTTTGATGCGTTTTTCCCATTCGATAGAATAGGTAAAAAATGCTAAAAGAATTGGCATGCTGTAGATATGAAACTGCTTCTAATCTACAAAGAAAAAATAAGCAACGTGTGCATGAGACTTAAGGAATCTCTTTCACTTTGCTGGTACTATGCAAATCCTTTAATTTTGGTGACAAAACTGCATGGATAAAATAGTCCTCATTAGGCTTTGCTTTCTTATTAGAGGCTACCAACTTAATGAACGCACTAAAGTATAATAAAACACTAAAATAATATGCATGGATATCAGCTTAAGGGTCCCGTTACACTTAAAGATGTACCAGCAATCCCGACAATGATACGATCTTGTCAGGATCGCTGGTGCATCGCTCCATGATCGCTGGTGAGCTGCCAAACAGGCAGCTTCACCAGCGATCAGTACCAGCGAGGACGCTGGTATCTAAGGTAAATATCGGGTTACTAAGCGGCACGCGTCACTTAGTTACCCCATGTGTACCTTAGATACCAGCTTAAGGTACACATCGGGTAA
The DNA here is from genome assembly GCF_039654945.1 of Dendrobates tinctorius. Lineage (NCBI taxonomy): Eukaryota > Metazoa > Chordata > Amphibia > Anura > Dendrobatidae > Dendrobates > Dendrobates tinctorius. The sequence continues at coordinate 73,964,388 of NW_027361679.1, forward strand.
CTAAGTGACGCGCACCGCTTAGTAACCCGATATTTACCTTAGATACCAGCTCCCAGCGCTTGCTTAGAATGCTGGGAGCCTCGATGATCGTTGGCTCCCGCTGCAACACGCAGCGATGCGCACTGGCCAGCGGGAGAGCAACGATCAAAAAATGGCCCAGGATGATAGTGCACGATCAGCGATACCCGGCGAGGGGGGCCAATCGCTGATCCCCGTCACACACAGCGATCTCGCTGGTGAGATCGCTGTGGCGTCACAAAATCAGCGATCTCACTAGCAAGATCGCTGTGTGTGACGGGGCCATAAGAGTCATAAATAATTGAAGACACTTAGAACTTATAATGTAGATATAAATGCAGAAAATGCCATTCTGTATGACTCATTGACAAATACCATGTTCCAGATATTGTAAAAATTGCATTGTGTTACTTATAAAGAAAACTTCCTTGTAAATCATAGCCAGAGCTGTGATTAGTTCATTTCTCAACCTCCCTTCCCCAATCTATTAGCATTACATGGTAACCATTCAAGTACATGAACATCCATGTAATGCATAGGCGAGACAGGTCCACCAGAGCAGAATTCAGTTTCGGTTCCTTAAAGCGGTTATCTGGTAAAATCTGATAAGTCTGCAGTCACTCTGTGTGACTGCAGACTTATGAATGCCCCTCAGCTCATGCCCTGTGCGCAGCGGGGATTTGCCGGTTTCAGATCCAAGAACAGAGGGTATGTATGTGTTATACATACCCCCGACCATTGGGCGTGTCCTCGCTCTACATACACTTGTATTGAGCAGATGCCGCATCCCGACTAGTGACAAGTGTATGAAAGAAGCCACGCCCACTGGTCAGGGGTATGTATAACTCATACATACCCTCCGTTCCCAGCCCAGTAAGTGACACATTGCTGGAATCAGGGTCTCTGCCCCTACATCATGCTGCTTTTAAATGAGGTAGCGAAAACAGAGTGACAGATTCCTTTTTATGAGAAGTCTCAAGCACTTCACGATGTTCTTATAACTCTGATTGTATGCTGCCTGTATTGTATATATTCTCTTTCAAATACCATGTGCATTATATATATGTCTATAATGTTTGATGTTCTGTCTTGTGTAGGTAACTGGCATGTATGAAAGTTGGGTTCCTAAGCTGGTAGATGCATTATATAGGAGAGAGCCACACTCAAATGTGATTGTTGTAGACTGGCTGCAACGCGCACAACAGCACTATCCAGTGTCGGCTGGTTATACGCAACTGGTGGGCCAGGATGTAGCAAGTTTCATAGACTGGTTGGAGGTAAGTTAAGATAAATGTATACAATTTAACTTTATTTATGTTTTTAAGAGTGGGGAAAAAAGAAGCTTAGAGTAAAGAATAATATAGCTGTTGTGTAGTGTGGGTCATCCCCTAACCCAGTACTAATGTCCCCTGTCAGCCACCTTAAAGAAAATAATGACCTTAGTGTCATGTCTTTTGACATTATTAATGACCCCTCCAATGGTGAGAATGCCACCTTTGTGCCAACTCCAGCAAAAATAGGTCTTTGCTCACATATGAGAGACTCTCTTCTTCCCTATACACAGGGCAGGTTGGCACTAGCAGCGTCATCATTGTGCCTGTGGAACGGAAACACTGACATTGTACAGGCTGTAGGCCTATAGCAGCCTCCAACCTATAGGACATAGAGTGGTGCGGCATGCAATCTATGGATCCCTGCTCTAGCCATACTTGTCGGCAACTTTCTGTTTTCTCATCCCAGCCGTGCAAGAGTTATAATGTTTTAATTTACCCTTCAAAGTGTCTATGTTAACTCTATATGTCTGCAGATTTGTGCACCACCCACTGACAGGATTCTCCGGTGTGATCGGTGAGCATAGGCAGTCATATGACAGCAAATATAGCATACTTCTGGCCACATTTCGACTAGCCATCGCTCATTTCTTTTGTTTAGAGTGAGGCCGCTCACGTCTAGTCGTTATGTAGCCGGAAGTATGTGCATTGCATACTTGTGGTCATGTCGTGCTTCGCTCTCACCACTGACACTAGAGAATCCTGACAGCAACACACTTTCCGGATTCAGAGATCTGCAGTCACATAATGGTGTGAATATATGGTGGATTTCATGAAGACGTTAAATATTTTTATCTGTACATTATTATGTATTAATTGAACTTTACAAAAAAAATCATAATGGCATTAAAATTCTTTAGCATTTTTAAATCATTTATATATATATATTTTTTTCCAATAGGAAACATTTAATTATCCTTTGGATAACGTTCATATTTTGGGATACAGTCTTGGTGCTCACGCAGCAGGTGTTGCCGGTAGTCTGACAACTAACAAAGTTAACAGGATAACAGGTGAGTGTGGTTAGGAGGACATTTTGACCATTTGTAGATTTTTTTATTTGTAGTTCTAGTGAGTGCTATATTGTAAATTACAAGAGAAGCAGCCAGTTTAGACAGCAGATGTATTATGGAGGTAATTGTGTATATGGTTAGGGAAAGGTTATAACTAGGACATCTTCCATTGCATAAGCAAAAGTACTAGTCAATTGATATGTCTAGAATTGTAAGATGTGAGGCTTCAGTTGGCTCTTCATGTGGAGCATTGTAGGAACCACACATCTCCTTTTCATTAATAAACGGTAGGCCAGCTTTCCTCAGAGAGGTGTGGTGTCCACCTTGACTACTCTGTGCTAAATGGTCCAGTGACTGTCTCCACACCGTGCTTCACACCACCATTCTACCCATGATCGTGCCCCACCACCTTAGGCCTCTTTCACACTTCAGTTTTTTGTCTCAGTTAAAATCCGCCAAAAAGGCAGAAAAGCGGACCCGTTCCTAACTGATGTGAACGGTTGCCACAAGATCCGTTTTTTGACGGATCCGCAGAATGAAGAATTTTAAAGGAACCGCTGGCCGGAGAGAGAGAGAGAGAGAGAAAAATTTTTTCCTCCGCCAGAAAGGATTTCAGGGTTAATTTTCTCCCTGACTTCCTTTCTCCGGGCATGCGCACTGGAAAATGCGGATCCAACAACAAAAAAAATGTTGCAAGGTCGGTCCAGGCATGCCGGCAGATTAAATAAATTTGGCGGATCCTCACAAAAACGGATCCAACGGATGGCCATCCGTCAAGATCTGCCAATAATGCAACTCAATGGGCAAAAAAATGGATCCGCAAAAAAAAATGGAGGATCCGTTTTTTTCAAAACCTGGTGGATTTTGTCTGATGGTCAAAAACGGAAGTGTGAAAGAGCCTTTAGATTGACATCTCCCACGGATGGCATTGGGAAATTAATAATAAATAATTATTTTATTTATATAGCGCCAACATATTCCACAGCACTTTACAATTAAGGGGGAACATGTACTAATAACGACATTACAGAGTAACGCATCTTACCAGTAACATAAGGAGGAAGGGTCTGATCACAAGCTTACAATCTATAGGGAAATAGCACTGCTTGGAGACACACATGGGACCACTCAGTACAGATTTGCATGCGGAGCAGGACTCTTATAAAACTATTTTTTAAAAGTCTGCGACGCTATTAAGGTGATACAAATAGGTTGTAGTGACGTGGAATACAATGCATGTAAACTGTTGGCATCAGGAATTCCAAATAAGTTAAAAAACCTTTTGACCGGTTCCCTTTTAGTTCCCCAGTTGATCATTTTTTTCCATGCAGGTTTGGATCCAGCTGGTCCCAGCTTTGAATATGCAGGGACATCGGTTACGCTGTCTCCCGATGATGCAGAGTTTGTGGATGTTGTACATACCTACAGTGTAGGGACTCCTGACCGCAGCATTGGTATTCAAAGGCCAGTTGGACATATTGACATTTATCCTAATGGTGGAAGCTTTCAGCCAGGATGCAGCATTGGAGACACCATACGGCTTATTGCAGAAAATGGAATACGTGGAATTATAGGTAATAAATTACAAGGCAATATATTAGTAATTATTCTTTTTACTTCAATAGCTTTCCTACATTTTTCAAAAATGATCTTAGATCATAGTTGTGATGAACTAACAATAATTGGTCCATGCTAATTTGATAGCATTTAATGTTCTAAAAGTATATATCTTTGAAGGTGCTGGTTCAGCACATGAGCTTGCTTCTTATTCTACCTAATAAATGTAAAGTTATACCCCTTGGCTAGCCACAGATTCATAGTTAAAGGATTTTTAAAGTCGCTATTCTTCTTTTTTGTCTTCTGGTAATTCGCTCGCGGTTTTTACGGCAAATTAACATAAAAAGGCAAAAGTGTTTCATGAATTTTACGAAAAAAATTAAACAGTGTATTTTTTTAAACTATGTTTGCAACTCTTTAGCCCAAAAAGTCGCACATTTCGTACCTAGAATCACTCCATAGGGTACTTAGGTACGTTTGGGACAAATTTCGCAAGTGATGAATCAGTCAAAAACATCTAGAAACCCCACCCACAGCATCAAGCTAATAAAAAAGCAACAGTCAATCACCTATAAAATAGACTTAAAAATACACCAATAGAAGAATTTGCCTCCAAAACAAAGGCACAAAACTTGATGTAAAACAGGTGAAAATGCAATAATGAATTGGACCGATATTCACATTTATGATCATTTTTTTCTTTCTCATATTACTGCAAAAATGAAGAATATTTGCTAAAATTTAAAATACCACCATAGTGTGTACAGCAACCTATATAGCTCTATGGTAACAGACTTTATGCATATCCAAGCAGTCTGGATACCTTAGTAGCATTGCTAATATTGGTTGCAGACATACCCATTAGCTTTTATAAGAGGTTTTAAATACTTTTGGTATGTAATGGTAGAATAAACATCTATCTCATTTTTCTAGACATGGACCAGATTGTGAAATGCTCCCATGAACGCTCCATTCACCTCTTCATTGACTCTCTGCTTAATGAAGAGAAGCCAAGCATGGCCTATCGCTGCAATTCTAAGGAGGCCTTTGATCGAGGGCTATGTCTAAGCTGCAGGAAGAACCGATGCAATACGTTGGGCTACAAAGTTAACAAGGTCCGAGGAAAAAGAAGTGTTAAGATGTACTTGAAAACAAATGCTCAGATGCCATTTAAAGGTAACAATATGAAGATTACACAAAATTAACTCTAAAGAACCTATACACGGAATATTTCTGTGCAGTCTACCAATTATCACACTCATTCTAAGAAAAGCTTATCCAGAACAATGGTTTCTATGTGTACAGTATGTAAATAATTTCATAATTATGTAACCCAAGGCAACATTAACGAGGACTATAATCTTCGTTCTATTCCATCTTTTCTGTTATTTTGCAGTATTCCACTACCAAGTAAAAGTGCATTTCTTTGCAAAGAGAAACTTCACTGTAATCAACCAACCTTTCTTGGTTTCACTGTATGGAACAAAGGGAGAAAGTCAAAATCGACCTCTCATTCTGTAAGTATTGGCCTTGTTTTCTCTAATTCATTCCTTTCTCCTTCTTTTTTAGTTAGTTTTTACCAGTCTTTACATTTTAACAACTATAATGGGACTAATGGGCTATAATCTGTGAACTAAGTTGAGTTGTTCTCATTCAGTTCACTATTGCTACAGCTTTAAACCGGCATTTCTTGTAGAATTTAGAACACTCCTTCAGAAAAAAACTAATTATACTTGAATATAAATAGGCAGTGTGGAAAAAAAATTATAAGCATGATTGTATGCATAATGGAACTCTTAACCAAAGTATTTATCTTTCGTAGAGCGGAAATGTCCACCAACAAGACCTATTCCTACTTGATCTACACTGAACTTGATGTAGGCGAGCTGCTAATGCTGAAGATTAAATGGGAGAACGAGTCATACTTAGGCTGGGCGGCAAACTGGTTCACAACCTATGCATTTGATGTCCAGAAAATCAGGATAAAATCAGGAGAGCTGCAGAAGAAGTAAGCACACAATATCTCTACTAAAAGACTTAACTAAAATCAATTAACATATTACAATTGATACTAATATTTATTTGCTGGGGCATATCATATCATCAGACATGAAATTAAGTTATATAATAGTTATACATTGTTATATTTTTTTAAGTGTTTTTTTTCTTAACATTTTTAGTTATGTAACTATGGTATATTATTACCCAAGCCCTAAACCTAAGCCGATTGCGAATTCCAACCGTATTTGTCCTTTTGTCTCCCATTCCCACAAAATTTAGGCATCAATTACAGTATAACAATTTATTTATAACAGTGAACTTAAAGCAATGAATAAAACAGTATCAAAGCAGAATTAGATTTTTTTTCGGTCAGATTAGCATAACAGTGTAAGCAACCTACAACAGGTATATATATTACACCAAGCCCATAATAACAGTATATTGAGTATATTGATGACAACTATACACTGATAAATCACATGGGCAGTGGTAAACTCACTCTTCAGGTAATAGGTCAAAATATGTGGGGTCCAAATGTGATAATTGCTCTTAAATGCTCTTAAAATGAAAATTCTTGATTAAAGTATATCAAGACTGTGGTAGTTGAAATATCTACCAACCATTGCGTTTAATGCAGAAGACAGAAATATCATACGTAATAAAAACATTCTTATTCAACAGAAATTATCATGTGATATGTCTTATACTTTTCAGGCTTATATTTTGCCCTCAAAATGGAGAACGTGCAACTATCACTCGAGGAAAAGGAACTGTGGTGTTCGTGAGATGTAATGAGCACTCCAACATGAAGAAAGGAGACTGGTATGAGCAGATTTACTTTACATAAGTATAAATCTTTTTTTTCTTGTTCAAGTTTCAATAACACTAGAAAGTCTTATATCTACCTATTACAGTTGGTAGCAAAAAACAATGGCCTCATCTACAAAAACTGCCTAACGAAAATACAGACTTTGTTGTCCAAAATAACCAGTGTTGCTTTAATATTTCAAAGAAATTTAAAACATGAAATTGTCCTGTGAGTAAGTCTTTTGTAAGACAATTTTGGTAAATGAGGCCTAAGATTTTTCATAAAGTTACTCCATGGTCACTCACGCCTTTCAATGTCTACTAGGTTGATGGAGATAACCAGACATTTTTCTAAGTGCCTCATTTGAAATCTTCCGAAAATGTGCTCAGAACCCTTGTACTATTTATCTGTGGATAATTTACTGTGGATAGGTGATAAATGTTTTTAGTGGGATAACACCCTTAAAAGAAACCTGTTATGACAAAAACTCTATAAACCTGCAGTTAATGGCATGCTAAAGCTGTGTGGCCGCCACACTAAAATGCTAGCTAAGAAATGAACTTTAATCTTCCTGGCAGCCTTCAGCTTTCAGTCATAGAGGCACGGTTTCGGTCACAGCTCAGTATACAGTGATCACTATCACTACGCTCCGGCATTGACTGACAGCTGGATTTATACGTATGCACTGCTGATTGAGCTGTCAATCAGTGCCGTGGTGTGGTTACAGTGACTAATCACTGAGTACTGATGCCGTTCTGGTCGTGTCTCTTTGACTGAAAGGCGGATAAAGTTCATTTTCTCCCAGCATCATGGCTTTCAGTGCAGGCACACGGTTTTAGAATGCTATTAACCTTCGAGTAACCCCATATCTGAAGGTTAATAGCATTTTTTTACGTGACAGGTGACAGATTTTCCTCCTTTAGGACAATCCTTGTCATTATTCCTTATGGGGGTCTGTGGCTATCCTAGATGAAGTTCAATATAGCCCTATGAAACAGAGCAAAGGCACTGACAAACAGAATCTGTATTCAACGGAAAGCCATTCATTAAGATGCATAGTTAGCTGAATCTTCCTCTGGCGTGATTGCTACTAAGGCTTTTGGAGTAAAAATGTTATCCGTGATGAGACCCCTTAAGGTGTCCATACACATTAGACAGAAATTGGATGGCATGCAGAGAATTAGTCCTATATTTAATTTCTCCAACATGCCCCAACATGGCCCCCCCAATACACTTCAGACAGTTGTTGGCAGAACAATTGTTTGGCTGGCAGTGATCTCGCCCCACTGTCCCATACACAGCAGCTCTGCCAAGCACTCCTGTGTTCTCTGCGAGAGAGCCACGGCCAGACAACTGTGATGGTATATATCTAAGAGGAAAAAAGGATCATTACTCATAAGTTATTAATATGAATCAGTATCAATAGGAATTGCATTTTAGTATTCATACAATGTATTAACTTAAAGTCAAATCATCCATTCATCTTAAAATGTTTTTTGTATTTTAGATTTGAAGCGGAATTTGCACTTTAACCCACGCATCCAACGCTATTGATGCTGTGAAATGGCATTTGATACTACTCAAACCCTTTCTGTCCATGTACAATGAAGCTCAAATAAAGGACATTTCATATCAGGCAATGCTACATAGACACGAGATATCTGTTTCTTCGTAGAGCAATAACTGGATTGAGGATTGAACAAGTCAATTCATGGTCATTACCACCCATTCCATGTCCTCTGTGTATTGTGAATATTTAGTTCTTTACAGACTAAAGTATTATTGTTAAGTTTATGCTTCATTCATATGTTTAGTGCACTAGAGTACAGGCTACGCACTTGAAATGACTTGAAAGCCATATCTGTATTAATGGGGATCTGTAATGTGTTGCCCACTCGAGCACTGTACCAAGGATTCTAGGCTAAACAATTAGCATCTCTTACCTCTACATCGGGATCACCAGAGAAAAAGGCTTAGGTGCCATACAGAGATATGTTTGTTTATGTATCAAGTTTATTTTTTTAAATACCCATGCTGTAAAAAAAAAAATTATTTCCAAAACACAATTGGTTCCTTAAAATACTGCTATATGCTTAAATAGTGACGGTCATTTTTTTTTCTCATAAATCAATAGTACACATAAAAATAATAACATCTTATTAGGAAAATCTGCTTTTTTTCTCTTATAGGACTTATCTTTTAGGCTAAGTGCACACGTAGCAGAAAATTTCTGCTGAAAAACCTAACTCCCTACCCAGAAACCGCGCGTTTTTCTCTGCGTTTTCTGCGCAAAAAATGCGCGTTTTTTATGCGTTTTTTCCGCACGTTTTCAAGACGCATAGAAATAGCCAGAAATAGCCAAAAATCCGCGAAATTAATGAACATGCTGCGTTTTTTTTTTACCGCAAAGCGATTTTTTTCGCGGTAAAAAATGCATCAGTATGCACAAAAAGTGCAAAATGCATAGAAATGAAAAGGGAAAAACCGCTAAAAAAGCGCTGTGTATGAACACAGCAAAAATTCTTAATTCATGGGAAAAAAAATCTGTAAAATCAATATTTCTTGAAGACATATTTTCTCAGAACTGAGATGACAGTTAGTGCTTTTAAAATTTTATGGAGGAGGAAGTAGAAAGAGGGAGAATCAAAAAACAAATGATACGGTTCTCCATAGAATTTTATGAGTACCAACTGTCATTTCCTATCTCAGTCATTGGAAAGTCTTAATTCCCTGAAGTCAGATTTTATCCGTGAATTGAGACTATTGAGAATGAAAGTTAAGTCTCAGAAGATAAAGAAGCAGATTTCTCTGATAAGATATATTACAAAGTTTAATACTTTCATGTTCACTATTGATTTATTGGGATAAAAAATATTAAACGGCGGTTATTCTTTAACATAGACTGTGGTGTTGTATAGACATCAGATTGGTTATTCCAGTTTTTTCTACTAAATTGTCATTAACTTAGTCACTATATTCATCATCAATGTATAGAAAAAGGAGCTTAGAATATTTTATCATAACATGGTCAAAGTTGTTACATATTTGTTGCAGATCATATTAGGAAAACTGAGGAAAAAATTAGACTATGGATGATAATCACAATATATATGAAAACATTCCTAAATGAAATTAATGAATTGATATAGCACTTATACAAGTCTTTAACATCTGTCGTATTAACAAACATCCTCAATACACTGTACTAAATATATATAAAATAAATCCAGACTGCAAGAGATTACAATTATTTTTATTATGCTTTCTTGTGAGATACCTTCCTGCATCCTCGACTTTCCAGCAGTGGTATTGATGAAAGCTCATATAGTTAGGTTTGCTTGTAACACCTCCTTGCTGCATTTCACAAATATCTCAGGTTTTTTTGGAAACCCAAACAATAAATGTGGAATATAACAGGATGCCCAGGACCTTATATTCTGTAATCATGATTTCTAGTGTAATTATTGAAATGTAAATTATTTTTCCTTTTATGATAATTCATTCTAAGTATATTCCTCTGATTCTATGTTACATTATATTTTTCTAAATTCTTGTCTAAGGGTATGTGTCCACGGGGCGTATCGGCAACACTTTGAATGCAGCGTATACCCAGCTCCGCCCAAAGCGCTGCCCCCTCTTGTACGCGCAGTTATTCCGCATGTGTTCATTGAACACATGCGGAATCACCGCATCCTATACATAGACTGTGTTATTTATCTTGCGGAGACAAAATAAATAGACAAGCTGCGGTCTAGAAAGGCGCGCCGCATGTCTGGTTATGCAGGGCCGCCAAATGCGGCTGTGCACTCATAGTGAAGATGGGATTTCATAAAATCCTCTCCACTATACTGTAACATCTGGACGCTGCGGATTGGATGCTGTGGCTGTACGCAGCATCCAATCCACAACAAATACTGAAGTAATACGCCCTGTGGAAACATACCCTAAAGTTAAATTCTGCTGATTACATGTTAAAAGAAAGCAGTGAATTGTTATGGCTCTGGATTCTTATGTCTTGAGGTCTACAGTACGTTATTAGAGAAGATGTCTAACAGCAACATGGAAACCCAGGAGTATAGCTTTAGGAGTGAAAAAGTTTCAATCACACTTTGATCCTTTTTCCATGTCGGGACCTATTGACTGCTCTGCCACACATAAGGCTAGGGTCACACCACTGTATTTTCTCTCATCTGAGACACTTGAACTGATTGTGCTAGGTACACTCTGATCAGATTGTGAGCACAGTGTGATCACATTTTCTCGGATGCGGAGAAGATGAAAAAAATGTCTCCATCTTCTCCATTCCGTCAATCCGTGATAATCAGACCACACTTGGATGTTCAATTTTTTTTGACGGAACCAGTGACTTGCATGGTCGAGTGCAATATGATATACCAATGCAAATTGCGTGTGCTGCGATTTTTATTTGGACAGACTCGGTCCTAGAAAAAAAACCGACATATGCACAGACCCATAGAATAACATTGGTGTCACAATCTATTTTTGGATCTGTGGCAGATCTGGCTTCTCAGATTAAAACTTTTTTCCCCGCTGGCAAGCTGGTGTTACTGCAGTACTGCTGGGTCAGCTGATGTGGCTGGTGACCACTCCCACATCCTTTAAAAGGTCACCTGATGCATCAGCTGACTGTTGGTGATACAATTCCTCTTTGGAGACCAACCTTGGCAGAAGTCTCTCTCTGTTGTTTGGAGTCCTGTTGTCTGTCTTTCCTTTCTTTCTTGTAGTATTAGATACAATTCCTCTTTGGAGACCAACCTTGGCAGAAGCAGCTCTCTGTTGTTTGGAGTCCTGTTGTCTGTCTTTCCTTTCCTTCTTGTAGCATTAGTACTGTGGTGGTACTAGTGCTCTCACCTGCTAGCTCCCTACTTAGGGATAAGAGCAGGGCAAGTGAGGGATTAGGTATCCTGCTTGGCAACGGATGATGATAATGTCACGATGTGACAGAAGCGTAAGCTGACCGACCATCCATTGGATTGGGTCACACCGCTTCTGGCACATTGTGACAGTTGGTCTGAGTATGATCCGATGTTTTGTCGGATTGCACTCAGGCCGAAAATATGGTCGTCTGTGTGAGTTTTTAGATTGGTACTAACCATTTTAAAAGACACAGGCTCCATTATAGAAGCTTCACATTTTCAATACTTCTGGGCAAATTGTTTTCTTTCCATTGACAACCAGCTTAATTTAGCACGTATCTATTTAAATGAATGGAGGAATTAATTTAAAGTTGTCAGTATGAAATTTTGAAAAAAAAATATTAATGTTTTCTTGTTACCAATTAGAAAAGTAAATGCAGAATTATCTGAAACTCCACTTTGTGATTATCTTCCTGCAGTTTATGTACAAAGAATGTTGAGTAGATGACAAAGAATAAAAAAATGCATATAGTTTCCTAATAACCCAATAACTAAGTTGTTGCCATATGATAACAAGACATGGATTATTAAAATATATCGAGTATATAAAAACTAAAATGGAGAGAGATTCTTTATAAAACTATAATATATCTAACCTTTTTCTAAAAAGAGCAAAAAAAATAAAAATAAAGCCATGGTCTACGGCATACACGGCACTACTTGAGAATTTAAAGACTGTTACGTAACGAACATATTACAGACTATTTATTCACTGTGTATGTATGAATGTAAATTATATTTTGTATATAGGACATTTTTTTATTCTCAGTGTAAATATACTGTAGTTTTCTTTTGAATATTTGGATCATTTACTTTTTCAACATGTAACTATCATTGAATGTTTCTAAAAATAAAGATTATATTAGTGCTAAAAATATATCTGTCTTTTGGTATATTTAAGATCAATGTTCTAATTGCTGAAGTAGAAGTTATTTGAAAAGTTTTTCTTTTATTACAATGGGTTACATTGAGGTATTCCAGTTTGGTAGCTTCCACCTTGTAGTTTAAGCAGACGTCTACTGAATGCATGGTACACAAGTTCTTCTGTACATTCTGAAGCAATATGATAGTGGTGCACAATCTAAGGCCTGTGGGTCATATGTGGCCTGTGATGCTATTCTGTGCTTCTCCCAACCACATGATCACAGACATACAGTACTTATCTAGTGTTTGTCTACTTACAGTTATTTTCCATATTAGTTTTATAGTAGTGTCAAGGAGCACTAATGGTACAATGTGTGTACTTGTTTGGGATCCCCGTATTTTGGCATAATGGAGATCTCCTGCTGGGGGCACACCAGAAAACATCTGATAAGGTGAAGAGTTGGCTGTGCATGAGTGCGGCTATTGAAATGGAGAAACTCTCAATTTTTTTCTTCATCTTCCATAAAGAGAGACACATGCATGCGTCATTGTAAATTGGGGAGAAAAAAAACCCATTGTCTTAATAGGTAAAGCTCCTGAAAATAGTATAGCACATATCGGACAGTTATGAAGAATACTTTTCAAAATGCAATGCCTCAATATCCATTTCGATATGCCATAATTCAATACCCAGTTCAGATTTATTGCAGATCCTTGAATTGATTCAATCTTACAATGTGTATCTCTGATTAGAAAAGGTTGTGCATCCCTGAAATACAATGACATAATCACTATACACATATTCCGTAACTATAGGGAGAGCAGCAGGGCCGGCTCCAGGTTTTCATGTGCCCAGGGCGAAAGAGTCTCAGTGGGCCCCTTTAACACACACCACAATTTGTGATGCACAGATACGGCAGAGAAATATAGGTATAGTACAATGCAAAAGATTTCACTTACTTATATTACATAAGTGATATCTATAGCTCAGAAACCGGACAGTATAGTTCTCCACACAGTATTATGGGCACCACATAGTGCTCCATACATAATAATGATCCCCATATTTTGTTCAATACAGAATAAAGGACCGCGTATAATGCTCCATACAGAATAATGAGCCCCATGTAATGCTCTATACTGTATAATGAGCCCCATATAATGCTCCATATAGTATATGATGAGCCCCATATAATGGTCCATACAGAATAGACCCCACATAATGCTCCAGTGCATGATGGGCCCCATACTGTATATAGCTCCGAAGAAAATGGGCCCTATATAATGCTCCACATATAATTGGCCCCATATATCATGAGCCCCATATACTGCTCCATATATAATTGGCCCAATAAGATGCTCCATATATAATTGGCCCCATATACTGATTCATTTGTAACTGGCCCCATAAGATGCTCCATATATAATTGGCCCCATATACTGTTCCATAAGTAATTTACCCCATAAGATGCTCCATATATAATTGACCCCAAAAGATGCTCCATACAGTAGGTTTGGAAATTATTCAGACCCCTTTAAATTTTTCACTCTGTTTCATTGCAACCATTTGGTAAATTCAAAAAAGTTCATTTTTTTCTCATTAATGTACACTCTGCACCCCATCTTCACTGAAAAAAACAGAAATGTAGACATTTTTGCAAATTTATTAAAAAAGAAAAATTGAAATATCACATGGTCATAAGTATTCAGACCCTTTGGTCAGTATTGAGTAGAAGCACCCTTTTGAGCTAGTACAGCCATGAGTCTTTTTGGGAATGATGCAACAAGTTTTTCACACCTGGATTTGGGGATCCTTGGCCATTATTCCTTGCAGATCCTCTCCAGTTCTGTTAGGTTGGATGGTTAACGTTGGTGGACAGACATTTTCAGGTCTCTTCAGAAATGCTCAATTGGGTTTAGGTCAGGGATCTGGCTGGGCCAGTCAAGAATGGTCACAGAGTTGTTCACACATCGCAGAAAAAAAACCTCTTACAATTCCAATAACTACTTGCTCTTTATCTTCCTCCTCCTACTGATTTCGAGGGACATCTCCCCCAACCTCGGTCCACCATCCCCCAACCTCAACCCCTACTCCACCTCATATCGGAACCATACTAATCTTATTAATATTACTTGCAATCCCTCATCTCCCTCTTTCAATTGTGCCCTCTGGAATCCAAGGTCTTTATGTAACAAGCTTCCTTTCCTGCACAATTACTTTCTGAACAACTCTCTGAATCTGTTGGCCCTCACTGAAACCTGGATCCAGGATCCTGGCACCGTCTCCCCTGCTGCCATTTTCCATGGTGGCTTACAATTCTCCCATTCCCCGAGACTCACAAAAAGACATAGTGGTGGAGTTGGTATACTCCTGTCCCCACAATGCACTTTCCAGGTCATCTCCCCAATTCCATCACTCTCATTCCCTTCTTTTGAGGTGCACACCATCAGGCTCTTACATCCCCTCTCCCTCAGAGTAGTGGTCATATACCGGCCCTTAGGCTCACCCATCCACTTCCTTGACCACTTCTCAGAATGGCTGCCACACTTCTTGTCCTCAGAACTCCCAAAACCTTATCCTGGGAGACTTCAACATCCCCATTAATAGACCCACTTCCACATCTGCATCCCAGCTTCTATCACTAACCACTTCTCTTGGCCTCTTGGCTCTCAACCTCCGAGACACACAAAGACAGTAACACCCTTGACCTGGTCTTTGTCCGGCTCTGTTCAATCCCCTACCTAAATAACTCACCGTGTCCCCTCTCTGACCACAACATTCTCTCCTTCACGCTCACAAATCGTCGCCCACCCCAGCACACTCCTACCTACCACACATTCAGAAATTTACAAGCCATTAACCCTCATACATTTGCAGACTCCATACACTCATCACTGTCCCCATTCTCCTCTTTTTCCTCTTCTGATCTGGCTGTACACCACTACAATGACACTCTCAGAAGCACCCTTGACCAAGTAGCACCCCTCACCCTCAGAACCTCCAAACACAGAGTAAAACAGCCCTGGTTCACATTGCAAACTTGACTTCTCCAGCGATGCTCTAGGAGTGCTGAACGCTTATGGAGGAAAACTCGCACACCAGAAGACTTCATCCACTTCAAATTTATGATAAGAACCTTTAACTCTGCCCTTCACCTCGCCAAACAGACCTACTTCCCCACCTTGACTGCCTCACTATCCAACAACCCCAAGGAACTTTTTGACACCTTTCACTCCCTCCTCAGGCCGAAAGCACAAGCCCCTATCACAGACATTTGTGCTGATGACCTGGCCTCCCACGTCATAGAGAAAATAGATAACATCTGTCAGGAAATCCGCTCCCAAGTTCTGTGGCTCCCATCCCTCTCTGCATTTCCCCTGGTTCACTCTCCACATTTGATCCCATCTCAGAAGAAGTCTCCAGACTCCTCTTTTCTTCTCGTCCGACTACATGCACTACCGATCCCATTCCCTCACATCTCCTCCAGTCTTTCTCTCTCCAGTCGTCACAACTCACCTAACTATAATATTTAATCTCTCCCTCTCCTTGGGCATTTTCCCATCCTCCTTCAAACACTCTATCATTACTCCATTATTAAAGAGACCTGCTCTTGACCCATCCTGCAAAAACAACTACAGACCAGTCTCCAATCTCCCCTTCATCTCTAAACTCTTGGAGCACCTAGTCTACTCCCATCTTACCCGTTACCTCTTCACTCATTCCCTCCTAGTCGCTACACAGTCCGGCTTCCGCCCCCTACATTTGACTGAAACTGCACTCATCAAAGTTACCAATGACGTTCTGACAGCAAAATGTAATGGTGAACACTCTCTGCTCATTCTTATCTACCTTTCTGCAGCTTTCGACACTGTTGACCACCGTTTCCTACTCTCTAGGCTCCAGTCATTAGGCATTAAGGACACTGCTCTTGGTTCTCTTCCTATCTTTCTGACCACTCCTTCAGTGTTTTGTTTGCTGGCTCCACTTCATCTCCTCTTCCTCTCACTGTTGGGGTACCTCATGGCTCAGTCTTTGGCCCCCTTTTCTTCTCTCTCTACACGGCCCTAATCGGACAGACCATCAGAAGATTTGGCTTTCAGTACCATCTTTATGCTGATGACACACATCTATACACATCATCCCCTGGCCTTACCCCCACTGTACTACAGAATGCCAGTGACTGTCTGTCTCCAACATCATGTCCGCCCTCTATCTGAAACTCAACCTCCCCAAAACTGAAATTCTTCTGCTCCCTCCATCTACTATCCTCCCTTAACCTAACATTTCCCTCTCCGTGGAAGGCACTATAATAACACCTCAGCAGCAGGCGCGCTGTCTGGGTATTATGTTTGACACCAATCTCTCCTTCACATCCCATATACAAGCTCTTACCCGCTCTTGTCGCTTACACCAAAAGAACATCTCTAGAATCCGCTCTTTTCTCACCATAGAAACAACAAAAACCCTTACTGTCACCTAGATCTACTCCCGCCTGGACTACTGCAATGCTCTATTATTTGGTCTCCCCATTACTCGACTTTCCGCTCTCCAGTCTATACTTAATGCAGCAGCCAGGGTAATCCATCTGGCTAATCGGTACTTGGACGCGTCCGCTCTTCGCCAATTGTTACATTGGCTGCCTATTCATTATAGGATCCAATTCAAAGTACTTGCTCTCACCCACAATTCTCTCCACAGTGCGGCACCCCCCTACATCTCCTCCCTCATTTCTGTCTATTGGCCTAACTGACCACTGCACTCTGCAAACGACTTTCGACTAACCTCCACACTAATCCGTACCTCCCACTCCTGACTCCAAGACTTCTCCCAAGCTGCGCCAATCCTCTGGAACGCTCTACCCAAGTTTTAGGACTATCCACAATTTGCATACTTTTAGGCGCTCCCTCAAAACACATTTGTTCAGAGCGGCCTATCACGTTCACTAATCAAAGTCATTTTATGTGAAAATGTGGATGTGTAGCCCATTCACTATCCAAATCTATCCCTCACTCCCTCAAGATGGCTGGACCATCATTGTAAATACACACCTGTACTTTGTATCTCCCCCACGTCATAGTAGATTGTAAGCTCTCATGAGCAGGGTTTTAAATTTTGCTTTAATTATTGCATTGTTAACGTTGCTACTTATGACTTGTGTTTTGAAACTGTTAAACTGTAAAGCGCTGTGGAATATGTTGGCGCTATATAAATAAAGATTATTATGTTTGTTCAGAAGCCACTCCTTTGTTATTTTA
Source organism: Dendrobates tinctorius (assembly GCF_039654945.1). Lineage (NCBI taxonomy): Eukaryota > Metazoa > Chordata > Amphibia > Anura > Dendrobatidae > Dendrobates > Dendrobates tinctorius. The sequence goes on from NW_027361679.1 coordinate 73,982,173, forward strand.
GCTGTGTACTTAGGGTCATAATCTTGTTGGAAGGTGAACCTTCGGCAAAGTCTGAGGTCCAGAGCACTCTGGAAGAGGTTTTCATCCAGGATATCTCTGTACTTGGCCACATTCATGTTTCCATCAATTTCAGCAAGTCGTCCTGTCCCTGCAGCTGGAAAACACCCCTATAGCATCATGTTACCACCACCATGTGTCACTGTTGGGATTGTATTGGGCAGGTGATGAGTAGTGCCTGGTTTTCTCCACACATACTGCTTAGAATTATCGTCAATAGGTTCAATTTTTGTCTCATCAGACCAGTGAATCTTATTTCTCATAGTCTGGGAGTCCTTCATGTGTTTCTTAGCAAACTCTATGTGGGCTTTCATATGTCTTGCACTGAGGAGATGCTGCGTTGGGCCACTTTGCCATAAAGGCCCTACTGATGGAAGGCTGCAGTGATAGTTGACTTTGTATAACTTTCTCCCATCTCCCTACTGCATCTGTGGAGCTCAGCCACAGTGATCTTGGGATTCTTCTTTGCCTCTTACCAAGGCTCTTCTAGCACGATTGCTCAGTTTAGCTGGACGGCCAAGTCTAGGAGGATATCTGGTGGTCCTAAACTTCTTCCCCTTAAGGATTATGGAGGCCACGGTGCTCTTAGGAACCTTAAGTACTGCAGAAATTCTTTTGTAACTTTGGTCGGATCTGTGCCTTGCCACAATTCTGTCTCTGAGCTCCTTGGCCAGTTGCTTTGATCTCATGATTCTCATTTGGTCTGACATGCACTGTGAGCTGTGAGGTCTTATGTAGACAGGTGTGCGCCTTTATAAATCAAGTCCTATCAGTTTAATTAAACATAGCTGAACTCCAATGAAGGAGTTGAACCATCTCAAGGAGGATCACAAGGAACTGGACAGCATGTGACTTAAATTATTATTATAATTTATATAGCCCCATTAATTCCATGGTGCTGTACATGAGAAGGGGAGTTACATACAAAGTTATAGATATCGTTAACAGTAAACAAATTTACAATGACAGACTGGTACAGAGGGGAGAGGACTCTGTCCTTGCGGACTTACATTCTATAGGATAGTGGGGAAGAAACAGAAGGTCGGGGGTGCAGCAGCTCCGGTGGTTTTGAGGCGGCAGCTCGGGCGGTGGTGAGGCGGCAGAATGGTTATTGCAGGCTGCAAGTTTTCCTGAAAAGATGGGTTTTCAGGTTCCGTTTGAAGGATCCGAGGGTGATGGATAATCGGACGTGTTGAGGCATGGAATTCCAGAGGATAAGGGATATTCGGGAGAAATATTAGGATTTGCAGAAGGTAAAGACAGGGGAGTAGCGAGGAGATAGGTGTATTAGTCGGGCAGCAGAGCTGAAGACAGACTGGAGTGGTGCAAGAGAGTTAGCAGGGAGGCCACAGAGGAGAGTGTTGCAGTAGTCAAGGTGGGAGATAATGAGGGCATGTACAAGAGTTTTAGTAGATTGAGGGCTGAGGAAGGAACGGATTCTGGAAATATTTTTGAGATGGAGGTGACAGGAGGTGGCAAGAGTTTGGATGTGTGGTTTGAAGGACAGGGCAGAGTCGAGAGTTAATCCGAGGCAGCGGATTTCAGGTGCGGGAGAGAGCGTGATGCCATTTACCATAATAGATAGATCGGGTAGGGAAGATACGTGAGATGGAGGAAAGATAATGAGTTCAGTTTTGTCTACATTGAGTTTTAGAACGCGAGAGGTGAAAAAGAAGGATATGGCTGATAGACACTCCGGGATTCTGTACAGCAGAGAGGTGACATCTGGGCCAGAGAGGTAGATCTGAGTGTCATCTGCATACAGGTGGTACTGGAAGCCATGGGACTTTATGAGTTGTCCTGGCCAAGAGTATAGATGGAAGAAAGTAGGGGCCCCAGGACAGAGCCTTGGGGGACTCCAACAGAGAGGGGGTGGGATGAGGAGGTAGTGTGGGAGTGAGAAAAGCTGAATGTGCGGTCAGAAAGGTATGAGGCAATCCAGGACAGGGCAAGGTCTTTGATGCCAAGGGAAGAGAAAATCTGTAGCAGTAATCAGTGGTCGACTGTTTCAAAGGCAGAGGACAGGTCGAGAAGGAGGAAGATGGAGAACTGTCTGTTAGCTTTGGCTGTAAGTCATTAGTAATTTTGGTCAAGGCAGTTTCAGTGGAGTGGGGGGGGCGGAAGCCAGATTGGAGGATGTCAAAGAGGGAGTTAGATGAGGGGTGGGAGGAAAGTTGAGCATGGACATGCTGTTCATGGAGTTTGGAAGCAAATGGGAGCAGTGATATGGGGCGATAGCTGGGCATAGCAGTTGGGTCAAGGTTTGATTTTTTAAGGATGGTTGTTATGGTGGCATGTTTGAAGGCAGAGGGGAAGGTACCAGAAGATAGGGATAGGTTGAAGAGATGGGTTAGAGCTGGAATGATCATGTTAGTGAGGTTGGGGAGCAGGTGGGAAGGGATGGGGTCAAGTGCACAGGTGGTGAGGTGTGATTTGGAAAGGAGATGAGTAAGGTCTCCTTCAGTGATGTTGGAGAGGGAGGTTATTAGGGAAGGGCAGAGGTCTGATATGTGAAGTGGTTGTGGTGGTGGAACAGTAAAGGTTTGCCTTGTTTGGTCGATCTTGTTTTTGAAGTAGGTGGCAAAGTCCTCAGCAGAGATGAGGGGAGTTGGAGGTGGCAGTGGTGGGTGGAGGAGAGAGTTAAATGTGCTGAACAGTTGTTTTGGGTTGTGGGATAAAGAAGATGCAAGGTTTGTGAAATAGGTCTGTTTAGCTGAGGTGAGGGCTTACTTGAAGGCAAGTGTAGCTTGTTTGAAAACAGTGAAGTCGTCTGGCAGGTGTGTTTTCTTCCAACGCCGCTCCGCGAACCTGGATGCTTGTCGAAGTTTTTTGGTAAGGTTGTTGTGCCAGGGTTGCATATTGATTTGTCGCATTTTGCCATGCATGAGAGGGGCGACTGAGTCTATGGCTGATGTGAGGGTGGCGTTGTAGAAAGCGGTGGCACTGTCCATGTTGTGGAGTGAAGATATGGAGGACAGAGGTAGAAGAGAGTCTGAGAATCTGTGAATGTCTAGGTGTGTGAGGTTTCTGCGAGGATATGCTAGTGGCTGGACATGGGGGCAGGTGAGAAGGATAAGGATGAGAAGATGAGAAGATGGTGGTCAGATAGGGGGAAGGGAGAGGTTGTGAGATTGGGTAGGGAACAGAGGCGGGTGAAGATGAGGTTTAATGTATGTCCATCTGTGTGGGTGGCTGTGGAGGACCACTGAGTAAGTCCAAAGGATGAGGTAAGTGACAGGAGTTTGGAGGCTGCTGGCTGGTGGGTGTCAATGGGGATGTTGAAGCCCCCAATGATGATGGTGGGGATGTCAGCAGAGAGAAAGTGGAGGAGCCAGGTGGAGAATTGGTCGATGAAGGCAGTGGCTGAGCCCGGTGGTCGGTATATAACATCCATTTGGAGATTAGAGGGAGAGTAGATACGGACAGAGTGAACCTCGAAAGAAGGGAGGGGTGGGTATTGGATAGGGTTGAAGGAGCAGTTTTTAGAAATGAGGAAACCCACTCCTCCACCATGTCTGTTGCCAGGGCGAGGAGTGTGGGTAAAGTGGAGGCCGCCATATCTCAGTGCGGCCGAGGAGGCCGTGTCAGGGGGTGTCAGCCAGGTCACAGTGAGGGCCAGGAAGGAAAGGTTACCGGAGGTAAAGAGGTCGTGGATCACGTGGAGCTTGTTGCAGATGGAGCGAGCATTCCAAAGTGCTCCAGAGAGAGAGGGTGTGGGAGGGTGGGGGTCAGTGGCACAGGTTTTAAGTGTGAGGGTTTAGGTATGAGTGTCTAAGCAAAGGGTCTGAATACTTATGACCATGTGATATTTCAGTTTTTCTTTTTTAATAAATTTGCTAAAATTTCTACATTTCTGTTTTTTTTCAGTCAGGATTAGTGTTGAGCGATACCACCCGATATTGAGAAATATCGGATTGGATCGGCCAATACCCAAAAAGTATCGGGTATCACCGATTCCGATACCGGAAGTCCCATTCAAGTCATTGGGACAGAAATATCGGAATGAAAAAAAAACCTTTCTTTCCTTGTAGGTTAATTCTACATGAAGAAAAACAACTAAGAATAATGTAGAATGTTTTGGGGGAGGTGGAGGAGACATTAAAGGCATAGAGGTTTAGCCCAATCAAATGGAATAGCAGGAATAATTTTTTTTTTAAAGACATTCGGAGTTACAAAGATATTGACAATGTTAACCTTTTTTATATTTTGTCAGATATGTATGTTTCACTACTTCCATGCTCTTCACCTTCTTTTTACTTCTCCCACACTTTCTCCTTCATGATCCTCAGCAGCAGCATCTTTTTCATCAACTTCTTCTTCACCTTATTCATCTTCTTCTTCTTCACCTTCTTCCTATTATTCTTTTTTTTTACATTCTTCATATTCTTCAACTATTATTCTTCTTCATATTCTACTTCTTCATCTTCTTCCTATTCTTCTTCTTCATCATATTCTTATTTGTGACAGGCATTCCTGTAATTGTTATCTAAAAAAGTTTGAAGATTACACCTTCCATTCTGCCTGTCACAAAAGATTTACAACAGGATTTGTCTATGTTCAGTTTGGCCTGCAGCAGCAGGCATTTTCCAAAGGCACCATGAGGAGGAACGGACTCACCCCCATACACTGCTTAGTCTTCTTCTGCTTATACTTTAGATAATATATTTTGCTCTGATTTTTAGTCTTATGCTTAATGTTGTTCTGCTTTTTGTTCTGCAGCTTCTTGGTCTTCTGCTTCTTGGTCTTCTGTCTCTTGTTGTTCTGTATCTTGGAGGTTGTCTTCATGTTCTTTGTCCTCTTGGTCATCTTCTTCAGGGTCATCTTTTTGGTCTTCTTCTGGGTGGTTTTCCAGGTCGTCGTCTTCAGGGTCATCATTTTCGTGGTCGTCGTCTTCTTCGGGGTGGTCTTCAGTGTTGTCGTCTTCAGGATTGTCATCAGGGAGATCCAGAGTGATAATAAAGAAAAACCATTTCCAAAAGCTTGAACTTGGAAATGTAGAAGAAGGTACAAGAAGGCTGAGGAATTGCCGAGAACCAGCTGACGGTGCTGGAACCCGGATGGGTAGCCGAAGCTGCAAGAGCCAATGGAACTAGCGAGGACCAGCTGACGGTGCTGGAACCCGGAGGGGCAGCAGAAGGAACAAGAGCCAATGGCACAACGGTGGACCAGCTGACGGTGCTGGAACATGGTTACTAAGCAGGAGGTACCTGTGCTAGAAATCACTACCAAGGACCAGCAGACGTTGCTGGAACTCGGATACCGAGAAGGAGGCACCTAGGCCAAAGGCTCTGCCTGGAACCAGCTGACGGTGCTGGAACCCGGATGGTTAGCAGAAGCTGCAAGAGCTAATGGAACTAGCGAGGACCAGCTGATGGTGCTGGAACCCGGAGGGGCAGCAGAAGGAACAAGAGTCAATGGCACAACCGTGGACCAGCTGACAGTGCTGGAACACGGTTACTAAGCAGGAGTTACCTGTTCTAGAAAGCACTACCAAGGACCAGCAGACGTTGCTGGAACTCGGATACTGAGAAGGAGGCACCTAGGCCAAAGGCTCTGCCTGGAATCAGCTTATGGTGCTGGAACCCAGATGGTTAGCAGAAGCTGCAAGAGCTAATGGAACTAGCGAGGACCAGCTGACGGTGCTGGAACCCGGAGGGGCAGCAGAAGGAACAAGAGCCAATGGCACACCCGCGGACCAGCTGACGGTGCTGGAACGCGGTTACTAAGCAGGAGGTACCTGTGCTAGAAAGCACTACCAAGGACCAGCAGACATTGCTGGAACTCGGATACCGAGAAGGAGGCACCTAGGCCAAAGGCTCAGCCTGGAACCAGCTGACGGTGCTGGAACCCGGATGGGTAGCAGAAGGTACCCATGAAAAACAAAGTTGCAAGGCCGCGAGTCGGCCGCAGTTACCGAAACCCACAGTCCTTACAGGGGGTGCTTGTCCTATTGGCACTACGGAACCAGCCTGTATTACCAGAACCCGCAGCCCACCTAGGTAGCCCATAAACTGCAGGCACCATAGACTCAGCTAACCCGACCGCAACACGACAGGACAACATATTGGTGGCAAAGTGACGGTGACACTTCCCGGAAACTAGTAGTGGGAATGTGGACAGAGCAGGAGACCTTGCCGGACACACATCAGCGGATCAACTGACGTGACTGAACCCCAGTAACACAGGAACAAGTGTTGATTGTGCAGATAGCACTTTTGAGCAGCAACTGGTGGTGTTGGAGGCCAGGGGAAATACAAGAGACAGTGGAGCCAGAGGCCTAATTGGAGCACGGTTAAAAATCATTAGTAGTCTGAATGTGGAGGCAGCAGTAGACATTGCCATCCACACAGAATTGGAGCAGCTGGCATTACTGCACCCCAATAACACTGGAGCATGTGTTTTTCTCTGTGCAGATGGCACTTCCAAGCAACAACTGGCGATGTTGGAGCCCAGGATCAATCATGGAGCAGGCTAAGGCCTACTTGGAGCAAGTTTAATATCTGATGCGGGGTGAATGTGTAGGCCGCAGGAGATATGGCCGTCCACACAGCAGGGGAGCATCTGGCGTTACTGCACCCCACTAACACTGGACCATGTGTTTTTCTCTGTGCAGACGGCACTTCTGAGCAACAACTGACAGTGTTGAAGCCCAGGATCGAACATGGAGCAGGCTGAGGCCTACTTGGAGCAAGTTGAATATCTGATGCGGGGTGAATGTGGAGGCCACAGGAGATATTGCCGTACACACAGCAGGGGACCAGCTGGCATTACTGAACCCCACTTACACAGGAGCTAGTGTTTTTCTCTGTGCAGACGGCACTTCTGAGCAACAACTGACTGTGTTGAAGCCCAGGGATTACAGTTCAGGTGGTAGAAACATGAACACAACAGGAGACCTGGATACTGTTGCCAACCAATTATTTATTCTGGAAGAGGACTGGCAAATTCTGGCAAGATCCAGGCCTTGTTCATTTTCAGAAAAGTAAGCTGTTATCGGAGGATAGTCGCGTGCGACGGTCTGTTAGTACACCACCTGCGGCACTAAAGACGCGTTCCGATAATTCACTGGCAGCAGGGCAAGCCAGCACCTCCAATGCATACTGGATAAGCTCTGGCCATGTATCCAGCTTAGAGACCCAAAACTTGAATGGGGAAGAGCCATCTGGGAGTACACCGACAGGGCAAGACATGTAGTCTGTCACCATCTGACGGAAACGTTGCCTCCTGCTGACTGGAGCCGTCTGTGATGGTGTTCACATTTGTGGCGGGTACACAAAACTTTGCCACATTTGGGCCATATTGGTCTTGCCTTATGCTGAGGCGCTGCCTCTGCTCCCTCTTTGTGCAGAGCTTCCTCCACTGCCTCGGCGCACAGAGCTGCTTTGTAAAGCACTAGCAGCACTGCTCTCTGGTGGAATTGAGAACATGATGGACTGCACCAGTGTGTCTTGGTACTCCCGCATTTTACGCTCCCGGTTCAACGGTGTTATGAGGCTTTGTAAGTTGTCCTGGTAGCGAGGATCTAGGATGGTGTACACCCAATAATCAGCCGTGTTGAGAATGTGGGCGATGCGGCGGTCATTTCTCAGGCACTACTGCATGAAATCAACCATGTGCTGCAGACTCCCAACTGCCCAAGAAACGCTGTCCCCTGCTTGAGGCATCATCTCTGCCTGCTCTGCATCACCCCACCCTCGCTGTACATACTGACTAGAGCATTGTGTACCTCCCTCCTCTGGAGAGATGTCTTCCGCCTCTATTGACTCCTCCTCATCCTCCTCACAAAGTGTCCCCTGCCTAGGCCTTTGAGAGGAACCACGTAGCGCAGACTGTCCAGAAGCAGATGGCATTTGTGACTCCTCATCCTCCACCTCTTCCAAAACCTCCTCCCTTAGTGCTTGCAGTGTTTTTTGAAGCAGGCAGATAAGGGGGACAGTCATGCTGACTAGTGCATCATCTGCACTCGCCATCCGCGTGGAATCATTGAAGGCATGCAAAACGAGGCAGATGTCCTTCATAGAGGCCCACTCAGTGGTGCTGAAGTGTGACCGGCGCACAGTGCGACTTGTTTGCGCCTGATGCATCTGGTACTCCATTACTGCTGCCTGCTGCTCACACAAACGCTCCAACATATGTAACATTGAATTCCACCGGGTGGGTAGGTCACATATGATGCGATGTTCTGGAAGGCGTAATCGGCGCTGCAGAGCTGCAATGTGCGATCTTGCCGCGCTAGAACACCGCAAGTGAGCGCACTCTATGCGGACCTTGTGCAGCAGTGCATCTAGATCTGGATAGTCCCTCAGAAAGCTCTGCACGATCAAGTTGAGCACATGTGCCAGACATGGGATGTGAGTGAGGTTGCCTAGGCCAAGAGCTGCCACCAGATTTTGGCCATTGTCACACACTACCAAGCCTTGCTGGAGATTCGCTGGCCCAAACCACACGTCGCTCTCCTGCTTGATGGCATTCCAGAGCTCCTGCACTGTGTGGCTTCGATTCCCCAAAGAAATTAATTTCAGTATGGCCTGTTGACGTTTGGCCACGGTTGTGCTCATATCGGTCGTAACAGGCTCCTGCAGCGCTGATTCTGAGGAACTGGAGTATGAGGAGGAGTCAATGTGTACAGACTGGATTCCTGCAATCCTTGGAGTTGGCAGAACACATACAGCACCACTCTCAAGATCTGTACCCGGCTCCACAACATTGACCCAATGGGCAGTGAGGGAAAGGTATCGTCCCTGTCCATGGGTACTGGTCCACGCATCGGTGGTCAGGTGGACCTTGCTACTGACGGCGTTTAGTAGCGCATGTTTAATTTTTCCCTCCACATGCTTTTGTAGGGCAGGGACGGCTTGCCTTCTGAAATAAAAGCTGCTGGGCACGTTGTATTGTGGGACTGCCAATGCCATGAAGTTACGGAATGTGTCAGTCTCCACCAGCCTGAATGAGAGCATTTCAAGGGCCAGTAATTTTGCAATGCCAGCCTTCAGAGTCTGTGCTCGGGGATGGTTTGCCGAGTATGGCCGCCTTTTCTCCCATGCCTGTGCTACCTATGGCTGTAGAGTGGCCTGGGAGTGTGAGGATGAACGGGAACTTGGTGTTGTGAGTGGAATGTCACTGGGTCTCTGGACAACAGTGCCAGAGGTTCTTCCATGGTGATCCTATGAGGAAGCCGAACCAGCTGTGTATGAACTGGAGGAAGAGCCTACAACACGAGCTGAAGAGGTGGCAGGTGGTGCTGTAGGTTGGCCTACATCTTCAGTGTGTCATTGTAACTCCACGACGTGCTTGGTCCGCACATGTTTCCACATATTTGTGGTATTGAGGTTGCTGACACTTTTCCCTCTTTTGACTTTCTGATGACACAGCTTGCACTTGACAAAGCAAATGTCATCTGCAACTGTGTCAAAAAAGGACCACGCACTGCAAGTCTTTGGAGCCCCCGTTTTGGCTTTTGGAAGAGGAATGCTCCTAACGGGTGCCGAAGTGGAGGCTACAGGCAACCAAGTCTGCCCCCTCCCTCTCCCTCCTGTTTTGGCCGTTCGGGGAATCTCTTTCTCAGAACTGCTCCCACCACCTTCCTGCTCCTCACGCCATGATGGGTCAAGGACCTCATCATCTACACTCCCCTCTTCAAACACCTGCTTCTCCTGGGTAGTCTCGCCAGCACCGTGCGCACCAGAAAGTGGCACCTGAGTCTCGTCATCATCTGATGCGTACTGAGGTGTGCTGACCATAGGCACTGGCCCACCCGCCTCTTCAGATTCAGGGGGAAAAAGCAGTTGCGCATTACTGCATACTCCCTCTTCTTCACATTCTTGAATGCTGCTTGGCTGGCCCCCTCTTTCCAAGCCAACAGATTCAGAGAACAGAAGTAGAGACTGTGATGGCTCCTGTACAGGGCTCTCTGACTGCCTGGGCAATTTGGCAGGTGGTGAAGAGACAGATGGTTGCTCTTCAGTGCTCTGGCCCTGAGAGGACGTGGAAGTCACTGAAGTCGATGCGTTAGCTGCCATCCATCCGACAATGGCTTCAATATGTTCGTCCCACAGCAGTGGGGTACGGCAAGGGGGATGCTGAGTCACTGGTGCTCGCAGCAGGCACAGAATCCCCACGTCCTCTCCCTGCTGAATCCCCACGTCCTCTCCCTGCTGAAACTCCACACCCACGCCCACGACCACGTGCCTTACTCCCTGCCTTCTTCATCTTGGTAGACTGATAAAGATAGGCAGAAAAGTACAAAGGGGGGCTTAGTGTGCTTATTCCTGAACAGCTGCTAACAGGTATAAGAAACACTTGTGAACTACACTTTAATGTGAGCTAATGTGGCCTACACAACTGTCAAGTGGAGTGTTTGGTGAACTTTATTTAGTTTTTTTTTTCAAAAAAACAAAAAGGATGTGACCAAAGATTTGAAAGCGATAGTATCACAAACTTTTTGGAGCTATTACAATGCAGGACGGTAACCTACAATGCAAAAGGTGAGGCTCCAAAAAATAGAGTAATACTAATCTGGCTGCGGCTGCAGGGCACAAGCCAGAAAAAAATCTCCTCTATCTACTCCTATATAGTGTTTGCAACCAACCAATGTAGATGGATACAGATGGATGCACACTAATAGGAGAATTAATGAAAAATGAGCTGCAATAAAAGAAAAATATGAATGAGGCAGTGACGCACGCTGAGTGGCCTACAACCAGACGTAGCTGCAGGACACACTACAGCGTGAGCTGCACTCACACACAGACCTCTCAAACAGCCGTGAACAGTACAGATAGCTGTGCACTAGCACTGGAAGGCTGCAGAAAGGCTCCGCTGTCTACTCCTATAGTGTTTGCAAACAACGTATATGGATACGGATGGATGCACACTAATAGGAGAATGAAAAATGAGCAGCAATAAAAGAAAAATATGTATGAGGCAGTGATGCACACTGAGCAGCCTTCAACCAGACGTGGCTGCAGGACACACTACACAGCGTGAGCTGCACTCACACAGACCTTGCAGACAGCTGTGAACAGCGCTGCTGCAAGGCAAAAGAAAGCTACACTGATTGAGAATGTAGCCTGGGTAAAGCACAATATTATTTGGAAAATCGCTATCTCTAACAGTCCCTCAGAGTCTTGAACAGCAGCCTGTCCCTAACTGAATTCACAGCAGAGTGAACGCTAAATGGCGGCGGCGGCTTTTATAGTGCATCATGACATCATTTCAGCAGCCAATCACAGCCATGCCATTAGTTAACATGCCTACATGCCTAACAGGATGTGCCCACACTTCTGAGGATTGCCATTGGCTGAATCAAATCAAACTGGCTCATAGCATTATGGGAACTTCCGATTCCGGTATTCGATATGCTAAAAATATCGGAACTCAGTATCGGAATTCCGATACCGTGAATATCGGCCGATACCCGATACTTGCGGTATCAGAATGCTCAACACTAGTCAAGATGGGGTGCAGAGTGTGCATTAATGAGAAAAAAATGAACTTTTTTGAATTTACCAAATGGCTGCAATGAAACAAAGAGTGAAAAATTTAAAGGGGTCTGAATATTTTCCGAACCCACTGTATGTAATTGGCCCGATAAGATGATCTATATATATAATTGGCCCCATATATTGTTCCATATGTAATTTGAACCATAAGATTTTCCATAGGTAATTGACTCCATATATTGCTCCAAACATTAAAAAAAATGAAATACCTCTCCTTGCTGGCTGCACCTCTGCTCCGGACCCCTCAGTGTCGCTGTCTTCCGGCTCTCTGCACTGTGACTGTTATTTCAGAGTGTGCACACTAGTGACGTCAATGCGCTCTCTGGCCTTAACATCACAATCAGAGGACAGAAGACGCTACAGAGGTGGAACAGGGAGAGGTGAGCATCCTAAGTACCAGAGAATGGAGCAACCGGGGGTGCACACTCGTGGGCGCCGACACTGGCACATGCATTGGGCCCCCATAGCGTGTCGGTGTCCCCAATGGCACCTGGGCCATGGAACTTGACCGGGTGTGCCAGGTGCAGACGCCGGCCCTGGTAGCGGACATAGCAGATACTAAGGCTGAGTTCACCGTGGCGTTTTTGTCGCGTTTCCATGGCGGTTTTAACCGCGCGATTTTGCCACGAAAATGCGAAAAATAAGCATCCCATGCATTCCTATGGGATTCCGCAATACTGTGCTAATGCTGCGGTTTTTACCGCGGCGGAATCGCTTCGCGGTAAAAACCGCAGCATGCTCATTAATTTCGCGGAATCGTGGCGATCCTGCACCTATAGGAATGCATTGTTCTGCTTACTTTCTGCATGTGGCTGTGCACACCATGCGAAAAGTAAGCAGAACATTTGCGGATGGTACCCATGGTCCGGAGGAGAGGAGACTGTCCTCCAGGCTTTGGGTACCATATCCGTGTAAAAAATAGAATTTAAAATAAAAAATATTGTTATTCTCACCTTTCGACGTCCCGCGCAGCCTTCCCGCCTCTCTCCACGCTCCCGGTCCCAGTAATTCTTTGCGAGTGATGACGTCCGTTCCTGCGGGATCGTGAAGTCTCGCGGTCATTCGCGCGACGTCATCGCGAATGGCCGCGAGACGTTGCGATCCCGCAAGAACAGACGTCATCGCGGTAATTGTCGCAAAGGACTACTGGGACCGGGAGCATGGAGAGAGGCGGGAAGGCTACGCGGGACGTCGGAAGGTGAGAATAACAATATATTTTTTTATTATTATTATTTTTTACATTCTATCTTTTACTATTGAGGCCGCCTAGGCATAGGCGGCCTCAATAGTATAAAGTTGGGCACACTCGATAAACACTATGTTTGACGAGTGTGACCAACCTGTCAATCAGTTGTCCAAGCGATGCTGCAGATCGCTTGGAAAACGCTAGCAATTCTGCAAGCTAATTACGCTTGCAAAATGCTAGTTTTTCCACGGGAAAATAGCGGGAATTTAAAATGCGATTTTCCGGCGGAATGGAATTCCAGAATTCTCGCGGTAATTACCGCGAGAGTTCCGCTACGTGTGAACCCAGCCTAAGAGTCCCAACAACTCACAGTACTTATGCGAATTGTTGTAGGAACTTTAGTTACACCTTACTGCAGGGGTTCCCAACCTGTGCCTCAGGAGTCACATGTGGATCGCATGTGCATAATGTGTGTCTCGTGGCTGTCTGCCAGCTTGGTGTTCTACTACCAGGATTAGCAAACGGCTATGAAGAGCATGTTTCCAGATGGAGACTTTTATGAGTAGCCCAGCACAGGAGAGCAGATTTGGATGCACATATACTGGCCTTGGTGGTTCACAGTTAATTTAAGTCTTTTAAGCTGGAGACAGGATGATATTGCCAGTCAGAGAAAGTTCTTGAAGCTGGATGTTTCTGGGAGTGTGATGGGAGCACTTGTTGAAGGTGAGAAAGGTGGGAACCCCTGGATTTTGGCATACTGTCTTGTTGTGATTTCTGTGGAAAAGCTTTGGCTGTCATATCGGTAATTAATGTCTGAGGGACATAACTGTGAGGAGGGCAGGAGCTGGATGTGGCACATGACCCTATCTCAGAGCTAAATGTGGCTCTAAAGGTGAGAAAGGCTGTAGACCACTGCCTTACTGTATTTCCACTATTAGGAGGATATCTAGAATCTTGATAATGGAAGTGGAGGAGGAAAGGGAATAAATAAAATAAATTAATGCAGAGGAGTAAGGTAAAAAAACAAAAATCATAACTAAAAATATAGCTACGTTACTGAATCTATTCATGATTAATTGTGTGCTTAAAAGGAGACTAATGCGAAGTACAGAGACCATTAGTTTCTTAAGAGTCATTGAGTATTTCTGCTTACATCTGCCTCTGTAAAAAATGCAATAGCTGAAGAGAATGGAAAATGTTGTACTTTCCTTATATCCTGCTATTGTTATCACCTATAAAGACCATGCCCACTGAGGTCACAATAAATTTTCTGTGTCAATAAAGATCATTCTACAGCAAGGACGAGTCCTAAAATTCCGGTACCAAACTTCCCGTCACCACCTGGCACATGCATGTTTCAGTAAACACTTCCGTTCCAAGCAACTTTTCTTAGAACTCTGCTTTGTGCTTTTCCCCTGGGATTGTTGCTCAAAATGTGTGAATAAATTATCAACTGGGCATTTACTTTTCCATCTCCTGACTGACCAGTACTAGACTGTGTAGAGAAACGCCAACTAGAAATCATTAGTTTCATAACAAAGGAACACATCACAGAGTTCTTGGAACAGATGTTCAATATAATTAGTTAATTGGCAACGCAAGTGAAAGAGACATGACAGAAGAGTGGTCAGGTCCTTTTTAAAATAGCACAACACTTACATTTATAAATGAAACCCAATAGATACCTACCATAGAGTATATATCGGGCTCAGTAGGACGACTGGAGTATACCCATAACGCTACACAACCTGTGAAGCTTATTGTTTTACTTACATGTTAGGCTGAATTTGTTTATCCGCACGGTACCATGTGTCATACATTCAACTCAAATATCAGTATTTGTACAAACTTATTGTCCTTCAAATAGTAATGGTGCCTTTTAGTGACCCATTTCAGAAATGGTGCCCCTCACTCAAGGCAAACCATTTACAGGTACTTCTAACAAAATTATAATATCATCGAAACGTTAATTTATTTCAGTTCTTCAATACAAAAAGTGAAACTCATATATTATATAGAGTCATTACAAACAGAGTGGTCTATTTCAAGTATTTATTTCTGTTAATATTGATGATTATGGCTTACAGCCAATGAAAACCCAAAAGTCATTATCTCAGTAAATTAGAATACTTTATAACAATAACACCAGCTTGAAAATGATTTTAAAATCCGAAATGTTAACCTACTGAAATGTATGTTCTCCTTGAGGAAACCTTTGCGATCCTCCAAAGACTTCTCCCTGAAGGCTCTACATTTTAGTAGAGGATGTAGTTTCTTGTGTAGAGGAAACTGTTTACTAACATGCTGAGGCTTGTTCTTGTCTGGAGGGGGTTTATTTGCATTGTGAGGAGGGCCTGTGGAAACAATGTTAGTTTTGTGGACTGCCACGGGTGTCCTACTGGGTTTGACACTGGGGGCAGTGGAACATGACAGAGTGAACGGAGTGAACGCAAAACTAGGGTCATTTCTGATCTTAGCTTGTTGGATGACAAAATCTACAAAAACAGTGAAAGGAGGGAACGTTATACTATGATTTTGTTTATACTGTGAACCATATGTAACCCACTTTTCTTGTAGGTTGTAAGGAAGTTTTTGCATTATCAGATTGACACCCCTAGCAGTGTTTAAGAATGAAAATCCGGGCAAGTCTCCTTCCTCCTGGTCAACCTGTAACTCTATCAATAAATGACTCAATTCTCTAAGCTTTTGACAACCTTTAGGTCCTACCTTAGGGAAAACATCAGTTCTTTTATATAAAGCATTCTCTATATTTTCATTATTATTTATATAGTGACATTAAATCCATGGTGCTGTACATGAGAATGGGGGTTACATACAAAGTTAAAGATATCGATAACAGTAAACAAATTTACAATGACAGACTGGTACAGAGGGGAGGGGACCCTGTCCTTGTGGACTTACATTCTACGGGATAGTGGGGAAGAGACAAAAGGTTGGGGGTGCAGCAGCTCTGGTGGTGATGAGGCGGCAGCTGAGGCGGTGGTGAGGCGGCAGAATGGTTATTGCAGGTTGTAAGCTTTCCTGAAAAGATGGGTTTTTAGGTTCCGTTTGAAGGATCCGAGGGTGGTGGATAATCGGACGTGTTGAGGCATGGCATTCCAGAGGATAGGGGATATTTGGGAGATATTTTGGAGGCGGTTGTGTGAGGAAAGAATAAGTGTGGAGGAGAGTAGGAGGTCTTGGGAGGATCAAAGATTACATTAGGGAAGATATTGGGAGATTAGTTCAGAGATATAGGGAGGGGAAAGGTTGTGGATGGCTTTGTAGGTCAGTGTTTGTAGTTTGAACAGGATTCGTTGGGGAATTGGGAGCCAATGGAGGGATTTGCAGAGGGGAGAGACAGGGGAGTAGCGAGGAGAGAGGTGGATTAGTCAGGCAGCAGAATTGAGGACAGACTGGAGTGGTGCAAGAGAGTTAGCAGGGAGGCCACAAAGGAGAGTGTTTCAGTAGTCAAGGCGGGAGATGATGAGGGCATGTACAAGAGTTTTAGTAGATTGAGGACTGAGAAAGGGACGGATTCTGGAAATATTATTGAGTTTGAAGCGACAGGAGGTGGCAAGAGATTGGACGTGTGGTTTGAAGGACAGGGCAGAGTCGAGAGTTCCTCCGAGGCAGCGGATTTCAGGTGCGGGAGAGAGCATGATGCCGTTTACCATAATAGATAGATCGGGTAGGGTAGATACGTGAGATGGAGGAAAGATAATGAGTTCAGTTTTGTCTACGTTGAGTTTTAGGAAGCGAGAGGTGAAAAAGGAGGATATGGCTGATTGATACTCTGGGATTCTGTACAGCAGAGAGGTGATATCTGGGCCAGAGAGGTAGATCTGAGTGTCATCTGCATACAGGTGGTACTGGAAGCCATGGGACTTTATGAGTTGTCCTGGCCAAGAGTATAGATGGAAGAAAGTAGGGGCCCCAGGACAGAGCCTTGGGGGACTCCAACAGAGAGAGGGCGGGATGAGGAGGTAGTGTGGGAGTGGGAAACGCTGAATATGCAGTGAGAAAGGTATGAGGAAATCCAGGACAGGGCAAGGTCTTTTATGCCAAGGGAAGAAAGAATCTGTAGCAGTAGGCAGTGGTCAACTGTGTCAAAGGCTGAGGACAGGTCAGAGAAGGATGGAGAACTGTCTGTTAGCTTTGGCTGTGAGTAAGTCATTAGTAATTTTGGTCAGGGCAGTTTCAGTGGAGTGGTGGGGTGGAAGCCAGATTGCAGGATGTCAAGGAGGGAGTTAGATGAGAGGTGGGAGGAAAGTTGAGCATGGACATGCTGTTCAAGGAGTTTGGAAGCAAACGGGAGCAGTGATATTGGGCGAAAGCTGGGCATAGCAGTTGGGTCAAGGTTTGATTTTTTGAGGATGGGTGTTATGGTGGCATGTTTGAAGGCAGAGGGGAAGGTACCAGAAGATAGGGATAGGTTGAAGAGATGGGTTAGGGCTGCAATGATCATGTTAGTGAGGTTGGGGAGCAGGTGGGAAGGGATGGGGTCAAGTGCACAGGTGGTGAGGTGTGATTTGGAAAGGAGATTAGTAAGCTCTCCTTCAGTGATGTTGGAAAGGGAAGTTATTAGGGAAGGGCAGAGGTCTGGTATGTGGAGCGGTAGGGGTGGTGGAACTGTAAAGGTTTGCCTTGTTTGGTCGATCTTGTTTTTGAAGTAGGTGGCAAAGTCCTCAGTAGAGATGAGGGGAGTTGGAGGTGGCAGTGGTGGGCAGAAGAGAGAGTTGAATGTCCTGAACAGTTGTTTTGGGTTGTGAGATAATGAAGATACAAGGTTTGTGAAATAGGTCTGTTTAGCAGATGTGAGGGCTGATTTAAAGGCAAGTGTAGCTTGTTTGAAAGCAGTGAAGTCCGGCAGGCATGTTTTCTTCCAACGTCGCTCCGCTTGTCGAAGTTTTTTGATGAGGTTGTTGTGCCAGGGTTGCCTATTGGTTTGTCGAACTTTGCCATGCATGAGAGGAGCGACTGAGTCTATGGCTGATGTGAGGGTGGTGTTATAGAAAGCGGTGGCACTGTCCGTGTTGTGGAGTGAAGATATGGAGGACAGAGGTAGAAGAGAGTCTGAGAGTCTGTGAATGTCTAGGTGTGCGAGGTTTCTGCGAGGATGTGCTAGTGGCCGGACATGGGAGGCAGGTGAGAAGGACAAGGTTGAGAAGGTGAGTAGATGGTGGTCAGATAGGGGGAAGGGAGAGGTTGTGAGATTAGATAGGGAACAGAGGCGGGTGAAGATGAGGTCTAATGTATGTCCATCTATGTGGGTGGAGTAAGTCAAAGGATGAGGTAAGTGACAGGAGTTTGGAGGCTGCTGGCTGGTGGGTGTCAATGGGGATGTTGAAGTCCCCCATGATGATGGTGGGGATGTCAGCAGAGAGAAAGTGGAGGAGCCAGGTGGAGAATTGGTCGATAAAGGCAGTGACTGAGCTCAGTGGTTGGTATATGACAGCCATGTGGAGATTGGAGGGAGAGTAAATACAGACAGAGTGAACCTCGAAAGAAGGGAGGATAAGGGAAAGTGGGGGTTGGATAGGGTTGAAGGAGCAGTTTTTAGAAAGGAGGAAACCCACTCCTCCACCTTGTCTGTTGCCACGGCGAGGAGTGTGGGTAAAGTGGAGGCCGCCATAACTCAGTGCGGTCAGGGAGGCCGTATCAGGGGGTGTCAGCCAGGTCACAGTAAGGGCCAGGAAGGAAAGGTTGCGGGAGGTAAAGAGGCCGTGGATCACGTGGAGCTTGTTGCAGATGGAGCGAGCATTCCAAAGTGCTCCAGAAAGAGGGTGCGGGAGGGGGTCAGTGACACAGGTTTTAAGTGTAAGGGATTGCGGTAGTTTCTCTTAGTGTGAGAAAGATAAGGGTGAGGATAAGTGGGATGTATGAGGCAGGGGGGGGCGAGGATTGGGGGATATGTCACCAGCAGTGAGAAGCAGAGAAAGTGAAAGCAGGTGGGAAAAGGAGAATGATCGTCTTGTATTGTATTTTAGTAGGAGAGGTCTGAGGTTAAGGAGTATGTCTGCAGATAAAGCGAGGTGGGGGGTAAGAGAGAGGGGGAGATAGTTATTTGGTTCGAGGGTGCAGGGGTTTGGGGATAGCGAAGGAGAGGAAAGATTAGTGGAGTAAAAACGGTGATGGCAAATGTGAGCATGGTTAAAGAGGAGGGAAAAAAAAGTAAGAAAGCAGTGGTTAGTCTTACCGTCTGACCGATTTCTGGTATATTTCTCACGTATCGCTTTAAAAATGTCACTTCAAATGATGTCACATCTGACCAAGGTCATATCTGACCTGCTCTGTTCAACTTATACCATTCAAATGTCCATGAAATGAAGCCAGGTGAGTGAGGGAGGGAGGAGGAGAAGGGGGCTGGAGGACGGTTCACAGCAGGGGGCAATTAACAGATTGCAGTTAATGGGACATTTGACTAGCATCAAAATTGAAGAAAGAGGTAGGATAAGATGAACTGATAAGACTAGGTGTGAGGAGCATGGGCATATCAATATGCATACAGTCAATTTGAAGTATGATACATGGAATTAAAGTCAGGGGAAAAACAGAGTACAGACATACCAATTAAAAACAGAGGGTGAACAATGCATGAGGGTTCAGGGGTTCAGTGAGTATTCTGGATTAAGAAGCAGGTTTAGCAGACATACCAATTAAAAACAGAGGGTGAACAATGCATGAGGGTTTAGGGGTTCAGTGAGTATTCTGGATTAAGAAGCGGGTTCAGCAGACATACCAATTAAAAACAGAGGGTGAACAATGCATGAGGGTTCAGGGGTTCAGTGAGTATTCTGGATTAAGAAGCGTCTTTCCCACACTTTACATAGACCTGTGTGTGGGTGCTTTATATTAATGTCTCTTAGTCTTTTGGCATGTTCGACCGACTCACTTCCGAGCCACTTTACTAGGAGATCTAACTCCTCACTACTAGAAAGGTCGAGACCACGAATGGCGTTCTGGAACGAGGCTCACCATGACCTATAGATCTCGGGTTTATCAGTGAACTTTACAAGTCCCTTTGTAACCACCAGTTCTCGGCGGGTAAAGTACTTTGCAAAGTCCATGGTGGCTCGGTCAGTGCTGGCTCGAGCCGGAGTGTTATAGTCATGTCTAGTGTGTGGTGTATCACCATACCTGTAAGACGCTTCTGATTTTGGATAGTCTGTGCAGTACTTTCTCGGTGAAGAAGGTGTCTCTTTAAGGTGAGATGGGAGCTGTACCTTCTGCTCAGTGAAATGGTAGCTGTGGTCGACATCTCTGTGCTGGACGCCTCCTCGTCTATAGTAGTGAAGATCGCTGGTAATTAGCATAGGCTGATCGATGTGGTGTATCAGGGCTGTACTCTGTGACTCACTGCGCTGGATTTTGCTGCTCTAGATCTGATCCGAGAATGTTGCTGCATCTCTCATAATCAGGATCCTTAATAGCTTTCAAATACTCTGCCTTAGCTATTGCAGCTGCTGTCTCTTTGTCTGCTGCAAGTCTTTCTAGAGACGCTCGCAGGTGCGCACTCTCCACCTCTTGCTCTACCTGCAAATGTGCAGCTTTGGCTTCTTGCTTTGCCTGCAGATGTGCAGTTTCGGTCTCTTTCTCTGCCTGCAAACATACAGTTTCGGCTTGCAGGCTTGCAGTTTCGGCCTCTCTCTCTGCCTGCAAACGTGCGGTTTCAGTCTCTTGCTCTGCTTGCAGACGTACCTTCGCTGCTTCGTGCTCTGCTTTTCTCAGCTTTAGATGCATCTCTCGCTCAGCGAAGGAGGATCTTGCTTTGGCCGCTTTGGCTTCGGCAGCGAGCTCTGTTATTGACGACCTGCTAGAGCTTGCGTGTGACCTCGTTTAGAGTGAGGATGTGCTGTTTCAAGACATTGTGTGTTTAGCTGCGTACTGCTGAGTATATTGGCAGGAAACTGAGTCTATGTATAAACGGACATCAGAGTGGCGAGTGGCGGGAATTTTGTTGGCGGGCTGCACTCACATTCTGCGGCTGTATGGCGGCTGCTGTGATACCCATATGCGGAGCAGTGTGGGTGTTATTGGTCCCGTACAGTCTATGCAATCACCGCGTGTGACCAGCGGCCCGTTTTTTCTGAGCCCTGGGCTCTTATTCCCTGCAGCTGTATGGCAGCTGCTGTAATACCCGTACGCGGTGCAGTCTGGGTGGTAGCGGTCCCGTACAGCCTGTGTAATCACTTCCTGTGACCGGTGCTCCATTTTTACTTTTCTGCCTTCTTCCATGTATGATGCTGCGTGGATTCCAGCATACGGCTAAACCCTTCATCCACTCCCAGTAAAAAGACTGTATCGGTGCTTAAGGCTATGTTTATAGAGATGATGATGTGAACCTGGTAACAGTGAACAACAATGGTGGATGATAACAGGTAAAAACTACAAAGAAATAGACAATATATCAGTACTGGCAGATAATAAAACAACAGCAATAATACAGGGTGCTATTACTTCAGTAACAAGAGTATTACAGAGGTTGCACAATACAACACATAATGCAGTTAAGAGGGATATCTAAAGCAAACTTAGGCTGTCAGCATTGCACTACCCTAAACAGAAATGCATCTATCTACATGCAGTGCAAAGAGCTGGAAAATACATTGCACCATATACCTCTCTCATAAGCCACTGCACGGTGGCAGCATAATGGCTAGCTAGCACAGATATATTGCACAAACATATAACTGTATCAACCCTCACCGGAATCCGCTTGACAGAAGCAGTGATTTGTAGGGAGAGTCAGGAACACGTGTGTGTAACTCAGAGATCCGGGGTGAAAATGGCTACAAGTTCCCTAGTCCCGGGAAACAGAAGGGGTGGTTCTAATCAGAACAAGATATTAAAGGGAAAGGCTCCTAAATCCAGGAACAGTAAAGAGAACAACTATGACATGACATCTAATGGTCATAACTGGTTCAGCACTTATGAAAATACTTGCTGCACATAAATGGGCAGAACAAAAAGTGTTCATTAAAGTGTTTAATTACAGTCATTGACCCTGTTAATGGATATGCCTGAATCCCATTTTTCAGAGTTGTACTCCGAAGTTCCAATGGTGCCCATGGCATGTGACAAAAAGTGTGATGTGAACTTAGCCTTAAGGAAGAAAGCTCCAAGACTATATTGTGAGTCCTGACTTTGGACTACTCTGATATCTTTTTCAGATAAATTAAAAGAGACTGTTTTGTTTTTGCACTGTTAAAGCATGTTTGCTCCATTTACTTCAATATGAAAAGGAAGTTAATAACAACCATTGCCCAGTCATTTGTCACTTGTTCATTTGCATTTCGCATGTTGTCCTTGGCATTGAGAATTTTTTAAGCATGGAATTGAGTATACAGTTGATTTTTTATGGTAGTATGACAGCCATGTGGGCGCCGGGTCCAAATCTCCAATTTTATTGGACAGAAGGAATGAAACACTGTAAAGAATATATAGGATGCACAATGTAAACATAGCAGTTAAACTAAATTTGCATATAGAACAATGTGTCTGCTTCTTGTACCTTTCATAAAGGTCATTAGTGGAGAAATTCCTTTCTCCAACCACATGAGAGTCACAAGAGGCACTTGCAAATGATTACAATCGTTAAGCATGTCAACATGACATTGAGGTGCACATTATGTAACTGTTCTCACACAACAGCTTTATATGAGGTTCATAGATAAAGTACATTTTGTAGTCTTGTGTTCCGCCTGTAAGAAGCCGACTGGAAAATCACTGGAGGAATAAACACATAAAAGACTCAAATCGAATCTTTTCTATATAAGTATGACGTTTGTTCCTGTTAAAGCTGGACATACTCTTTACAAGTTGGTTGGAACTTCTGATATCAATTGCATTGACCATTTGGGGGACTCTTGATTGTCCTTCGAGGGCATGAGGCGTGTTGCATGGGACTGTCAATTTCCTCTCCCTATTGAAATAAGTGTACATGTTTGTCTGTGTGCAAGTTTATGAAATGTCTATCACCCAAAGAAGTGTTATATCATGTTTAAAGCGGCCGACCGAACGCAATTGTAAATATGATCATTCTGTGTACATTGAACATCACAGTGATTGGAGGTACATCTTCTGTTTACACGGGATGATGTGTTACAGATAACATTTGATTTCAATATCCACATAAACAATCAAATCACCAGATGAAGAAGCATCTTTTTCATTTGTCAAGTAATTGCATTCACAAATTGGGGCCACATTGGGGGTTTTACCAGTAATTGCAGCAGAACCCCAACTTTTTGCTGTGGTTTTGGAAAAAACCATGGCAAAAGTATGCATTTAGAAAACAAATTGCAACACGTCCAAGGAGTGGGAACGCACCCTCACACAAACCGATAATCGTGAAACAGGAATTCTAATGACTGCTCAATTATGATTATTGGCCCTTCTATATAGGTCTTCATGCCAAAAACTGTGGTGTGTGTATGCACAGCTATACACAAACCCTGTATGTAGTTGGATGTTTGGAGTAGAAATGAAAAAACTAAACAAAAAAAAGCTACATATTAAGGACATAATAGCAATAACAGAAGTTTTTCTTTAAAACAAAAATGCAGCTATTGAAAACAATTGTTGTGGCATCCTACAGAGAAAGGGTAGGTAACGGAGGCCAGGGCAGTAGTCATGACTGACGGTGGCAGTTCTGGCACACCCTGGCTCCCCGCCACATCAACACATTGTAGTCCACTCACTTGTAAGTCAGGGTCATTTCAAACTGCCGGGGCTCCTTTTCTGTCAGCATCATGCAATGATAGAGGCCAAAATCATTTTCAGCAACACAACTTTACTCAGCTCGTCTAGTTTAGTCACAGAAACAGTTCAAGATTCTTTGCAGAATATAACCATTCCGTTCCCCGTACTGTCCCTCACTCCTCCAGGAATATCACATTTCCGTACCGTGTCCTCCAGTACCGCAACTCCCTGACTGGTCAGACTAACCTGCTTCAGGAGTTCCCCGCCTGCTTCCCTCTCCAAAGGTGAAGTTGAAGGATGGCTTTTCCAATCTTTTCAAGGTCGTAGACCTCAGACGTTAAGGGTTGATCCGTTGCTACCATTCTTATGCTGCCCTGATATTCCTCCACCACCGTGTGACTGTCAGCTCTTAGGCCCAGGACCACTGGGCTCCTTTGCTTAAATGTTTCCCGGACATGACTACACTGTCCTTGCTCCCGGCTCACACTGAATAACTCCAAGAAGCTCCCCAACTACTCTTTCTTAGCCCCTCCTAACCAGAGAAAATCCTATTGCTTTGACTAATCCTATTCTATTGTGCCCCCCTACTGGTCTAAGCCCTGCACTGTCCCTATATCTCCTCAACACATAAACATAGGTACAATGCAATACACAATGTAACAACATTACAGGACATATAGGACGTACCTGCCTTACCAGGAAAGTATGCAAGGAGTGCCGGACATTAAACTAGCCCCTGCACCCCTTACAGGTACATTGCGCAAAAAATAAAGGCATCAAGTAAATCACACAATTGATGTCAAGGAACAAATGTTGAAAAACATTACTGATATAAATTGTGTGATTCAATGAGAACAAAATGTTGATGGAAACAAACTGAGGGCTAGATTTCAAATCATACTGAAGATGTAAAGTAAGAAAATTTAAATCACAGGCAGATCGAATTCATGGGCGTTCCATCACGGAAACTAATAATGTGACTGTTTAATGTGTATGGCCCCTACATACCTGTAATGTACTCCTACCAACGTCTAGGTATGCTCCAGATCAGATGGCTCAGACAACAGGATGTTGTCATCTCTCAGACCTGGATCAGGGCACGATTTACTTTACAGGGGTAGTCCCATCTCCAAGAATCTATCCCAATTTGTAATAGTTGTAATAATAATAATATTAGCAAATACCTATAAATAGAAATGTAGTATAGTTCTTCTGATTAGCTACGTCTCTTCTTCTTATGTAGGTCATTGCAGTAGCTTAGGTATCTATGGTTACGACCATTCATATTGGTGACAGTTACTTAGCAGGCTGCTAGTGGTCATAACCATAGATACTGTACCTAACTAAACTACAGCAATGACCTTCACATGAGGAAAGAGACATAGCAAATCATAAAAGCTATACTATATTTCTAAATGTAGGTATTTGCTAATATTATTATTATACCTACTACATTTTGGAATAGGATATAGGCGATGGGAATACCTCTATAAGGTAATTGGGGCCATGATCCTGGTCTGAGAGAAGACAACAGCCTGTTGTTTGAGCTCAGTTATCAGGAGCATATCCAAATATTGTCAGCACTACAATATAGGCACATAAGGACCATGCATATTACAGAGTTTCAACCTTTTAGCCACATTTCCAACATGTCTATTTTATATCAGCACAATTTTGGAACCAAATTTTTTTTTTGTTAGGAAGTTATAAGGGTTAAAAGTTGAGAGATTTTTCATTTTTCCAACAAAATGTGCAAAATCCATTTTTTAGAGACCACATAATATTTGAAGTCACTTTGAGGGGTCTATATGACAGAAAATACTCAACACTGACACCATTCTAAAAACTGCACCCCTCATGGTGCTCAATACCACATTAAAAAAAAAGTTTATTAACCCTTCAGGTGCTTCACAGGAATTTTTGGAATATGGAAAAAAATGAACATTTTACTTTTTTCACAAAAATTTAATTCAGATCCAAATTTTTGTATTTTGACAAGGGTAACAGGACAAAATGGACCCCAAAATTTGTTGTGTAATTTCTCCTGAGCATGCTGATACCCCATATGAGGGAGACAAACCCTATTTGGGCGCTTGGCAGAGCTCGGAAGGGAAGGAGCGCCAGTTGACTTTTTGATTGCAAAATTTGCTTGAACAATTGGCGAACACCATGTCACGTTTGGAGAGCCCCTGATGGGCCTAAACAGTGAAAATCCCCCACAAGTTATAACATTTTGGAAACTAGACCCCTCAGGAAACTGATCTAGACATGTGGTGAGCACATTAAACCCTCAGGTGCTTCACAGAAGATTATAACGTTGATTCATAAAAATAGAAAAAATAAAATTTTCACCAGAAATATGTTTTTAGCCCAAAATATGGCATTTTTTATAGGGGTAACAGGAGAAAATGCACCATACTATTTGTTATGCAATTGCTCCTGAGTACGCAAATACCCCATATGTGGGGGAATACTACTTTTGAGGCACAGTGCAAAGCTCTGAAGGGAAGAGGTGCTATATTGGAGTTCAGATTTTGCTGGAAAGGTTTGAGGGTGCTATGTCACATTGGTAGAGCCCCTGAGGTACCAGTACAACAGAAACTCCATATATGTGAACTCATTTTACAAACTACCTTCCTCAATGAATTAATCTAGGGGTGCAGTGATCATATTGATACCACATGTTCCTCACAGAATTGTATACCATTGAGAGGTGAATAAAGAATAAATTACATTTTTTCACTAAAATGTTGTTTTAGCACCAAGTTTTTACATTTTCTAAGGGTTAATATGAAGATTTTTTTTACAGCAAACTGAGGTCCATTTTTTCCTGAGTGCGCCAACACCCTACATGTAATCGGGAAATGTTTTTCAGGCACAGTGCAAAGCT
Source organism: Dendrobates tinctorius (assembly GCF_039654945.1). Classification (NCBI taxonomy): domain Eukaryota; kingdom Metazoa; phylum Chordata; class Amphibia; order Anura; family Dendrobatidae; genus Dendrobates; species Dendrobates tinctorius. The sequence goes on from NW_027361679.1 coordinate 74,008,511, forward strand.
CAGAAGGCAAGAAGTGCTAGATTTTACTGCTATGGTTTGCAGGTGCCATGACCCACTGGGAGAGCCCATGAGGTGCCAGAGCAGTAGAACGCCCCATAAGTGACCCCATTTTACAAACTACACCTCTTAATGAATTCATATAGGGGTGCAGTGATCATATTGACACCACGAGTGTGTCACAGAATCTTATACTATTGGACTGTGAAGAAAAAATAACTATATTTTTACAAACAAAATTTTGCCCCTTTGGGAATTGATCTACAGGCGTAGTGACGATTTTGACTCCATTAGTATTTTCCAGAAACAAGCAGCAATGAATGTTGCTGAGTAAAAATTGCAAACTGTCATTGTAGTGATCAGTACACTGTAGTGACCAGTACGTTGCAGTCACCAGTACGTTATGCTGAGCCCATAATTCTGGAGGCATGCACCTGTAAGTTAGGCAGGCTCACATCACTTCAGAAATGCCAAATGTGGACACAATATGTAATTTAGGCTTAGAAGGGAGGGGGCATTTGGATTTGGGAGTGGAGAATTTGCTGAATTTCTTTTGGCTTGTGAGGAGCCATGTCGCTTTTCCAAAGCCTTTGTACTACCAGTAACATGGAAGCCCCCTATATTTCCATTAACAGATGATGGTCCTGACTGGGTATTTGCTTTTTTTGTGAATTGAGTTGAAGATTTTATTGTGAACACTTTACATAATGTTTGGGGTCATATTTATCTGGCGCTCTACACTGACCACTGTGTGATGTGATTCAGATGAAACGCCCAAGGGATCCATTGACTATAATGAGGCAGCAGAGTTACTCTGGACTCCATCTAGCCTCTGTTCAGCGGTGTCCTTCTTTCCAGAAGTGCACAAAACTGTGTCTGACGGCACTTTTACGTAATCCTAAAAAGACGCAGACCACCAGATCACAGGTCAGACAGCGTCCACAGTGACTCCATCTGCCTCATTAAAGGAAATTTCCCACAAGAAATTCTGTCTGAATCATATATTTCAAAGATTTACATGGGAACCCCGGTGCAAGTGCTCAGTGCAAAGCGCAGGATATATGGTATGTGAGCTGAGCCTTACTGTGATCTTTGGGAGGCAGAATAAAAAATTCTACAGCAGGTGAAGAATTGGTATTATTTCTTTTTTACACCATTTCTCATATACAGTTGTGGCCAAAAGTATTGACACCCCTGCAATTCTGTCAGATAATACTCTTTCTCCCTGAAAATGATTGCAAACACAAATTCTTTGGTATTATTATCTTCATTTAATTTGTCTTAAATGAAAAACACAAAAGAGAATGAAGCAAAAAGCAAAACATTGATCATTTCACACAAAACTCCAAAAATGGGCCAGACAAAAGTATTGGCACCCTCAGCTTAATACTTGGTTGCACAACCTTTAGCCAAAATAACTGTGACCAACCGCTTACAGTAACCATCAATGAGTTTCTTACCATGCTCTGCTGGAATTTTAGACCATTCTTCTTTGGCAAACTGCTCCAGGTCCCTGATATTTGAAGGGTGCCTTCTCCAAACTGCCATTTTTAGATCTCTCCACGGGTGTTCTATGGGATTCAGGTCTGGACTCATTGCTGGCCACCTTAGAACCCTCCAGTGCTTTCTCTCAAACCATTTTTTAGTGCTTTTTGAAGTGGGTTTTGGGTCATTGTCCTACTGGAAGACCCATGACCTCTGAGGGAGACCCAGCTTTCTCACACTGGGCCCTACATTATGCTGCAAAATTTGTTGGTAGTCTTCAGACTTCATAATGCCATGCACACGGTCAAGCAGTCCAGTGCCAGAGGCAGCAAAGCAACCCCAAAATATCAGGGAACTTCCACCATGTTTGACTGTAGGGACCGTGTTCTTTTCTTTGAATGCCTCTTTTTTTCTCCTGTAAATTCTATGTTGATGCCTTTGCCCAAAAAGCTCTACTTTTGTCTCATCTGTCCAGAGAACATTCTTCCAAAATGTTTTAGGCTTTTTCAGGTAAGTTTTGGCAAACTCCAGCCTGGCTTTTTTATGTCTCGGGGTAAGAAGTGGGGTCTTCCTGGGAATCCTACCATACAGTCCCTTTTCATTCAGACGCCAACGGATAGTACGGGTTGACACTGTTGCACCCTCGGACTGCAGGGCAGCTTGAACTTGATTGAATGTTAGTCGAGGTTCTTTATCCAACATCCGCACAATCTTGCGTTGAAATCTCTTGTCAATTTTTCTTTTCCGTCCACATCTAGGGAGGTTAGCCACAGTGCCATGCGCTTTAAACTTCTTGATGACACTGCGCACGGTAGACACAGGATCATTCAGGTCTTTGGAGATGGACTTGTAGCCTTGAGATTGCTCATGCTTCCTCACAAGTTGGTTTCTCAAGTCCTCAGACAGTTCTTTGGTCTTCTTTCTTTTCTCCATGCTCAATGTGGTACACACAAGGACACAGGACAGAGATTGAATCAACTTTCATCCATGTCAACTGGCTGCAAGTGTGATTTAGTTATTGCCAACACCTGTTAGGTGCCACAGGTAAGTTACAGGTGCTGTTAATTACACAAATTAGAGGAGCATCACATGATTTTTCGAACAGTGCCAATACTTTTGTCCACCCTCTTTTTTATGTTTGGTGTGGAATTATATCCAATTTGGCTTTAGGACAATTCTTTTTGTGTTTTTTCATTTAAGACAAATTAAATGAAGATAATAATACCAAAGAATTTGTGTTTGCAATCATTTTCAGGAAGAAACTGAGTATTATCTGACAGAATTGCAGGGGTGTCAATACTTTGGGCCACAACTGTAAGTAATGAAGCGACTTTATTGTTCGGGTCAGTGCAATTACAGCGATACCAGATTTACATAGGGTGTTTTGTTTGGCTGCTGTCACACGCTAAAAAACGCTTTTTATTGCAAAAAACTGTTTTTGCATCCCCACATTTTGAGAGCTATAATTTTTCCATATTTTGGCCCATAGAGTCAAGTGTGGACTTGTTTTTTGCAGGACGAGTTAACGTTTATATTGGTTCCATTTTTAGGCACATGACTTTTTTTATCGCTTTCTATTCTGATTTTTTGGAGGAAGAATGAACAAAAATAAGCAATTCAGGATATTTTTTTTGGAGGGGAGGGGGTTTATGGTGTTCCACGTGTGGTAAAACTATTTTATAGAAAAAATAATTATTTTTCCATCACTTTATTCTGAGCACTATAATGTTTTAATTTTTCTGCTGATGGAGCTGTAAGGTGGCTTGTTCATTGCAGAACAAGATGACGTTATTCCTTTTTTTCCAGTGGTATGATGAAAAGCACCGATACCAAATACACTGTGTTCCAAATTATTATGCAAAAAATATTTCCTCATATTTTCTCTAAATTACATATATGAATTGCAGTCATTGTTATTTTCCAGTCATCTAATATTCTAGTATAATTGCAATGCTTTTGAACAAACTGCCTATGAAAACAGTATATTTTTAAAAATAAGAAACACTCAAAATGCATGTTCCAAATTATTATGCACAGCAGACTTTTCAACCTTTTTATTTTTATTTTGAACAAAAAAATGGTCAATTGTGAAATTATAAGCATTATCAGCTTATTACAAAATGCAATCAAACAGTTTTCAAGTCAAAACTTTATTCTAGGTGATGTTACATTTGCACATAGGACCCCTTGTTCGAAAGAAGCTTCTGAACTCTCTCGTCCATTGAATTTGTCAGTTTTTGGATGGTTTGTGCTTCAATTGTTTTGCATGTGGACAGAATACCCTCCCAGAGCTGTTGCTTAGATGTGAACTGCCTCCCGCCATCATAGACACTCCTTTTGATGATGCTCCAGAGGTTCTCAATGGGGTTGAGGTAAGGGGAAGATGGTGGCCACACCATAAGTTTGTCCTCTTTTATGCCCATAGCAGCCAGAGATGCAGATGTGTTATTTGCAGCATGAGACGGTGCATTATCATGCATAAAAATGATCTTGCTGCGAAAAGCACGGTTCTTCCTCTTGAACCATGGCAGGAAGTGCTGTTTTAGAAACTCCACATAGATTATGGAGTTCATCTTTACCCCTTCAGGGACCCTAAAGGGGCTGACAATCTCTCTCCCCATGATTCCAGCCCAAAACATTACTCCACCTCCTCCTTGTTGGCGCCTTAGCCGTGTTTTCATGGGGTGTCCTTCAACCAGCCATCCTCCACTCCATTCATCTGGACCATCGAGCCTTGCACGGCACTCATCGGTGAACAAAACAGTTTGGAAGTCAGTCTTCATTTATCGTTTGGCCCATTGGAGCCATTTCTCGTTTCTGCTTGTGTTCAGTGGATAGAGGTGGTCGACAGGATGGCTTACGCACAGCTGCAAACCTCTGAAGGACCCTGCATCTTGTTGTTTGGGGGACGTTGGAGGCACCAGCAGCTTCAAAAACATGTCTGCTGCTACGACAAGGCATTTTTGCAGCTGCTCTTTTCAGCTGACGCAATTGCCTGTTGGAAAGATTCCTCAATTTTTCCTTATCAGCACGCACACGTGTGTGCTGGGAATCAGCTACATACTTCTTGATTGTGCGATGATCACGATGAAGTTTCTTGGCAATGTTGATTGCAGTCATGCCTTGACCTAAATACTCCACAATTTGTTGCTTCTCAGCAGCCGACACATCCTTTTTCTTTCCCATTTTGGCAAAAAATGTAGGCTGCTTAATAATGTGGAACAGCCTTCTTACGTAGTCTTGCCTTTATTTGGACACACCTGCCAAACTAATTTGCACAGGTATCTGCAAATGCTTTCAGTGATATAAAGAGCCCTGACACACATCACCATCAATGAGTTTAAATGACAAACAAAAAAATTCTAACCTTATCACTCCTAAACTCTTTTTGCATAATAATTTGGAACACAGTTTATGTGTACTTTTATTGTTTATATTTTTTCATAAAAATATTTATAGATGCAAGATCTTTTAAGTTTTTAAAAAATATTTTTACAATTATTTAAAACAATTTTTTTTTCCTTTTTTTTAACTTTGTTCCACTATGGGACTATCATTTTTTGGAGGCTGATCGCTTGTAAATCATGGAGATGCAGCATCATCCCCAAGCAGTACAAACTGTCAGCTCTGCACTGACAGAAAAAGTTGCTGATCATGCACTGCACATGATCAAGCTGTTTTCCTAGCTTTGGTGGCACCATGCAATGATTGGGACCCCACGTCACTCCACGGGCTCTCTGATCCAAAGGCAGAGGGGCTGTTATCCCTCTGCCTGCTACCAGAATGCTGTGATCACGTTCGATCACAGGATTTAGGGGGTTAAAGTTCCAGGAGCGGTGCATGACTGCTCCTGGCATTTATTGCCGGGTATCAGTTATCAGAAATAGCTGACACCCAGTGGCAATTGCCCACGCACAGCCCGCCCATGTGAACGGGCGATCGCAATGACTAAATAATCCATTCCTGGTCAAATAGGCACAGGGACATATTATTGCGACATATGTCAGAAAGGGGTTAAAGGCATCTATATGGGCATGTAGGTCATAGGAAGCAGAATTAAATGATACCTTGATATCTGCGATCTGATGTTTATTCCAGAGTAATGCACATTTTCCCAAGGCGCTTGTACTGATGTCAGAAAGGTGAAGTGAGTTCATTGGCTGTGAACTTGCAGGACCTGTCTGACATGTCTGACAGCACCCTAAGCAGGAGAACTGAGCAGTGCTGTCAGATAGGTAATAGGAGTTCACAGAAAGACATTGAGCACACAGTGCTCAGAGTCTGCTGGATGACAGGCTGTATGGTCTCATGATGCAACCATGCCTTCCATCTAGATATAGCAGAGTTAGACTCATCATGGGACAATTGGACTAGCAGTATCTCTGCCAAAAGGTGAGGAATATTGTGTTTTTTTTAACTCTTTTGCAGATGATAAGAGCATCGGGTGAATGGCTGAGGTCATATGTATGGTTTAATTAAGATTATTAAAGTAGTCTGTGTCATTCTTTTTCTCTGGGTGTCTGTGTTTTTATACAATGTGACTATGGGATTAGTAATGGGGGAGTCCTATTGACGCCTCTCCTTTACTAACCTCGGGGTTTGATGTCACCTTACAATATAAAGGTGACATCAACCCCCCAACTATCACCCCACTTGCCACCACTACAGGGTAAGTGGAAAGAGCGAGGCTAAGTGTTAGAACTGGTGCATCTTAGGCTACTTTCAGATTTATGTTCGGAGGCGCAGCGCCGGGCTGTCACTAAGCTCCGCCTCTGGCCGTGCCTCCTCCTGTTACCTCCACCTATGGGCTCATGATGCTGCATGCGACCAGCGTACCCTATATTTAGCGTTGGGTACGCTGGCCGTGCGCTGGTATGATTTTTCCGGTGCTTGCACCCTTTTGGCGCTGCGCCTAGCGCACAATAATGGAACACAGCGTGTTTTTGTGCGCTAGGCGCAGCGTCAAAAGGGCGCAATTGCTGGCAAAATCATACCAGCTCACGGCCAGTGTACCCAGTGCTAAATATAGGGTACGTTGGTTGCATGCAGCATCATGTGCCCATAGGCGGAGCTAACCGGAGGAGGTATGGCCAGGGGCGGAGCTTAGCAGTGGCCCTGCGCTGCGCCTCCGACCGCAAATCTGAAAGTAGGCTTAGAGATGCATCTTTTCTGGGGTGGCTGAGAGCTGATGTTTTTAGCCTGGGGGTGTGCCAGTATCTTTGGCCCCTTCCTAGGCTATTAATATGCTGTCATTATAGCCTTTGCTGGTTATTAATTATAGGGGGACCCTACGTCAATTTTTTTGGAGGTCCCCCATTTTAATAGCCAGTAAAGGCTAAGTATACAGTTGTGAGCTGATTTAATAGCCTAGGAAGCTCCATGGGTATTACCCCCTTCCCAGACTATAAACATCTGGCCCCAGCCATCGGCTATCCCTTTGCTGGTTATGAAAATTGTGCTGGAGCCCACACCATTTTTTTCCTAAAAATAATATTTCAATAATTAAATGCATGTACAGTATGCTGCACACACACTGCACTATTTGTAATTGTCACAGACATTTGTATATCTAACTGTTCTATTTGTATTCACTGTATGTAACCCATCTCTTCTATCCTGTTGGCTCGTGAGGTGATTTTACAGTACACAGCAGATGAATTGCCGGCTTTTCTTCTATGTATGTAATATATATACTGTGCATATACAGTATATGTGTGTGTCACTGACATCTATGTTTTATATGCATATATCTATTGTATTCTATTGTAATATATATACATATATATGTCTGTGTCACTGACATCTATATTTCTAAGCTTTCTATGTGTATATATCTATTCTATCTATTCTATTCTAACCTGTCACTCTGTAATTTTACTGTATTTGGAAGATGAATGGCTGGCTTTTCAAAGGACACTGGTGTGTAAAAATAGGACAGCACTAGCATGGTCTGGGTGCTGTGCGATTTTTTTTCTCGCACCCATAGGCTTACATTGGTGAGTCTCGGTGACAATCGCAGCATGCTGCAATTTTACACCCACACTGCATACGCCCAAGAAAATAAACAGTGATGTGAGCTGTCCCATACATTAACACTAGGCCGAGTGCGATGCAATGCTTTCTCGCATAGCACTCGCGCGTATTCTACAGTAGTCTGACACCACCCTTACATCAGTAACAGTGTGCTCTGGAGGAAGATTCTCAGGGAGGGATTCTCTGTGTTCATCCCGTAGCTCTTAACAGCTCTTTTCCATATAAGAAAAGAATAGATTTCTCAGAAATAAGACATCAGATCACAGATATCAAGGTAACATTTTAATGAACTTTTTATGACCTACATGCTCATATAGACGGTTTAGGAGCGTTGATCTTACTGATAGCGTCCTTGAAAATGGGATTCAAGGTTGAGCAATGTGAGTGCTACTCAATGGCACCAAGACTCTTTCATGTCTGTCACATGTGTTCAGTGTGAAACTGCTCATTTGTTAAGAGAACTGGTCATCAATGGTGACCTGTGAGTTCTGGCGCTCTCTGGCAAATGACAATTATGTTGCACAGTGATGGATGGTGAGCACAGGTCTTACTCAAAGCACCCTCATTGAGCCAAGTTCTAACAGTTGGTCAGAAATAAGCACACCAGTATCTTGTTAGAGGATACTTTGTAGGGCTCTGTAGTGTTCTTCCTGTTCCTACTCAAACAATGTATAATATAACTGTCCTGCTGATAGGTTAATGCTCTACTATTGGCTTCTTGTGTAACGGCCAATGTACTGATATCAGCTTGAGAAAGACTCATTAAGATTTTAAAGGTTGCTATTTTTTATTGATGAAGAACTTTATTATACAGTATTTACATTCATTGGAGTATTGTGGTTTCCTTCAAATTTTTTTTGCCACATGTTGCTGAAGCTATGAGGCTTAAACCTGATACCACGTGCACTTGTTATGGATTAATTGCTTCCTTCTTTGCATTATTAGAAATGGATCTGTTTGTGAAGTTTGTAACCACAGAATAATATATCTTTAAAGAATCTGTTATACTTGTGGTTGTGGAACTACTGTGCCACGGTTTGGGAAGACCCTGGAAAGGCTTAACTAAGCGAACACCTGGCTCTTTACTAAAGCCCCTGGTTGTGTGGTTAGGTTTGAGCCCAGGTGGATGCTAGGTGCTACTCCAGGACAGACTCCGGGGCCATGACAGCTGACCCACAAAGGGGCAGGCAAGCAGGAATGGCCAGAATCAGGCACAGGCAGGACAGATACAGGAACATGGGATGGTCATAGGTATGGGATCAAAGTTGCAGGTTCACAGGTGCAGGCTCAGATGGATTAGGAAAAGGACTAGGCACAAGCAGGACAGATTCGGGTTTGGGTACAGCAGATCGGACATGTTCAGGTGCAGACAGGGTGGACACGGTCAGGTACAAGGGATGGACAGCATAAGTGCGAACTGTGGTAAGTGTGTGACTTGAAATTCAGTGACTTTAGATTCAGGGAGTTTCCAAGGGAGGTCTTACTGAATTGCTGTTATATTAATTCTTTTTTTTTTTTTTTTTTTAATTTATTTTTGCTTATCTTATTGTCTGGTGCAATCCCCATTAGGATGTGCTCCACTATTGCCAATGCCATCCAGTGCACGTCTTGCCGCATGTATGAAATCCTTGAACAGCCGGTCGAGGGTGCATACTGCTGTGCAAGATGTGAGCACGTTGTGCATTTGGAAGCCCAGATACAGGATCTAAATGTGCAGCTGGCAACACTGAGATCCATAGACAATATGGAAAGGAGTCTTCTGCTCACTGAGCAGACGCTCAATGGGATAGATGAGGGGGGGATGCTAGGTTGGAGCTGCAGGAAAATGAAGCAGCTAGCTGGGTGACAGTTAGAAGGCGGGGTAGAGGGAAGAGCACCAGGGAGGCTAGTCCTGATCTGGCACACCCCAATAAGTTTGCTAAGTTGGCAGATGAGGGGAGTGTTAGTGCAGGAGTAGCACTGCTGCAGCAAGGCATGTCCTCTGAAAGCCGGAGGAGTGTCTGCTCCAGTAAGGGGGGAAATAGGAGAGCAGGGCAGGCCAGACAGGTTCTGGTAGTGGGAGACTCAATTATTAGGGGAACAGATAGGGCAATCTGTCACAAAGACAGGGATCGTCGAACGGTGTGCTGCCTACCTGGCGCTCGAGTCTGACACATCGCTGATCGGGTTGACAGATTACTGGGAGGGGCTGGTGAGGATCCAGCGGTCATGGTGCACATTGGCAAAAATGACAAAGTTAGAGGTAGGTAGAAGGTCCTTAAAGATGATTTCAGGGAATTAGGCTGTAAGCTTAAAGCAAGGACCTCCAAGGTGGTATTTTCGGAAATACTTCCTGTACCACGTGCCACACCAGAGAGGCAACGGGAGATTAGGGAGGTTAATAAGTGGCTCAGGAATTGGTGTAGGAAGGAGGGGTTTGGGTTCCTGCAGAACTGGGCCGACTTCTCAGTTGGCTACAGGTTCTACGCTAGGGACGGGCTGCACCTCAATGGGGAGGGTGCCGCTATGCTGGTTGAGAAAATGGCTAGAAGGTTGGAGGAGTGTTTAAACTAGGGACGGGGGGGAGGGTATTCCTTTTATAGGAGGGGAAGACAGTGCAGATAGAGACCTGGGCACAAATAATGACATTGGGGGTGGAGGTGGCATGGGGGGTGGGGTTAGAACAGTTAATAATTTAAGAAAGAATAGAGGTACAGAGAGATACATAAAGTGCATGTATACTAATGCCAGAAGTCTCGCCAACAAAATGGAGGAATTGGAGTTAATGTTGTTGGAACATAATTATGACATGGTGGGGATATCTGAGACATGGCTGGACGAGAGCCAAGACTGGGCGGTTAATTTACAGGGCTATAGTCTGTTCAAAAATGACCGAACAAATAAGCGAGGGGGAGGCGTGTGTTTATATGTAAAATCATCCTTAAAACCCATCCTTCGTGATAATATATATGAATCTAATGAAAATGTAGAGTCCCTGTGGGTAGAGATAAGGGGAGGGGGGAAAAATAATAAATTACTGATAGGGGTTTGTTATAAATCTCCAAAAATAATGGAAGCTACAGAGAATATCCTCATAAAGCAAATAGATGAAGCAGCGACTCAAGGAGAAGTCATTATTATGGGGGACTTCAACTACCCTGAAATACATTGGGGAACCGAAACCTGCAGTTCCAGCAAGGGTAATAGGTTTCTGACAACGATGAGAGACAATTACCTTTCACAACTGGTTCAGGACCCAACAAGAGGGGGGGCACTGCTAGACCTAATATTAACCAACAGGCCAGACCGCATATCAAATGTAAGGGTTGAGGGTCACTTGGGTAATAGTGATCACAAATTAATAAGTTTTCATGTATCCTTTAATAAGACGTGTAGTAGAGGGGTTACAAGGACACTAAACTTCAGGAAGGCAAATTTCCACCGGATGAGAGATGATCTTGGTGCAATTAACTGGGACGATATCCTGAGACATAAAAACACACAAAGAAAATGGGAGACATTTATTAGCATCCTGAATAGGACCTGTGCACAATATATACCGTATGGGAATAAACATGCGAGAAATAGGAGGAAACCACTATGGCTAAATAGAGCTGTAAGGGGCGCAATAAGGGACAAAAATAAAGCATTTAGAGAATTAAAGCAAGTAGGTAGTGATGAGGCATTAACTAAATACAGAAGATTAAATAAATTCTGTAAAAAGCAAATCAAGACAGCAAAGATTGAGACAGAGAGACTCATTGCCAGAGAAAGTAAAAATAATCCCAAAATATTCTTTAACTACATAAATAGTAAGAAGCTAAAAAATGATAGTGTTGGTCCCCTTAAAAATAGTCTGGGTGAAATGGTGGATGAGGATGAGGAAAAAGCCAATATGCTAAATAACTTTTTTTCAACAGTATTTACACAAGAAAATCCCATGACGGATAACATGATCAGGGATAAAAATTCTCCATTAAATGTCACCTGCTTAACCCAGCAGGAAGTACGGCGGCGTCTACAAATCACTAAAATTGACAAATCCCCGGGCCCGGATGGGATACACCCCCGAGTACTGCAGGAATTAAGCACAGTCATAGATAGACCACTATTTTTAATCTTTAAAGATTCCATAATAACAGGGTCTGTACCACAGGACTGGCGTATAGCAAATGTGGTGCCAATATTCAAAAAGGGGACAAAAACTGAACTTGGAAATTATAGGCCAGTAAGTTTAACCTCAACTGTGGGTAAAATCCTGGAGGGTTTTCTAAGAGATACTATACTGGAGTATCTGGAGAAGAATAACCTTATGACCCAATATCAACATGGGTTTACAAGAGACCGTTCCTGTCAGACTAATCTGATAAGCTTTTATGAAGAGGTAAGTTCCGGACTGGACCAAGGGAATGCAGTGGACGTGGTGTACATGGACTTTTCAAAAGCTTTTGATAAGGTGCCACACAAAAGGTTGATACATAAAATGAGAACAATGGGGATAGGGGAAAATATGTGTAGGTGGGTTAAGAGCTGGGTCAGGGATAGGAAACAAAGGGTGGTTATTAATGGAGCACACTCGGACTGGGTCACGGTTAGCAGTGGGGTACCACAGGGGTCAGTTTTGGGCCCGCTTCTTTTTAACATATTTATTAATGACCTTGTAGGGGGCATAGAGAGTAGAATTTCAATATTTGCAGATGACACTAAACTCTGCAGGGTAATTAATACAGAGGAGGACAATTTTATATTACAGGAGGATTTATGTAAACTAGAAGCTTGGGCTGATAAATGGCAAATGAGCTTTAATGGGGATAAATGTAAGGTCATGCACTTGGGTAGAACGAACAAGTTGTATAATTATGTGCTTAATTGTAAAACACTGGGCAAAACAGTCACTGAAAAAGACCTGGGTGTATGGGTGGACGACAAACTCACATTTAGTGGCCAGAGTCAAGCAGCTGCTGCAAAGGCAAATAAAATAATGGGATGCATTAAAAGAGGCATAGATGCTCATGAGGAGAACATAATTTTACCTCTACATAAGTCACTAGTGCGACCACACTTAGAATACTGTGTACAGTTCTGGTCTCCGGTGTATAAGAAAGACATAGCTGAACTGGAGCAGGTGCAGAGAAGAGCGACCAAGGTTATTAGGGAACTAGGGGGTCTGCAATACCAAGACAGGTTATTACACTTGGGGTTATTTAGTTTGGAGAATCGAAGGCTTAGGGGTGATCTTATTACAAAGTATAAATATATGCGGGGACAATACAAAGACCTTTCTTTTTACTCTTAGACCTGTGACGGGGACAAGGGGGCATCCTCTACGTCTGGAGGAAAGAAGATTTAAGCATACTCACAGACGCGGATTCTTTACTGTAAGAGCAGTGAGACTATGGAACTCTCTGCCATATGATGTTGTAATGAGTGATTCACTACTAAAATTTAGGAAGGGACTGGATGCCTTTCTTGAAAAGTATAATATTACAGGGTATATACACTAGTCTCCTTAATATTGCGTTGATCCAGGGAACTAGTCTGATTGCCGTATGTGGAGTCGGGAAGGAATTTTTTTCCCCAATGTGAAGCCTACTGTTGCCACATGGGTTTTTTTTGCCTTCCTCTGGATCAACATGTTAGGGCAAGTTAGGATAGGATATGGGTTGAACTAGATGGACTTAAAGTCTCCCTTCAACCTTAATAACTATGTTACTATGTTACTATGTTAGATTCAGAGCACACAGGTTAGGGACAACTAGGTAACAGGAAACACACTGATAGTAACTTTGCTAAGGCACCTCCCACTTGGGGAAGTTGCCTTAAATGCTTATTGTCTCCCAGCCATTGGCTGGGGACATTTTCAGAAGAGCACCTGTGGCCCCTTTAAGAAGCAGGGTGCATGCCCTACGCATACTCCCAGGAAAACTGCGTGTTAAGCGCAGGCCCTAGAAGGAGACAGAGAGAAACAACAGGGACCACAACAGCATGGGGAATTGAGTGAACATGCCAGCATCCCTGCTGAGAGGAGGAAAGGGGCTCATGCAGGGGCCCCGGCACTGTCCTAACAATACCCTCCTTATGCTCCCTCTTCTTCAAGCACGCAAGGAATTTCTGTTAAAAAAGTGGGGAATAAATATTTTTGGGGCTCCCAAGATCTCTCCTCAAGACCAAATGTCTACCAATCAACTAAGAAAGAGCTTTTCCTCTCACCCTCTTCAAGACTAGGATAAACTGTACTTCAAAGATATCTTCAGAGCTGATGGGAGCAGGCATGACACCAGGATGCTTAAAGAAGGGACTCATGATGACCAGCTTCAGGAGGGACACATGGAAGGAATTAGGTATTCGTAAGGAGGATGGTAGCTTCACCTTATTGGATATAGCAAAATTTGCTTGATGACTTCAAAGAGGTCTTAAGACAGATGTAGTTACAAGACAGACATACCTTGTTCACTGGATGATAACAAGGTGGATCCAAAAGTCTCTTGTGTGCATGCCTCTTCATACGCTCAGACGATCTCTTTAGAGTGGCGTTAATGTCCTCCTATATCTTAAAGAAATCACGTGTAAGGGCATCGGCTGCTGGTTCGCAAGAAGCGGCTGTCATCAAAAGAGGGATTCCTGATTGTTGCCCAAAGATAATAGGAATGGAAAACTTGCAGAAGACTCGCTTTCGTGGTTATAGGAGTACTCTGCCCATACTAAGAGCTAGACCCAATTGTGATGATGTGCGCTTGTGAAGTGCCACAAGAAGTTGGTCAGAATGTGGTTGATTCTCTCTAGCTGTTCTTTGGATTGAGGGTGTTATGCGGACGAGAAGGCCAGCACAATGTTCCAATGCTTGCACAATGCTCGCCAAAATCTGGATGTGAACTGGACACCTTGGTCAGAAACAATGTGTTGAGGGAACCCGTGAAGATGAAAGATGTGCTGGGTGAATTTCTCTGCAAGCTCAAGAGCAGACAGAAGGCCCGGCATTGGGATGAAAAGTGCCATCTTTGAGAGGTGATCCACCACTATCCAGATGACTTAACAGCCTGACAACATAGGAAGGTCTGTAATAAAGTCCATGACAATATGTTGCCAAGGCACAAAGGGCACAGGAAATAGTAGGAGTTGTCCAGATGGGAGTTGCCTAGGAATTTTGTTGTGAGCCCAGGATGGACAGGTGGAAACAAAATCCATGATTTCCTTATGCATGGAAGGCCAGCAGTAGTGACATGATATGAGCTGCAATATCTTTCTCTGCCTGGCACTACCGGCCACCTTGGAGAAGTGCCACCATAGCAGAAGTTGCCTCTTGTCATGTCAGATTCTGACACCAAAGCCTTACCTGGTGGAATTTGGGACAAATTTACCTGGACCACAATAACCGTCTTGGATGGGTCAGTGATGCTTTGCGGTTCTTCCTCTTGGTCAGTGAGCAGGAAGGAGTGGGAAAGTGCATCAGCCTTCATGTTCTTGTTAGCTGGCTGGAAATGCAAAAAAAATCTAAACGGGCAAAAAATAACGACCTTGTATCCTGGCACTGGTTTAGTCTTTGCGTGGACTGCAGATAGGACAGATTCTTATAGTCAGTATCAATGACAACCAGATGGATTGCTCCCCCAAGAAGGTACCACCATGCCTCTAGAGCCATATTAATTGCCAACAAGTCTCGGTTGCCAATCGGGTTGTTGCGCTTCAGAGCAGAAAAGGCCTTGTAGAAGAAACAACAGGTCACCATATGGCCGGAGGAGGACTTTTGGGTGAAAACTGCTCCAGCCACAGAAGCTGAAGCATCTACCTCCAGAAATAATTGCTTGTTTACTTCCAGATGATGTAATACTGGAGCAGAGGAAAAGGCCTGTTTCAGGGAGAGTCTTCTCAGCCTCTGGAGCCCATATCTTTGGATCAGCACCCTTATGGATCATAGCAGAGATGAGAGCAGTCCGGGATGAAAACTGTGGAATGATTTGTTGGTAGTAAGTGGCGAATCCCAGGAACCGCTGGATCGCTTTAACAACGGCTGGACATGGCCACTTGAGAATGGAAGACATCTTCTCTGGATCCATCTCCAGGCCTATGTCAGAGATGATAAAACATTCTGTCAGGAACACCGCACTTGCACTTGCTCACAGAGCCAGTGCGCGTGTCCTGAGCACAAAGACTGTGCACAAAGATACCTGCGGAGCGGGCAGCAGTGGTGACAATGCATGCTCCAGGACCTGAAGCACGTGGCTGCTGGGGGCGTGGCCTAAGCTCCACCGAGCTAGGAGCTGCAGGGAAACTCCTAGAAAGGTAACTACAGGACAATGTTACCAATGGGCATAGACAGAGACAGAAACCAGATCAAGCTGAGGTCAAAGCACGAGATAGCAATACAGTACCAAAAGATTAGACAGAATGGATAGTCAGCAAGTAGCAATAGATCAGAAAACCAGAATGGGCATTAGACGGTACAATAGGGGTAAACTGTAACAGAGTAACGAAAGCCAAGCCAGGAGGTCAGAACCAGAAAAGACAGTAGTACAAAAACGAGAGACGGAGGACAGAGTGAAGGAACAAGCCAGGTCATACACGGGAAGCAAAACAAACAACGCAGATTACACGCACACCAGGGGTCAGACACACCAAAACAGCAGTATAACTGACAGAGAATGCTAGTTTGGAGTGAGTATAAATGCCCCTCCCAGATCCAAAGAGAGACGAGCAAAAGTTAACCCTGTGAGAACAGGACATTAACCATTTCCTAACCATGACAGTACCCCCCTCTTAATGGGGGGCCACTGGACCCACAGGTTTCTCAGGATACCTGGCATGAAAAGCCCGCACCAGTCGATCAGCATGCAGCGAACTGGCCGGAACCCACAACCGATCCTCAACGGAATATCCCTTCCAATGGATAAGGTACTGAAGTCTCCAGCGCACCCACCGTGAATCAACGATGCGCCCTACCTCGTACTCCAGTTGACCCTCTACCAACACTGGTGGAGCCACAGATGAGGGATCTTCTCTAACTGTCCCCACAGGTTTTAAGTTTGATGTTACGGGTGGACAACCAGACTTTTTCCCCCACTGTCAACGTAGGAACCACCCCCTCCTCCTGTCTGCAAAATGTTTGAACTTCTTCTGGGCTTTGGAGATGTTCCCCTGTACCTCCTGCCAGAGCCTTTTTAATTGTTGTACCATCCCCTCGGCACCAGGGCAATCCGAATCCATATGAGAAAATTCCCCAAACTGCAGAACAAACCCATAATTGACCAGAAAGGGAGACTTTCTGGTAGACTGATTAATCCGACAGTTGACTGCAAATTCTGCCATGGGTAATACTTCACACCAGTCTTCCTGTCTGGAGGAGGCCAGGCATCTCAGAATCTGCTCCAAGGACTGGTTGGTGCGTTCCGTTTGTCCGTTGGATTCCGGGTGATAGGCAGAGGAGAATGACAACGTGACCCCCAACTTCATACAAAACACTCTCCAAAACCTGGCCACAAATTGCACACCCCTGTCCGACACCATGTTCACAGGCACTCCATGCAGTCGA
The DNA here is from genome assembly GCF_039654945.1 of Dendrobates tinctorius. Classification (NCBI taxonomy): domain Eukaryota; kingdom Metazoa; phylum Chordata; class Amphibia; order Anura; family Dendrobatidae; genus Dendrobates; species Dendrobates tinctorius. The sequence continues at coordinate 74,025,531 of NW_027361679.1, forward strand.
ACAATGTGCTGTATAAACAAGCAGGCCAAGGTTTCAGCGGATGGTAATGCAGGTAATGGCACAAAGTGGGCTTGCTTAGAAAATCTATCAACCTCTACCCATACCACTGAGTTGCCCTTGGAAGGTGGAAGGTTAGTGATAAAGTCCATGGACAGGTGTGTCCATGGTTTATCCGGAATGGGCAAAGGCACCAATTCCCCGGCCGGCCGGACCTGAGAGCTTTTAGAGTGCGCGCACCCCACAAGTATTCACAAACCTTTTTATATCAGTACCCATAGAGGGCCACCAAAAATCCCTAGCTACTGCCCCCTGGGTAGCTGCAATACCAGGGTGTGCACTTAACACAGAGTCATGAAATTCTTGAAGGAGTGTGGGACGGAATTGTTCGGGTACAAACAATTTACTTGGGGGTTTATTCCTGGGAGCTTGTGCTTGTGCTTCCAGAATCTCTCTCTGTAACTCAGAGGAGATTTCGGCTACAACCACTCCCGGTTGTAGAATGGAGGAAGGAGGTTCTGGAGGGGACACAGAATCAAAACTTCGGGATAAGGCATCAGCCTTTACATTTTTAGACCCTGGTTGGAACGTTATGGTAAAATGAAATTGAGAAAAAAAAAGTGCCCACCGAGCCTGTCTGGGGGTCAATCTCTTAGCAGACTCGATATAGGCCAGGTTTTTATGATCAGTGATGACCGTAATGGGATGAGCGGCCCCCTCCAAAAAAGCCTCCATTCTTCGAAGGCCAATTTAACTGCTAACAATTCCCTGTTACTGACATCATAGTTTCTCTCGGCCGAAGAGAACTTCTTAGAGATAAAGGCACAGGGTTTGAGGTTAGTCAGGGTAGAGGGGCCCTGTGACAATACTGCCCCCACCCCCACCTCCGAAGCGTAGACCTCAACGATAAAAGGTCTTGACGAATCAGGTTGTACCAACACAGGGGCTGTAGTAAAACACTTCTTTAAAGCCAGGAAGGAATTTTTTGCTGCCACGGACCAATTTTTTACATCTGCCCCTTTAAGAGTGAGGTCCGTCAAGGGTTTTACCACCTGCGAGAACCCTTTATTGAACTTCCTATAATAATTAGCGAAGCCCAGAAATCGCTGCAACCCCTTCAGGTCATGAGGCTGCACCCAATCTGTAATGGCCTGAACCTTCCCTGGATCCATGCAGAATCCCTCCCCGGATACAATTACATCCAGAAAAGACATGTCAGGAACAGGACTAGGTGCAGCAGGATGGACAGGATCAGGTGCAGGTATGGTGGACAGGGTCTGCTAAATGGACGGGTAGGATCAGATTCAGAGCGCACAGGTACAGGGACCTAATAACTGGATAACAGGAAACGCACTGATACTAATGTTGCTAAGGTACCTCCCATTTGTGGAAGGTGCATTATATACATTTTTACCCCTGAGCACTCACCCAGGAAGCCTGAGTGCTGTGCGTAGGCCCTGGAAGGAGACAGAGACAGCGGGCCCCGCAGCAGCATGGGAGGGTGAGTGAACACGCCGGCGTCCTTGCTGAGAGGAGGAAGGGGACTCATGCAGAGGCGCTAGCACTGTCCTAACAGAATCTGTAGTGGCAATACTGTGATAGGGTTTAATTTTTCTTATTTTAGAAGTAGTGAAGCAATTAAAACCAAAACATTGGTTGCAAAGGTTATCATGCTTTGCAGAAACAGTTCGTTTTCAATATCTCCATATTTTACAGTTAGACATTCCATGAGCTCTTCAGCTCTTGTTTTAGCTTTTACGGTTCAGCTGTTAACGCTAATATCATGGTGATGGTCTCAAAAACTGGTTAATGCAGTAAGCAAAAAAAATCTAAAGTATATAGAATACCTTAGTAATAAACTACAAATTTGGTGATTCCTGCGCGCTTTTTAAAGCAAACAAAGTTAATAAGTATTTGGACTTAGTGGAGGATTCTTCTTAATCAGTCCAAGGACACTGGATAAGAAAGTACAGTACATACTGTAATTACATACAGTCCTCAAAACAGACATAATAATAAGATTTGCTATCCTATCCTTACTGTGCAGTGTCACTCATCTGTAATGTAAGCTATTATTCAGTACTGTGTATTTGTAAGGCTAGTTTCACACTAGCGTTACCGGGTGCAGTGCACAGCTGCCGCTAAGCTCCGCCCCCGGCCACGCCCCCTCCGGTCAGCTCCTCCTCTGATCGCATGACGCTGCATGCGATCAATGTACCCTATATTTAGCGTGTGCTCTCGGCGCAGCACCAAAAGGGCGCAAGCACCGGCAAAATCATGCGGCCGGGGGTGGCATGATTTTGCGCCCTTTTGGCGCTGAGCCGAGCGCACAAAAATGCAACACAGTGCGTTTGGCGCACATCGGTGCAGCACCAAAAGGGCGCATTCGCCGTCAAAAGTGTACCAGCGCACGACCAGCGTACCCAACACTAATTATAGGGTACGCTGATCGCATGCAGCGTCATGCGATCAGAGGAGGAGCTGACCGGAGAGGGCGCAGCAGGGGGCGGAGCTTAGCAGCTGCCATGCGCTGCGCCCGGTAACGCTAGTGTGAAACTAGCCTAAGCAATTTTAAGCAATACTCATACTGGTTTAATTTAATACCTTTAACAATATGTTCTTAAGTAAGAATGTGTTATTTACATCATGGGGACGTCAAAATGAGCCGCCTAGCAATGGTTTGAGATTGTGTTCTTCTGCCTCTAAATTGCCTTTGATTTATGGCCAGGGAATTTTCGACCGCAATCGATAATGCTGAGCTGCCATTCATGTTGTTTACTTACGGTCATTCATCTTCTAGGTGACTTCTTTTCTTATAACTTGCCATGTATAACAATGCAAACAAGTCTGTATTATACAGTAACAGCGGCTCCATTTCCTCCAAGCAACCGCACCTTGAAAAGGTTTTATTCAAAACTCAAACTCTTACACGTCTTGATAAAACTTTATATATGTCAGTAAGTCATATTTAAAAGGCACCTATGTTTAGGTATTCTGCAGGTACACTGCCTCTAAGGAGCTCTGTGGCCCAGGGCTCGTGCACACAACCATTTAAATCGGACGAGTGCTATCTGTTGTTTTAGAGAATTGGATGAAAATCGGCAATGCAAGTCTATGGATCCGTGAAAAACATTGGATCGCACTTGCATGACATCTGAGTGCTGTTCGATTTCACGGACTGACTGTATGGAGAAGGTGGAGAAACTTTTGTTTTCGGACCACCTCTGAGAAAAATAGATCCCACTCTGATCAGACTCTGATCAAACTGTGATCGGACCCTGCTAAGCATAATCGGACCGTTTGAGGATGGAGAGAAAACAGTCGTGTGACCCTAATCTCATCGAAAGTGTGCAAAACATGGCTTCATTTTCCAGTTGGGCAAAATTATGTGTGCTGTATGTAAATTGCTTACCTTGTAGTCATTTGGGTGGTGCTAGCAGAGTTGAGGAGTCAATGTGTCCCTGATTTTATTATATAAATTTCTGATTGATATCCTGCCATGCTTCTTAGCCAAAATCCTGTGCATGCACTGTTCACTTGTGCATTCTGGACAAGGGCGGTGAAGTCAACAAAACCATGCTTGACATTATCTTCCTTTACACATGCTAGATCCAGCAAGATGTAGGCTAAGTGCACACGTTGCAGAAAATTTCTGCTCAAAAACCTGAATCCCTTCCCAGAAACCGCACCTATTTTTCCGCGGTGGTTTTTGATGCGTTTTTTTCCACAGCGGTTTCAAACCGCATGGAAGAAGCCAAAACCGCGGAAAAATCTGCAAAATTAATTAGCATGCTGCGGTTTTTACCGCGATGCGGTTTTTTCATGGTAAAAGACGCATCATTGTGCACAAAAAGTGCAAAATGCATAGAAATGACAGGGAAGCTTATTTTTAGCGGTTTTATAGTGAAAACCATGGTAAAAACCGCTAAAAAAATGTTGTGTGTGAACACAGCCTTATCGATGTTGTCATGCTACTCCTTGTAAATTACCTATGAGTGGCATATCAGCTCAGCTAGCAGCGAGGTCAGATAACGGGCCTGATGTCAATCAGGGTTATATGGGTATAACTTCTCCACTCAAATGACTCAAAGTATAAGATTTGTATATAGCCCTTGCCATCTTATAAATTGATTTTCTGCATAAGGCTGGAGTCACAATTAACGTATAAAAAATCGGTACGATTTTGACACCCGAGAATCGCACAAATGTTCCCCGAACAGTGATCCGTATGTAATCCGTTTGCAATGCAATGATTTGATATCCTCGCATCTAGTATCAGTGTGACATCCATATGCAATGCAATTTTAACATGAGCTTTTACTTACAGCAGTTCTCTGTATGTAAAAGCTCATGCTAAAATCGCATTGTAAAACACAACTGTAAACATCATTTTAAAACCAAATAATCTTCAAAACAGATAGATAGATAGATTGTGTTAGAATAGATAGAATACATATATACACATAGAATAGGTGTATATATATATATGTCAATAACACACATATATATATCTTTATATTTCATAGACAGATAGATTGAAGAATAGCCGTTAATTCATTTGTCAGCTTCTGTAAAATCAATGCAGAAGCCAACAGGATAGAAGACATGGTTTACATACAGTAAATCCATGAGGAACAGTTTGATTTATAAATGTAAATACATTTAGTAGTGTGTGTATGTAAAATAGGAGACCTGTATGTATTTAATTAAAGATTATTTTCGGGGAAAAAATGGCGTGGGCTCCTGCACAATTTTCTGCGCCACGGGGTGAAAACCAGTGACTGGCTAAAAACATCTGCCCCCAGCCACCCCAGAAAAGGCACATCTGTAAGATGTGCCAATTCCGGCACTTAGCCCCTCTCTTTCCACTGCCCTGTAGTGGTGGCATATGGGGTAATAGGGGGTTAATGTCACCTTTGTATTGTAAGGTGACATTAAGCCTGGCTTAGTAATGGAGAGGTGTCAATAAGACATCTCTCCATTACTAATCCTATAGTACGTAAAGGGTTAAATAAACACATAGCCAGAAAAAGTATTTTAATGAAATGAAACACCACACAGTTTTGCCATCTTTATTGTTCTGCTAATCCAAACGACGCCCTCGATCTCCTGTAATAAAGAAAAAATTAAAAAAACAACAATATACCATACCTGTCCGGTGTTCAGTGCCACGGCGCAATCCATATCTGGGGGATATACAGTTTACAACCGGGAGCGGTGCTAATGCTACCGTCCCGGCTGTAAGCCACTGATGAATGAATGAGAAGCTGCCGACGCTTGCATCAGTGACTGATGCCATTAAAAATCACAAATCATCCCACAAAAAGAAAAACCTCACATTGCCATATTGACAGAAAAATAAACAAGTTATGTCTCTGTTAAGAAGGGGAGCAAAAGACGAAAATGCAAAAACGAAAATACCTCTGGTCATGAAGGGATTAATGGGGGAAAAAGGGAGGTAATTTGAACTTTTGTGATTTTTTTATTTTTTTCATATTTTTTAAAACTTTTTTTTAACATTTTACTGTATTTAATAGTCCCCTTAGTGGACTTGACTTTGCAATCATCTGATCGCTTGTGCTATACATAGCAGGGCATTTCATTGTGATGACCTATCTTTGGATACTTCCTCAATCGGTAAGTCAAAGACAAGCCCTTTAAGGTAAGAGGCAGCATTGAACTACCTACAGTAGTTAATCTTATACTTGTTGGTCTATTTCATAAACTATGCTACAATTTTCTGAAGGACAATGTCTTTTTTTCATGTAGACATTACAATAATATTTAATAACCATTAATCCTGATCTGAAGTCTCTGGGTTCTAAAACACTGCTGGAAATGACAGTGCAATAATGTCCTTGGCATTTGCTAATCACTGCAATTCATTATTTTGAAATACAGACCCCTTACTTGGCCTAGATAAAGCATTCCAATTATTTTAGCTAGCATATGTGCAACAATGGAAATTAATTTAATTGCCTATAAAAGTATTAAAATAATGCTATTTTGTACAAATATGATGATACTTTATGTGTCAGAACTATCCATCAATTCAGAAACTGGGGAGTAGAGATGAGCGAACAAAAAAATGTTCTATTCGAATCGAATTTCGAATCGAACCGCAAAAAGTGCGGTTCGATTCGAAAATGTTCAATTTCATTTCGAATTCAAATAGAACATTGTTCGAATACACTTTTATCTGCGAGTGCGTTCGCGTGTGAACGCGCTCGCTAATTGGACCGCATTTGCGAGCGCGAATGCGGTCACTTCCGTCACGCATAGACGGGTACAGAGCGAAACCAACGCTCGTTCTCGCGAGGGCTCACGTGACCACGCAAACGACCGTTTCGGCACTTGCAGAGTTTGCAGCAGCAATGGCCAGTAGCAGCAGCCGCCACAGAAGCTCCAGCCACCGCAGCAGAGTCTCCCCCCTGGGACACAAAGAGGTGGCTGCGATGGTCCAGATCATGGATGAACTGGACTATGACATGGAGAGGGAGCACCAGTGACATCCCAATGACCACAAGGAGAGGATACTGCGAAAGGTCGGAAGGGTGCTCCAGCACAAATTCAGCGTCGAACGCACCGCGGGTCAGCTACAGAAAAAGAGGAGCGACCTTAAACTGAAGGAGCGGGATCGTCTCGAGACCATACGACGGGAGATAGTGGAGCGAGGTATGTAGTCATGTTTCTCACTGTGAATACCTTTCTGTATGGAAAAAAAATACGCTGGAATTTTGCAAATTTTTTTTTTTTTAACTTTGAAATTCTCTGCTTTTTACAAAAATAGGGGTACCCCCCATAATAGTTATTGATTAACATCCTCCACATGTTTACCTCATATTCGCATCATTTTGGAATTAAAATTTTGTTTCAGGACGTGAGAAAGTTTATAGTTTTACATGTGTTTTTTCAAATTTACAATAAAATTTCCAAAACCCACTTTTAAAAGGACCAAGTCAGTTCCAAAGTCACTTTAAGGGGCTAATAACAGAAAACGCCCATAAATGACCCCATTTCGCAAAGTAGACCCTTCAAGGTCAGGCACTGTGATGCTGACCAGTGCATCATCGGCACTAAACATATTAATGGCGGTGTCAAAGCCGCTGAGCACCGCACACAGGTCCTTCATTTGTGCCCAACTCCGAAGGGCTGAAATGGCCAGTGTCTGCACCACATACTGCTCTACAACCAGTCTCTGCTGGCACAGATGCTGCAGCATGTGCAGGGTGGAGTTCCACCGGGAGGGAACATCGGACAGTAAGCGAGTGACAGGCAGCCCCAGTGAACGCTGCAGTGCAGCCAGACGAGCACAGGATGTGGGCGAGCGCCTGAAATGTGCACACAGCTTACGCACTTTATCCAGCAGCACATGCAGACCCGGATAGTTCCTCAAGAACCTCTGCACGACCAGATTTAGCACATGTGCCATGCAGGGCACATGAGTCAGCCCACCCCTCCGAAAAGCTGCCAAAAGGTTTGTGCCGTTATCCGACACAACCTTCCCAGGCTCAATATCATTTGGCGTGAGCCAATTTTCAAAGTCCTCTGATATTGCCACCCACAGCTCGTCACCGGTGTGTGAGCGGTCTCCTAAGCAGCGCATATGCAGGATGGCCTGCCTGCGCATGCCGCTGCCTGTAGAGGAGAAGGGAGAGGACTCTGCAGTGGAGGTGCTGTGCACTGCTGTCTGGCCAGCCAGTCTTGGGGCTTTCAAAACTGGAAGTGGTTCACCACCAGCACGTTCGGCACTGTGTGACACTAAGTTCACCCAGTGTGCCGTCAGTGTGATGTATCTCCCCTGCCCGTGCTTGCTGGTCCACGTATCGGTGGTAAAGTGGACCTTCTTACACACCGAGTTCCGCAGGGCATTTGATATGTTGGCCACTACGTGCCTGTGGAGCCCTGGCATTGCAGTTTTTGAAAAGAAATGCCTGCTTGGAAGTTGGTAGCGTGGGCAAGCCAGGGAAAAGACTCCTCGGAAATCCTTCGTCTCCACCAGTCTGAAGGGCAGCATTTCACTAGCCAGCAGCTTAGTGATTGCAAACGTCAGACTCTGGGCCTTAGGGATGCTATTTGGCCAGGGAGACTTGCGTGCCCACATTTCGGAAACAGAGGTCTGCAGGGTTTCCTGTGATGTCGTGTGAGTGGTGTCTGACAAGACGCTGCCAGCAGACACTGTGGAGCCAGTGTCACGCACACGCTTGCGTCTCACACTCTGCTGACCGACGGACGGGCCCACATTTCCAGCAGCACCAACAGCAGCGCTTGGCACAGATGTAGCAGTGCCAATAGCGCGTCTCTGTGAGGTAGAGGTGGTAGCTGCTGGCACCGTGTGTCCGCATTTTTCCAGATGGCTTTGCCACACAATAACGTGTTTGTGTTGCAAATGCCGGGTCAGGACACTTGATGTCAGATTCGAGCGGTTTGTGCCACGACTATAGCGATTACCGCATAGCTTACATATGACATCAGTACTCCCGTCGGCCAGCCTAAAGAAATCCCACGCCAAAGAGGATTTGTTGCGCCCATAAGATGCAGCTCGGGGTTCACTGCGGGGACTCACAGGCAATGGTGCTGCTGTTGGCGTAGTGTCTATGGGAGGATCACTACTAGCCTGCTGTGGAGAAGTTAGAGTCTCCTCTGCTCCACACCCCTCCTCATCAGAGGTTTGATTTGGGGACACCGTGGCTTCACGCCATGTTGGGTCCAAAACCTCGTCATCATCAGCCGCAGCAGATTCAAGTGACTCATCCGAACGTACTACAGGCGAATGAGCACTTATGGGGCCCTGTGATGCAGCATATGGGATCATAGTGTCGTCCTCATCATCAGTGTCCATGATGAGTGGTCTGAGCAGTGAGGATTCTGCTGCAGGCCCTGCGACAACTTGCGCCACCTCCTCAAATAAATCCCAGGTTTGGGCATCACTCAGCAGATCACCATCATCATCTGCACCCAAACTGCTTGGTAATGGGTTGTGCAGACGAGGAGATGTAGGAACTGTGTGGGAAAACAGCTCCACGGAGTCTGTTTCTCGTACCACAGAAACAGGGGGCGCCACTGCAGAGGGGTGTTCTTGTGACACAGCAGACTGAGACGAGGCAGCAGACTGCGAAGCTACAGACTGGGAGGATGGTGTGGCTGTCATCCATTTCAGGACGGACTCTTGTGTGCGGGTGTCAGCCAGACTAATACGGAGACGGCCACGCACAAGCGAACTGAGAGTTCGTCCCCCAGCTGCACGACTAACGCTGCTGGACGGCAGCATTGGACTCTGCGCTGCACCCGCATTTGCACCGCGGGCAAGAGCAGCACTACGGATCATTCTGACCATTTTGTGTCATAAATGCAGCTGCCAGCTACGCACTATGTGCCTGTGCACACAATAAATTAGCCCTGAAGAGGACTTTTGGGTCTGTAGCTCTAAAAAGAGCTTTTGGGTTCGGCCTTAAAGGACTTTAGTGCTTCGAGAAACAAGGGGGATAATAGTTCAGCACAGTGTTGATGAGAACTAAGCTTCTCACAGTAGTGCAGCTGAACTATAAACTGGCCCTATGTAAAAATCACTGTATTCACAGATCTCCCTACACTAGACCAGTCTACAGAACAGCACTTACCCTACTGGATCGGCTAGCCCTACCTACACTGCATTGACTACTAACTGCCACTTGTCTGCGAAACTGACTGCTTTGCTTGCTCTAACTCTCCAACCAGCTACTACTATCTGAGCTCCCACAAAACAGCGTCCGGCGAACGCGCTCTCGAGTCTTTTATATGGGCGATGACGCGATCGAGGACGCGAGCGCTGACACGACCGATGACGCGCCGCTCTGAGCCAATCAGTGTAATGCCAGGAACGAACATGGCCGCGGCACCCTTCCCTCGCTTCATGATGATTGGTTCTATTCGCGGTGACACAATGTCGGGCATGGCGGCGAAACTGAAAGTGCGATGCAACAGCCATTTCGAACACGATTTCGAACAGTATCGGACCACACAACCAGTTCGAAATCGATCGAACAGCACAAAAACCGCTAATGTTCGATAAAAATTTTCGAAATTCTAACATGTGCGGTTCTATTAGCTCAACTCTGCTGGGGAGACCAGAAGCAGGATAAAAAAGTTATGAAAAATAAAAGCCATGCTCACATCAGGTTTGTGACTTCTGATTATAATAGAAGACATAATGCAATGCTGTGCTATATGTCACATGGTGGATACCAGCAGTGCCCTACAGACCTCATTTACTTATAAGCAGGGCCGGTTTTAGACAAAGTGGGCCTCTGGGCAAAAGTTTAAAGTGAGGCCCCAAATGCTCACATATTGCACCATCACACAGAAACATTTTGATTGTATTTACATGCACTGAGTTCAGGCCGCTAAACGTGCGTGATTGACAGTATTGAAGTAGTTTGAAGCTTGTTCCCCGGCCTCCTTAGGGTAGGTGCACACGTTCAGTAATTGGCAACACTTTGGACGCAGCACATGTCAGCTGGGTCCAAAGGGCTATTTAACGCAGGTGAATCGGCATGTGTTCATTGAACCCTGCGAACTCACCCCGTCCAATACATTGCACGGGTGATATTTTTCTTGTGTAGGTTCGCATCTCAGCAAGATGAGTAGACATGCTGTGGTCTGGAGAGATGCGCCGCATGTCCAAGGGTGAGCCGTGGGTGTCTGTGCATGCATAGTGGAAATGGGATTTCTTGAAATCCCATGCACTATGCTGTAAAATCTGGACGCTGCATCCTACCCGCATCATTTACTGATCGTGTGCACCTACCCTTACTCCGGCTGAGGAAGAATGGTACACATAGTCCTTGATACAGTATACTGCAGGTCCCATATAGTAAAATGCACACTACATGGTCCTTGATTGAGTATAATGCAGCCACCCTCAGAGTATAATGCAGCCCAACTTAGAGTATAATGCAGCCCTGTGTACTGCAGCCCCCTCAGAGTATAATACAGCCCATTCAGAGTATAAAGTACCCCCCTTCAAAGTATACTGCAGCCCCCTCATAGAATATAATGTAGTCCCCTCATAGAGTATAATGCAGTCCCCCTCATAGAACATAATGCAACCCCCTCAAGGTATAATGCAGACCCCTCAGAGTATAATGCAGCCCCCCACACACAGTATAATGCAGCCCCCCAACACACATGGCATAATTCAGCCCCTCACAAACACACACACAGTATAGTGCAGCCTTCCACACACAGTATAATACAGCCCCTCACACACAGTATAGTGCAGTCCCCCACACACAGTATAGTGCAGCCCCACACACAATATAATACAGCCCCAAGACACAGTATAATGCAGCCCCCTCACATACATAGTATAGTGCAGCCCCCCACATAAACAGCATAGTGCAGTCCCCCCACACACAGTATAATGCAGTCCCCCCACACACAGTACAGTGCAGTCCTCCCAGACAGTATAGTGCAGCTCCCAGACATAGTATAATGCAGCCCCCACACAGTATAATGCAGCCCCCACCCACAAAATATAGTGCAGCCCCCCACACACAGTATAGTGCAGCCCCCACACACAGTATAATGCAGCTCCCACATACAGTATAATGCAGCCCCCAAACACAGTATAGTGCAGCCCCCACTCACAGTACAATGCAGCTCCTCACACAGTATAGTGCAGCCACGACACAAAGTATAATGAAGCCTCCACACATAGTATAATGCAGCCCCCCACATACACAGTAAAGTGCATTCCCCCCACACACAGTATAGTGCAGTCTTCCTGCACAAACAACACAGTATAGTGCAGTCCCCCCACACAGTATAGTGCAACAGATACATACACAATACAGTATAGTGCAGTCTCCCCACACACAGTATAGTGTAGCAGACAGACACACACACACAAAACAGTATAGTGCATTTCTCCCTCACAAAGTATAGTGCAGCAGACATATACACACACTCTATAATGCATGCATATACACACACACACACACACACACACTATAATGCATATATATACCCACACACATAATACTTACCTCTCCTCCTCATTCCCCCGCTGCTGTGGTTTCTGCAGAGCATCTCAGTGTCTCATCAGCTCCACTGCTGGCACACACTGAGTCAGAGGCCGAGTGGGAGTGATGGAAGAGGGAGCATCACATGATGCTCTCTCCTCCATCACTGCTTTCGTCATGCCGCTTGCACCGCATGATCCCTGGAGCTGGGACCCTGCGGCCACTCCAGGGGCCCTCTAGAGTGCACACATGCTCAATTAGCCCTATGGCTGCACGCTGTTGCTAGTGCTCATGCGTACCTCCTATACTGGATCTTCTGGCTGGACGGCTATGCCCAGCCCGTGTGCATGCCCCTTTATGCTCTGACTGCAGCCGCTCCATCGCTATGGTCCTCGAGGACCTGACCTGGAAACCCTCTCTGTGGTCCTGGAGGACGTGACCCGGAAATCCTCCCGGTGATCCTGGAGGCCCTGATACGGATGTCCTCTCTATGTTACTGGAGGACCTGACCTGGAAGTCCTCTCTATGATCCTGGAGGACCTGACCCGGAAATCATCTCTATGATCCTGGGGGACCTGACCCAGAAGTCCAATTGCTCATGCCCTATATCAGGCCACCTCTTCCTATGGGAGGGGCCTGATTATCATGTTGTGAACCCTGTAGGTCTGCGTGGTCCCTGCTCAGTCGGTTCCTGTATTCAGCGCCCCTGCACCCTGCTCTGTTGTGCTTCTTCGCACACACACTGTGCTTGTACTTTGTCTAGTGTCCTGTACCTTGCCTTGTCCTTCGCTCTTTCACTCTGTCATGTCCTGTCTTTCCTGGTTCATCTCCAGCCGTGCTCTTTAGCACATGCTCTGTTCCTCCTATGGTGGGATGATTAAAGGATTATCTTATCTTATCTATGCTCATTCTCTTTGTGCTTCCTTGCACAAGCTCTGTCTTTCCTATACCTTTCCTCTTTGTGCTCTCTTGCACAAGCTCTGCTTTCCTATTCTCTTCCTTTTTATACTGTTTTCCTTGTACCCATCTCTGTGCCTCAGCATACGTTCCGCTCTCTGCCTGTACTCTGCTTCGTGCACTGTACCGTATTCGGTCCTGTGCTCTGTGCCTGTACTCTGCTTTTAAGCTTTGCTCTTGTACTCTGATCTGTTGTGCTCTCTAGCACATGTCTTGTCCATGTCTTGAACCCCTTTTTTATGATACCTGATGAAGGATATACACTGTATCTGAAACACGTTGTATCTCCTCTTTTTTAAGGGGAAGTGCTGCCATTCATGGGCTGGATGTGCCTTTCTTGATTTACTCATCCTGTGTGAGCCTGAATCTGGCTCTTTCACTTGGATTCACCCGAGGCAAGCTGCAAGCCCTGTCTATTGAAAAGTATACCAGAAGGAAGGATTTTTGAGGCTACACAATCTAAAGCCATATTAATCTTCTATCAGGTGAGTGCATAAAATTGTGCACCCTTTAAAGACTACAATATTGTGTTTACGCACTTAGGGCACCGCAATTTGTCTGTTCTTCTCTCCCAAACAGGGTTTTTTTTGCATGTCTTAAACCCTGGCGTGCCTCGTAGCACGCGTCGGACCCTGCCTTGAACCTTGAACCCTGGCGTGCCTCCTAGCATGCACAGGACCATGCCTTGAACCTGTGACCCTGTCTTGAACCCTGGGGTGCTTCCTAGCATGCACCATGCCTTGGGCCCTGGCGTGTCTCATACCACACACCATGCCTTGGACCCTGGCGTGCTCACCTGCTCGCACCCTGCTTTGCTTCATAACCATCGTGTCCTAGTGACAAAGTCTAGAACTGTCTTGTACCTGACGTAACCCTGTGACCACACTTTGCACTTGCTTGCACCTAGCACGTTCCCTGCTGCTAGACACTCAGACTCATGTCTCCCATGAGCCGGCCATCTGGTTCCAGCAATTGTGGTGGCTCACCCCCTTGGGCTTGCCCTTGACACTCCCTGTATAGGGGGTGGTCCTCACTAGGTCAGCTCGCCCTAAGTGGGTGGGTGCCACGACCCAGAGGGTCCACTCCAGAAACCGTCACAGTTTTCAACTATATCTGCATCTATGATGCCGATAACTTGAATGCGCTATGGGGAAATAGGGTGGCGCCAGGTCCCTCTTTCTCAGGGGCCCCATGGAAGCAGCATGGTGTGCCGCTATGGCCCCTGGAGGAGCGGTGGCCCCAGGCAGCTGCCTGGTCTGCCTGCCCCTAACGCCAGCCCTGCTTATAAGGACAGTGTGACAGTGGACTCTTTACCAACATCAGAATTTGCCTATAACAACTCCACAGTTCTACATCCCAAAGTCCATATTATGCTAACTATGGCTTGCATAGTTAGCCATAGTTTCCTGCTAACCCTGCTGCTATTCACAGGCTCACAAAGTTGCAAGAAACCAAGGAAAAACTAATACAGATGTTACAGAAGGCTAAAGAAGAAGAAGATTTGCCAAATGCCAGAAATAATGAGAGAGAGAGAGAGAGAGAATGTCTAAGGCATTTTTATTACTTACTGCAAAGTGAAAAGTTTACATATACTAAGATTACACTGCCCATATGATGATGTCATGTGTTTCCACAATAAAACCACATTACTCATACAATACAATTCACGAACATTATCTTTAAGGGGAGAGGCATATGACTCTCCCTGTCACACTCTTACAGAAAAATACATTGTGGATAAAATTCTGGACGCTAAAAAATAAGTGGTAAATTACAGTATCCGGTGCAATGGAATGGTTATGGACCGGAATAAAATTCAAGGGAGCTAGAGTGCAATGTTCATGCACCCAGGCTTACGAGAGCTGGGATACCAGTCCCTGAGATGTCCAGGGAGAGACTACTGTCAGGATTCAAACCAGGCAACTCCTGTGCACCAGCGAGCAGCTCTTCCCCTTAAGCTATTCAAACCTAAGGACAACTCCCTACTAGTTCAGATATCAGTACCTATTGTTTCTGTTTGGCTCCACCCTGTGTTTTCCTGATTCGCTCATTCTGTGATTCCTTGATTGGACATCCAACTTAATCCTGACCTTGTACTTGCCTCCTTGCGAGATTATTAAGCTTTTAGGCTTTAGTTAAGCTTTCGATCTACATGCTACTCTTCCATACTATCCTGCTGCTCCTGTGTATTTGTAATATACTGCAGGTGCTGAAGATGTCTCTATGGATCAGAGACAGACCAAGAGTTAAAGGGTTTATTTACAGGGAATATACTTTCCACACAGGGAGAAGCAGTGGGGGATTAAATGTGACAGAGTAAACAATATAAACAGCAAACTAGATTAAAGAAAGCTATTAAACAGTTATGCACCGTTGAAACGGTCAACTGGAATTATTATCACTTATAAAGCCGGGGAAAGCTTGATTAAAGGGTCTCTTTCTCCCACGTTGGCACCGACAACAGCGGTGCTTGCAGTCTCTGTAGTCTCTCCTCTGGATGAAGCTGGGACCTCAGGGGTTACAGTAAGGAACAGGAAGACACTGCGGAACTGAGTCTCCCCTGCTCTGAGTCTCTTTATGATACTCCGACTGTCTTTCCACAGGAATGTTATTGAACTTACTAAGAAGTCTCTCTGCCACACTCAGGGGCTCTGGCCTGTCACCGCGGTCACCGGGACTGCGCGCTCGGGTCACTGTCTCTGCACTGCCAGAGGGAGGTCTCCTCTGGTCACAGATGCTACCGAGTCCATGTACTCACATACAGCGTTCACTATGTCTCGTACTTCAGTCCCAGTTCTCTGATGGGGAGTTATCGCTATCTGGGAGCGAGGTGCTGCAGCCTGCTTTCTCTCTGGCGCACTCTCTCCTGTCTCTGTCGCACTCTGCTCTGTGCCTGGCACACTCTCCTTTCATGCCCTCTCCCTGCAAAGCTTCCGGTCCACCGCCCCTTCTTTTCCCTCACTGCCCCTTGCAGTCACATGGTCCACTCGGTCCAGGCCAGAAAGTCTTCCCCCCGACAACCCTGCTGTCTGGCTAGGTGGTTCCAGATACGGAGCAGGAAAGGTAACCCCTTTTTGACTCTTCTTCCTCTTCACCCCCTTACATATTGACCAGTGGCTATCCACTAACTACGCTACCTGCTTATCCTACATTGCAATCCTTCTCCTGTGTACCAACCTCTGGCTTCCCTAAATACAATACCTGCCTCTATTACCCCTAGTGGTTGCAATACAATTACTCCTACCCAGTCCTGTATCATAACAGGTATTTTAGAAGCTTCTGTCATAATTTGATGAATTTGTCTGACAGAAACATTCCTCATTATGCCTTTATCTGCCCAAATTCATCTATGCTTTGTATCACCCACAAATCTCTTCACAGTACGATGATCACACTTAACTTTTCATGAAATGTGCAATGTTTTCATACATTGTACAAGGCATTGCACTATTTCACGCTTTTTGAAAGCAGAAATCCTGTTTCTTTCCCATATTTCTTAACACCTGTGGCCTGTTTAATAATGTTGAATTTCTTTCTTAAGTAGTATTCCTTTCATTGGGCTCACCTGGCAAATTAATTAACACAAGTGTTTGAGATTGATTCCAGTAATCCAAAGAGCCCTGAGACACAATTCCATCCTTTAGTTTATTTGGAAAACAAAACAATAAATCTTTCTTTATGACACTTATATTCCATTTGCATAATAATTTGGAATGCGGTGTCATTAAAACCAGGTGAAAGCTTTTTTTTTTTTTTTTAGACACAAATATGCATATATGATAACATTTCATAATTATCAAGTTTATAACTTCCTATCATGTTATGTAACATTTTCAGGAACTGTGGGAACAAAAACCTGTATTAGTTTTGAGTTGTGGTTAATTATTAGAAAGACATCAAACACTGCATTTTAGCATTGTGACAAATATGTCTATTGACTTGGCTAAGTACTACAAATGTTTTATTTACTGGAAAATTGGCTAAAAACTGATTGCACATTCAGATCTTAAAACATACTGTTTATAAATGTATTCATAGTAGTCATTTCGTGTCCCTGTAATCTTATCGTTGCACATTGAGCAAATAATGTCATGACTTAGTAATATTTTATATAACTTGTGTAATATTTGTAAATTTACAAATTTATAAAAACAGAGGGTTTGCTGGATAACAGAGTGTTTTATGGAACCTTTAAAAATGACGCTTCAATACACATAGATCACTATGTGCTTGGACAAGTAAACTGATATTCATGCGAAACAAAGATTGCACCGATCCTCCAGGAAAAGGGAAAATACTATTTGTGTTTGTTTTTTTCCTCTCTTCTCTGCAAATTCAATTTGGCCCAACAGGAAAATAGACATAATTGTTTGCCTCACCTGGCAATGTGCAATGCCATCTATACTCTTTTAGTGAATTAGTCACACTTGTGGGGCTAGAAGGCAAAGTTTTTGTGGGTTGACATAGTTTTTCTAGCTGGAAAAGTGGCACTGGGCCTCTATACAAATGGGATTCAAATATATTAAATGCAATTTTTTAAAAATAACTGTTGAAGCTAATGTATTTTATTTATTTATTTTACTAATTTAGATAGCGCCATTAATTCCACAGCGCTTTACAGACATTATTGACACTGCCCCCGATGGGGCTCAAAATCTACGTTCCCTATCAGTATGTCTTTGGAGTATGGGTGGAAATCAGAGAACCTGGAAAAAACCCACACAAACACGGGGAGAACATACAAACTCCTTGCAGATGTTGTCCTTGGTGGGCTTTGGACCCAGAACCCCAGCGCAGAAAAGCTGCATTGCTAACCACTGAGCCACCGTGCCACCCCATGTATGCACATTTAGCTTACATCCTTCATCTACTAATGTCCTGGAAAGAGCTGTTTCGCTCTCTTGTATAAGCACATAATGAGCAACTCCATCAGTTATAGTAGGAATAGTTAAAAGTGAAAAATATGTTGGGGTTAGAGCTTGAAGCATGTTGTCTGCTGTTTTTATCTTTCTGATTGCTTTAACCATTGGCCTTTTTAGCACGGAATATATTTGAGATTAAATGTAGACCAGTTTTAAGGTCAAATTTTTGTTTCATACGAGGCAACATTAAACAGATCTGTGGATTCAAAATAACTGGTTTCCATGAAAATTAAAAAAAAACAAACCACAAGCAAAATGATTGTAACAACGGCACGCTGCTGTCAGGGATGGCAGTGTGATGAAGCTGACAGGCTTGCTTTTAGTTTTTATTGGTGCTATGGAATATGATAGTACAGACAGCAGCAGACCGGATGGGATTTGATACTCTGGATCTTTCCTAGTTACCTAGATGGTTTGGGATAATAAAATAATTAATAACTAAACCTTTTGTGGTTTAATACAGTCCCTCTCCAGCTGCTGATTCACAGATTTTTCACTATTATTACTAAGGAAAAAACTGTCAATCAGAGGCATTGGGAAAATGAAGCTGCAGGGTCAACCTACGTTTCATGAATATTCAACCTCATAGTGTGCTGCAACCGTATGTTTCACAAAGCAACAGCATATTCACAGAAAAAAAGACAAGTGGCTGAAATTAGGGAGTCACTTGGGCAAGGCAGCAGATGCACTTTGAAAGTCTTTTTCCCACTTTGCCTATCTATGTGTGTGAAATAAGCTAATAAACAGAGATGAGTGGAACGATTCTAGGAACTTCAGTCCAACATCTAGATCAGTGGTGCCTGGCAATTAGATGAGAAGCCCACAAATCTCTTACTGTCCAGCATCCCCAGCATGGCATTTGATTTGTCAGGGATGGCATGACGTCATCCATGCATCTGTAGGATAAGGTGGTAGCAAGAGCACATTGCAGTGCACTCCTAGGAGATTCTCTTGCTTTCTGGCCCCAGGGGACAAGTTGCTACCTGCCCGCAAAATAAAAAGAGACCAAGACTGCAAAGAGTAAAGAGGCTGAAAGGAGTGAAAATTAGTGGTGATGTGGTTAAAATGATGCACATCCCTCCAGAGGTTTACTTTTTTTGATTTGACACCAAACCTCTCCAACATTAGTGTTAATATTAGCTCCGTTCTTGATATATTCTTCAATGTTTGTTTTATGCGGTAGGTAAATACAGTCACATTGTATGACAGACCAACAGATGCTCTTCAAGTTTAGTTTAGACTTGTCATATTAGATTTCTCTGTTTAGACAGCTAACCCTCATTGACTGATGGGAAGCTATATTTATTTCAGATAACTGACATCAATGCCAGACATGGATCTGATATGTGAGTTGACATGTCACAACTGCTTCTATCATTCCGTAAACTTTATTCCAGAACAGCACGCTCCCATGAAGGCACACATTGCTTCATCAAGAAAGACTGCTGACTGTTCTGTGATCTGGCGTACGTTCTGAAGCTCTCATCGATGCTGGTATAACCTTTTCTAGGTCAGAAGGTAAATGGATAATAATATTTCAAACATCATCTGATGATTGTGCAAAGGAAGATCAAATGAGACAAAGTGATTAGGTAAATATTTTAAAATATCATTGCCAAGTGCACAAAAAACAAGCAAACAAAAATGTAGATTAATGTGTTTTGCCATAGATTTTTAGTTGTTTTTCTATAAAAGATCTTAATTTTAAACCCTTAATGACCTATGATATGTAGTGTCCGTCATTGGTCACTTCCTATTTTTTGGTGCAGGCTCCGACGATGAGCCCGCACCTTTTCCGGCACATGACAGCTGATCTAATCAGCTGACGTGTGCCCCTAACAGCCACAGGTGGAATTGCGATTCAACTGTGGCTGTTAACTAGTTAAATGCCGCTGTCAATCCCTGATAGTGGCATTCAACTCACGCAAACCAGATGCACTTCTTAGCTCCTCCCTTTGGTGCCATATCACATGACCACGGGTTGCTGATGGGTTGGCATGATAACCCGGGGTCTGCAGGAGACCCCTGTGGTTGTCATTGTTGAACTGCTATGAGTACCTTCCGGTGGTCGGCGCTCATAGAAGATGAGCATTTTAGTTACTCGTTGCAGGACTGAAGCCCTGCTATGTGTAACACAAGTGATCAGATGATTGCAGCTTCTGGTTTCCCATGAAAACTATTGAAGCAAGTAAAAAGTAAAAAAAAAAAGTTTTAAAAAATATTTAAAAAATTTAAATGGCGTAACAAGAAAAAAAATCAAAACACAAGAATTACATTTTCTTGGTTGCTGCAACATTGTAAAATGCAATAAAGGATGGTCAAAACATTGTATCTGTGATGCTTCAGGAGTTTTGGCAGCGTCCGAGAGTGGACCCTCTGGATCGCGGAACTGAGGCCCCCGGGGCGAGTGCACCAGGTGGAACCGACCCCTATACAGGGACCGTTTGGGGCAGGCCCGTGGGGGATCAGACACCGCGACAGCTGAAAGCAAGAGGGGCGGCTCAAGGGACCGGAGTGACCACAGGCAGGACTGGGAGACCGCACCGTGACCAAGGTGCGAGACAAGGAGACGGACAAAGCAACAGTAACCGAGAGGATAGAGAAGACAGGGGAACCACAGGCTAGGAAACTGGACAGGAATGGAACCAGACACAGGGAGTGGGACAGAACGGATGACTAGGAGACAAGGACCAGTAGGGCGAAGGGCGGACAGGGTAACCAGGAGAGGCACAGACGAAAGGACTAGGAAGAGTATAGGACAGGAGGAAAACCTATAGGGACCCTATAGGCGGCCAAATCAAAGTATGGACTTCACACAATAACCAGGCATCATCCCCTTATGGGAGACGCCTGATTTATCACCTGCTGGCAGGTGATTGGCTAACCGCTAATCGGCCGCCACCCACCGCAGGGTTAACAATCAGAACGGGCATGCGCCCACGCCCTAGTGTGCATGAGAGAGTGGGGAGCTGCCCGGCGACCAGGAAGAGGGGAAGCACGTGAGCAGGAGGAAGGAGGCAGCGCGCGCGCTGCCGGGTGAATGAGAGCTGCGGAGGGAGCTGGTGCCCGTGGGATGGCGGCGGCCACGGCCGTCGTTGTCACAGTACCCCCCTCCTTACATCTCCCCCTTCTGAAGTCGGCCAAAAACTTTTTCAGAATTTGCGGGGCATTTATATTCTCCCGGGGCTCCCAGGACCTCTCCTCGGGACCAAATCCCTTCCAATTGATAAGAAAGAGGGTTCTTCCTCTGACCTTTTTCATGGCCAAAATGTCCTTAACTTCAAAGACGTTATCATCCCCAATTGGCTGAGGGGGCGAGATAGGAGCAGGACAGAAACGGTTAAGGATGACAGGTTTAAGGAGTGAGACATGGAAGGCGTTAGGAACTCGAAGTGAAGCCGGCAATCTGAATTTGTAAGTAGAGTTGTTAATGCATCCAAGTACCTCAAAAGGATCAATATAACGGAGACTCAACTTGTATGAGGAAACTTTTAGACGGATGTGTTTAGTCGAAAGCCAGACTTTGTCACCAGGATGGTATGGTGGACGATCCCTTCGTCTTTTGTCCGCCTGTTTTTTCATCCGGGTACTGGACTTCACAAGGGCTTCTTTGGTCTCCTTCCAAATTTGCGTGAAGTCAGCGGCGAGAGCATCTGCCGCGGGCATGCCCGAAGACGTGGAGATGGGCAGCGGGATGCCAGGGTTTTGGCCTGAGACCACAAAAAATGGTGATTTGGAGGAGGACTCATTAGGATGATTATTATGGGCAAATTCCGCCCAAGGGAGGAGCGAGACCCAGTAGTCCTGGTGGGCATTGGAAAAGTGGTGCAGGAAGGTTGTCAGAACTTGATTGACTCGTTCCACTTGCCCGTTGGTCTGAGGGTGGTAGGCGGAGGAGAAATCCAAAGACGTACCCATGTGCTGAAAGAGAGCTCTCCAGAATCGGGAGGTAAATTGAACTCCCTGATCAGACACGATCCGTTGAGGGAGTCCATGCAGTTTGAAGATCTGATGGATAAAGATCTCGGCCAACTTAGGAGCCGAAGGCAAGCCAGTTAACGGGATGAAATGGACCATTTTGGAGAAGCAATCTATTACCACAAGGATAGTAGTGCACCCAGAAGAGGAAGGCAGGTCTGTCACAAAATCCACGGCAATTTGCTGCCAGGGGGCCTCTGGAACAGGTAGCGGATGAAGGAGGCCGGAGGGCAGATCCCTAGGCACCTTGTTCTGTGCACAGGTAGTACAGGATGCTACAAAATCCAAGATGTCCAGATGTCCTGGCGAAGAGAGGGCCACCAATAGTAGTGGGAGAGAAGCAAGCGGGTCTTCTTGGTCCTGACGTGTCCTGCGATTTTGGACGAGTGCCCTCAGCGTAGCACCTCCAGTCTTTTGCCCTGTGGAATGAAGGTCCTGCCTGGCAGAAGGGTGGAGAGGCTCACGGGAGCCAAAGTAATAACTTTCGCAGGCTCGATGATATAAGATGGAACCTCCTCCGCTTCTGGTGTCTGCAACGACCTAGAGAGCGCATCCGCCTTGGCGTTCTTGTTCCCGGGTCAAAAATGGAGCTTAAAATCAAAGCGCGAGAAGTATAGGGACCACCGGGCTTGCCGGGCGTTGAGTCTTTGGGCAGACTGAAGATAGGCTGTTTTTGTGGTCCGTGAATATAGTAAAGGGGTGAACTGCCCCCTCAAGCAGATACCGCCATTCCTCCAGAGCCATCTTTATAGCGAGCAACTCCCGGTCTCCAATAGAGTAGTTGCATTCGGCAGAGGAAAAGGATTTTGAAAAAAACCCACAGGGTACCAGATGTCCGGATGAGGCCCGCTGGGAGAGTACTGCCCCAGCCCCTGTGGAGGAGGCATCGACCTCAAGAATGAAGGGCCTACTGGCTACAGGGCGATGTAAGATTGGTGCTGAAGCAAAACAGCGCTTCAGGGCAAGAAAGGCCTCTCCAGCCTCGGGAGGCCAGGTGTTTGATTTGGTTCCTTTTCGGGTCAAGAGCGTGAGAGGTTTAGTCACCGAGGAGAAATGAGGGACAAACTGTCAATAATAATTCGCAAATCCCGGAAAGCGCTGAATGGCCTTCAATCCGGCAGGACGAGACCACTTGAGAACAGCAGAGAGTTTCTCGAGATCCATCTTCAGCCCAGAATCCGTGATGATGTAACCCAGGAAAGGCAGCAAGGTTTGTTCAAACAGGCATTTCTCCAATTTTGCATAGAGCCGGTTCTCCCGAAGACGTTGCAGGACCAGGCGAACGCTTCTTCTATGCGAGGAAAGATCGGGTGAAAAGATGAGAATGTCATCTAAGTATACCACCACGCAGGAGTATAATAAATCCCGAAAAACCTTGTTGACGAATTCCTGGAACACTGCCGGGGCATTGCAAAGACCGAACGGCATGACCAAATATTCATAATGGCCATCCCGAGTATTGAAAGCCATCTTCCACTCGTCCCCAGCGCGGATTCGGATCAAATTATAGGCTCCTCTCAGGTCCAGTTTGGTAAAGACCCGGGCCCCTTTCAGCCGGTCGAAGAGCTCTGGGATCAGCGGAAGAGGATACCGATTTTTAACGGTAATATTATTCAGGCCTCGATAGTCAATGCATGGCCTGAGGGATCCGTCTTTCTTCCGAACAAAGAGAAAACCCGCGCCTGCAGGAGATGAAGATTTCCGAATAAAACCCTTGGCCAAGTTTTCGTGTATAAACTCCGACATGGCCGAGGTTTCTGCTGGAGACAAAGGGTACGTTCTCCCACTGGGGGAGTAGCTCCCGGAATCAACTTGATGGGACAGTCAAAGAACCGGTGTGGTGGCAAAGAATCCGCCTCCTTCTTACTGAAGACGTCGGCATACGCGTGATATGGTGCCGGGAGTCCCGGAAGATCGGCTGGTTCCTGTGGCAGATGAGAATGGGCCACTGACAACAGACAGTGTTCCTGGCAATTATGGCCCCAGCGCAAAATCTCCCCAGAGCGCCAATCCAGGGCCGGTTCATGCAATCTGAGCCAGGGTAATCCAAGGAGGACAGCGTGGGACAAATTGACAGCACGTAGAAAGCTATCTTCTCCAGATGAAGAGCTCCCACTTGAAACTCAAGTTCGGCAGTAACCATGGTGATGAGCTCAGGAAGTGGTCTGCCATCCACAGACACAATCGCACGTGGGTTCTCCAAGGTAACCACAGGAATCTGGAACTTGTTAACCTCCTCTAGCCGAATGAAATTGCCAGCCGCACCCAAGTCCACATACGCCTCCACAGATCTACGCTCCCGACCTAAAATAATTAAAGCCAAAATGGTAAGGGGCAGAGAGGAATTAGAGTCACCTAGGGAAGCCTCTCTTACCTGGCCTAGGTGGAGGCGTTTCCCGGTCTCACAGGACAGGTGGGCAAAAAATGATTGGCACTGCCGCAATACAGACAAAGTCCCTCCGTCATTCTCTCCCTGCGCTTTTGTTCAGACAACCTAACACGGTCTATTTGCATGGGTTCAGGGGCAGAGCTGGCAGAGGGTATGGAGGAACATGGGATGGGGGCTTGATAGAGCCTAAAGGGTCTCCTCTCCCTGGCGGCCTCCCGAGAACGTTCGAGAAATCGGAGATCTATACGAGTGGCCAGGGATATGAGATCTTCCAGGGTGGTAGGCGTATCCCGTCCGGCAAGCTCGTCTTTTATCTTGCCAGAAAGACCCCTCCAAAAGGCTCCCACCAGGGCCTCATTATTCCACCCAAGCTCCGAAGACAGTGTCCGGAAGCGGATGGCGTACTGCCCCACTGTGAGCGAACCCTGGCGGAGGTTAAACAGAGTCTCCGTAGTAGAAGCCAAGCGCCCGGGCTCATCAAATACCTTGCGAAACAGGTCAAGGAAACTCTGAATACTAGTGACCACAGGATCATCCCTCTCCCACAAAGGATTCACCCAGGCCAAAGCCTCTCCCTCAAGGAGGGACACGATGAACGCCACCTTGGCACGGTCGGAGGGGTATTGCTGGGGTAACAGCTCAAAGTGCAGTCTGCACTGGTTCAAGAAGCCCCGGCATAGCTTTGGATCTCAGCTATACCTGGAAGGCTTCCCCAGGCGAGGTGGCGGGTGAGATGCCAGATCCCGGGGTTGGACAGAGGCGGCCGCCGAGGACTGTAGAGAAAGTAAACGGTCATCGACGGACGCCATATAATTTAGGATGTGGGACTGGGCGTCGCGCTGCTGCGCGAGCTCCTGTTGGATGCCGGCTAACATGGGAGCGTGCCCTGGATCGGTGGTTTGAAGGGCAGATAGCCGGGTGTCCATGGACTTCATAAAGAATATAATCCGGGTCTGGTTCTCCCGCAGGAATAGTAACTCTTTTTGCGTAGCGGCCGTGGCTCCAGCAGGGTCCATGGCCTGGTTATACTGTGACGCTTCGGGAGTTTTGGCAGTGTCCGAGAGTGGACCCTCTGGATCGTGGAACTGAGGCCCCCAGGGCGAGCGCACCAGGTGGAACCGACCCCTATACAGGGACTGTTTGGGGCAGGCCCGTGGGGGATCAGACACCGCGACAGCTGAAACCAAGAGGGGCGGCTCAAGGGACCGGAGTGACCACAGGCAGGACTGGGAGACCGCACCGTGACCAAGATGCGAGACGAGGAGACGGACAAAGCAACAGTAACCAAGAGAATAGAGAAGACAGGGGAACCACAGGCTAGGAGACTGGACAGGAATGGAACCAGACACAGGGAGTGGGACAGAATGGATGACTAGGAGACAAGGACCAGTAGGGCGAAGGGCGGACAGGGTAACCAGGAGAGGCACAGACGAAAGGACTATGAAGAGTATAGGACAGGAGGAAAACCTATAGGGACCCTATAGGCGGCCAAATCAAAGTATGGACTTCACACAATAACCAGGCATCATCCCCTTATGGGAGACGCCTGATATATCCCCTGCTGGCAAGTGATTGGCTAACCGCTAATCGGCCGCCACCCACCGCAGGGTTAACAATCAGAACGGGCGCGCGCCCGCGCCCTAGTGAGCATGTGAGGGCGGGGAGCTGCCCGGTGACCAGGAAGAGGGGAAGCATGTGAGCAGGAGGAAGGAGGGAGCGCGCGCACCGCCGGGTGAGTGAGAGCTGTGGAGGGAGCCGGTGCCCGTGGGACGGCGGCGGCCACGGCCGTCGTTGTCACAGTATCTATCTCAAAATGGTGCCAATAAAAATGTCAGCTTGACACACAATAAATAAGCCCTCAACCAGCCCAAGATCCCGAAAGATAGAGACGCTATGGGTCTCGGATAATGGCACCTTTTTTTTTTTTTTTTTTTTTACAAACTTTGCATTTTTTTTCTGCCATTTAATAAAAAAGAGGCTATACATGTTTGGCAACTACGAACTCGTAATGACTTGGAGAATCATAATTGCAGTTTAGCATTTAGTGAACATGGTAAAAAAAAATATTGTGGGATTGCATTTTTTTTCCCATTTTCCAGTTCAAGATATGGTACATGCAATGGTGTCATTGAAAAGTACAACTCGTCCTGCAAAAAATAAGCCCTCACATGGCCATATTGGCGGAAAGATAACAAAGTTATTGGTCTGGGAAGAACGGGAGCAAAAAATTGAAATGCAAAAACAGAAATACCCCTGGTTCTTAAGGGGTTAAAGGGAAAGCTCATTGTTTTTGACAGATTATATTCAGAATGGCCTGTAATGAAAGTTATGATTGGTAGGAGGCTTGTTGAGAGTAGACTATAATTACCCTAAAGTCACTCCACGTCTTTTACTCCAGAACTGCATTGGAATGGTTTAGATCAAATCATACTCATAAATGTGAATCGCCAAGTCAAAGCCAAGACCTAAATCCCATTGAGAATCTGTGACAAGCCCTAAAAATTGCTGTTCACAGACGCTCTCCATCCAATCTCACTAACCTAGAGCCGGTTTGTAAAGATGTGTGGGCAAAAGTTTTAGCCTCAAGTTGCGCAAAGGTGGTAGAGACATCCCCAAAAAAAGGAATTGCAGCAAAAGGTGGTCCTCCAAAGTATTGACTCATGGGGCTGAATACAAGTTCACATCACAATTTTTCAGATTAGATTTTTTAAATATTTAAAAACTCATAAAATTTCCTTTACCCATCACAAATTCTTGCTACTGTGTTGGTGTATCACAAAAAGTCCAAATAAAAAAAACATTTAAAGTTTGTGGGTTTAACATGAAAACTGTATGGAATATGAATACTTTTTCAAGACACTGTATATTGAACCATACTGGGCCTTGATTTTCAAAAAAGTGGATATCGCTTTTAAAGTTGGTTTATTTAATTTGTTTTTACCAAATATTATTCTGGAGCTCTTACATAGCGTTTCGTTAAGGGAGTGTTAAGATTGGCCAGATACGTGGCCTAAATTATTCAGATATGTTTTATGATCTAATCTGCTTGAGCTACATCTTAGGATTCATCATCTACAGATTTTTTAGGTTTTGTGTACAGTACATCTTTCAGCAGATTCCGCCTGGAATCCGCTTGAAAAAGCCCCACTTAAGTGCCCTATAAAATGAACATAATGCACAGCAATGTAAAATGGTAGGAAGCCACCAGCTCTCTGTACTTGAAAGCACAGAGTTGTCAGAGTGGCGGAGTTACTGAAAGAGTGACTGCAAGTCACTTCAGGAGGACAACCGGTGGCATTTTCCTGGGAAAACTCGACATCTAATAATCACTGTGTGTACATAGCCTTTGGTAGCTCAGAATTTCAGCTTCTTTGTCTTCATGACAGCAGCCGCATTCTACTTCAATACCATCTTTAGCTCTTGTAGGCATTTTCGGTGAACTTGCACATAGTGTGAAGCTAAATAAATATATTAACCATATTTGGTAATGATGACTCTGAGTTACACAATACATATTATATCATATTTAAAACTGCAAAATCTCGTAATTTGATACATTTAAGCCGAGGTTCAACCATTCAATATCATATAAATACAAAACCAATAAAATAAAAATCACACAACTGAAACAGATTTTGGCACATCTTGCCGTGATATTCATCTTTTCAAATCATCAGAGATGCTTTTAGCCTTTGACCATAAAAAAATGTATAAAATGTGTATGGCCAGTGTGAGGACAACATCATACACAATAGAATAATGTAGGTATAAAGACTAGGCACAGTGCATTTGTTTAGTGTAGAAGTGTGTAACAGTCAACATCATTGCTAAACGAAGTCTTCAAAATAAATTATTTAGTCTTCTAAATTATTTTCATAATAGCTATTGGAACATCTGCATTGGGAAAAAAATGGAAGAAGTCATGGAACCAATCCCTTGAGACCCTGCTTCTAGCAAATATAAAAGTTCAGTCTAGCAATGCTACTTTGGAATCTATTTATTCTATTTAAAACACCGTTAGTCCAAAATTCTCAAGAAATGAATGACCTTTAGAATTAAAAATATTACAAGTCCATCCAAATTCAGGTATATCATATAACCACAATGTTGTTCTAGCATTTCCTATTTAAACTCTCAACTGCTAAAAACTGCATTTTGGACAAAATCCATGTAAACTTCATGGCACTGTTTTTCAACAGACGTGTCCTTAACTGCTTTGAGGATTATAATAATCTCTTAAAGGTTTTAGAAGCTTAGGACTATTAGGCCGGGGTCATACTAGCATATGGCATCCAATGCAAGAGCTTCGGAAGCGATATGCCAATGACCCCTGGCTCCTGCTCTGCTGCGAGCGTGAGCCGAGTGTCATGCTACTGTGCTCCGAGCCTGTCCCACAGAGCGGATCGGAGCACAGCTGCGGAGGAGGCAGATAAACTAATTTCTCCATCTTCTCCATTGCCAGGGTCAGCGTATTTCGCACAGCACTCAGATGATATAGGAACACAGCGCATATTGTACTGGCGCATGCGCAGTAATGATTTTCGGCTTTGCCCGCAGTGGGGCAAAGCATACTGCGCATGTGCAAGGCAAGATTGCTTTGAGCATGCGCGAACTATGGAGGAGAACAACTCTAATTCCGGAAAAGATTGACGATGGAGGCCACGGACAGGGTGGAGAAAAACAGAAGAAACACCGCCCATCGGACCGGACACAGGGCATTTACATAGCCCGCCAACTTCCGGTGACAGATTCCCTTTAATACAGAACATGTGCACAGCAATGTAGTTTTTGCATTGCTGCACAACTTGATCATTTTATGGGGCGCTTTTATGGGATTTTTTCATGTGGATTCCGGGCACAATCTGTCTGAAAAAGAAGGCTCTGTGGGCACATACCTGTAGGGCATATGCACACAAAGTTTTTGGAGCAGAATGATTAAAAAAATCAACATTAAAAAAGTACCTGTCCGCACATACCCTTAGATGTACCAAATGCATGAAAGAAACATCTTAGGCTGGTTACACATTAGCGTTTGTGTGCGCAGTGTTTGATCCACATAGATCTGCATGTATCATGCATAAATATATTTAACATGCGTTTGCATGCATTTGCGTATGCATGCGTCATTTCGCGATGTGCGGCGATGTTCGGCGAACGCAACATGTTGCATTTTTTGAGGCGTAAAAAATCCAAATCAAATATGCGCAGGCATGCGCAAGCGAATGAGTGCATCAAAACAACGCATTACTGTCTATGGGAACGCATTGGAACGCAAGGACATGCGTACACATACCTTTGATAAGCAATGCGCACTTCAGAATGAGCAGCTCCAGGAAGTGATTCACCACCAGCTAATTTCCAGCTGTATAAAAGGAAGTGTGGACACTGCAAGGCCATAACTCTCCAGACTCTGGATCCGAGCACAGTACATTGGATATAAGTATAGAAGCTTTGAAAAAGTCTGTCTGTCTGTTTTTGCATTCTGTACTCTGTACTAATTTTTCTTTCTGTTCCTTGTAGACTGTTTGCTGATCCGGTCCCGAGCTGCCTTCCTGGAGCTTAAGTCGTGGTGCTACCTTCCTGGAGCGGCCTTCTTGATGCTGCCTTCCTGATTCTGCCTTCCTGGAGCTGCCTTCCTGGTGCTGCCATCCTGGTGCTGCCTTCCTGGTGCTGCTGTCCTGTTTCTGCTGCCCTGGTGCTGCCTGACTGCTGTGCTGTTGGACTACTGCCTGTAATGTAAATATTGTTGTCCAATTTTATTTATTTTTTTTTTTGCTTAATTGTGTTTGGAACTTACCAAGTTTAATTTTTCTTAACTTTTCTTTTCTGTATTGCTTCACTTGCCTGCTGCCTGCTATTCCAACATGTCCTCCACTAAAGCTTCCGAAACTGGAAATGACAGTGATTATGTAATCTGTTATGATTGAGTCACCGCAGGAGGCAAAAACAGAAATGCAAGCTAAGTCCAGAAAACCAGAGAGGTTGGCAGCTATCGGATTGCAGACCCCTGAACCTATCAACACAACTAGCAGTAGCCGTGGGGGGTTCCTACGATGCCCTAGACCCCTCGATCACAGCCGGAGGAATAGATAGCCTAAAGACAGAAAGGGAAATCTAAACTGCCCCAGAGCAGACCCCAAAGCAAAAGGCAGCCCCCCACATATAATGACGGTGAAGCAAGAAGAAAGAACACAACACAGACAGAAAGATAGACTGAGCAAAGACGGGGCCCAAGCTAACTAGATAGGAAAGGACAGGAAGGCTGCTGTCTGCAATCCGTGAAAAACCCTATGAAAATAAGAGCCAACAGACTGACAGTGAAAAAGACCCTGAAGACGCTAGGCTTCAAAAAGACTTTGTCAGTACTCAGGAATATTCTGAAGACAGAGCAACAGGCAAAAGGAGATTCAGCTCACCCCAGCAAGGAATGGCAGAATCCAGAAAAGCAAGGCAAAAAACAAAACACAAATGCAAAAAGGCAAAGCAGCAAACTTAGCTTTAGAGGAGCAGGAATCAGACTGGTGTCCTAGAAGTCCACAGAGAAATCACCCACAGGGCAGAAGGGCGTCGGCAGCCTTATATCCAGTCAGTGACTCCACTCAGCCAATCATCATCATTAGGCTCAGGTGCCTGATAATCAGGCTCACTACCTTCCCTCACCAGAATAGGGAGTTCACCAGACCTCAGTGACGAAGGGGAAAATGAACTCACAACAGTACCTCCCCCTTGAGGAGGGGTCACCGAACCCTCAACCACGCCACCAGGGCGATCAGGGTGAGCCCGATGAAAGGCACGCACCAATCTTTTGGCATGAATATCAGAGGCAGAGACCCAGGAATTGTCCTCCTGACCATAACCCTTCCACTTAACCAAATACTGGAGTCTCCGTCTAGCCAGACGGGAATCCAGTACTTTCTCTACCTCATATTCCATGTTACCTTCAAAAAATACAGGGTCCGGAGGTGCCACCCCAGGAACAACTGGTTCAACAAACCTCTTCAACAAGGACTTATGGAACACATTATGGATTTTAAATGTGACAGGAAGAGCAAAACGAAAAGAGACCGGATTAATAATCTCCAAAATCTTGTAAGGTCCAATAAATCTAGGCTTAAACTTAGGAGAAACCACCTTCATAGCAATATTTTTTGATGATAACCACACCGTATCACCAATCTTAAACTGGGGACCAATGGTCTTATGTCGATTGGAAAACCGCTGGGCCTTTTCCTGGGAGAGAGATAACTTATCCACCACTTGGTCCCAGATCTGGTGCATTCTCTCCACCACAGTGTCAACACCTGGGCAGGCAGAAGGCTCCACCTGCCCTGAAGAAAATCGAGGATGAAACCCAAAGTTACAAAAAAAAGGTGACATCAAAGTGGCAGAACTAGCTCTATTATTTAAAGCAAATTCGGCCAAGGGCAAAAATGAAACCCAATCATCCTGATCAGCGGAAATAAAACATCTCAAATACGACTCCAAGGTCTGGTTTGTTCTCTCCGTCTGCCCATTGGTCTGAGGGTGAAAAGCAGAGGAGAAGGACAACTGAATTTCCAGCTTGGAACAGAAAGTCCTCCAAAATCTAGACACAAACTGAACTCCTCTGTCAGATACAATGTTCTCAGGAATCCCATGCAAGCGAACCACCTGTTGCAAAAACAGGGGCACCAACTCTGAGGAAGACGGCAACTTAGGAAGTGGTACAAGATGAACCATCTTAGAGAACCTATCACAAATCACCCAAATAACAGTCATTCTTTGAGAGACCGGCATATCAGAGATGAAATCCATTGAAATATGGGTCCATGGCCTCCTGGGGATCGGCAAAGGCATCAACAACCCACTAGAGCGAGAACAAGATTTAGACCGGGAGCAAGTCCCACAGGACTGCACAAAATTCCTGACATCATGAGACAAGGTGGGCCACCAAAAAGAGCGACTCACCAGATCTCTAGTACCAAAAATACCTGGATGACCAGCCAATGCAGAGCAATGAACTTCAGACATCACTCTCTTCTTCCACTGGTCAGGAACATACAACTTTCCACTGGGACAACGCTCAGGTTTGTCCTCCTGGAACTCTTGCAGAGCAAGTCTCAAATCGGGCGAGATGGCAGAAAGAACTACCCCTTCGCCTAAGATGGTAGCAGGCTTGGTCACCACAGGAGAATCAGCAAAGAAGCTCCTAGAGAGGGCATCTGCCTTGACATTCTTAGTTCCAGCAAGAAAATAGACCACAAAATCAAAACGTGTAAAAAACAAGGCCCACCTAGCCTGTCTAGGGTTCAAGCGTTTAGCCGACTCTAGGTAAATCAAATTCTTGTGGTCAGTGAGGACCACAACTTGATGTTTAGCTCCCTCCAACCAATGTCTCCACTCCTCAAATGCCCATTTCATGGCCAACAGTTCCCGATTCCCCACATCATAGTTACGTTCAGATGGAGAGAACTTTCGGGAAAAGAAAGCACAGGGATTCATTTTAGATGTTACAGGATCCTTTTGGGACAAAACAGCTCCTGCACCAATCTCAGAAGCATCCACCTCTACCTGGAACGGGAGTGAGACATCAGGTTGCCGCAAAACCGGGGCGGAGGTAAATCTCCGCTTTAGCTCCTGAAAGGAAGCAACAGCCTCCGGAGACCAATTCAACACATCAGCACCCTTCTTAGTCAGATCAGTCAATGGCTTGGCAATACTAGAAAATTGGTCTCTTCTGTCTTCTAGTGCTTCATGAACGATATTTTAAATTTTTGATTATCTATCTGGATGATATTTTGATCTTCTCCAAGGATTGGGATTCTCTAGTGGAACATATTCGGACTGTGTTCCGGATCTTGAGGGAGAATTCCCTGTATGTCAAAGGATCTAAATGCCTTTTTGGAGTACAGAGGATTTCTTTTTTGGGATTTATTTTGTCCCCGTCAACTATTGAAATGGACCCGGCCTAGGTACAGGCCATTCACGATTGGGTTCAGCCCACTTCTTTGAAGGCCCTCCAGAAGTTTTTGGGTTTTGCTAATTTTTATCGGAAATTTATAGCAAAATTTTCTAGTATTGCCAAGCCATTGACTGATTTGACTAAAAAGGGTGCTGATGTGTTAAATTGGTCTCCGGAGGCTGTTTCTTCCTTTCAGGAGCTGAAGCGAAGATTCACCTCCGCCCAGGTTTTGCGGCAACCTGATGTCTCACTTCCATTCCAGGTAGAGGTGGATGCTTCTGAGATTGGTGCAGGAGCTGTTTTGTCCCAAAAGGATCCTGTAACATCTAAAATGAATCCCTGTGCTTTCTTTTCCCGAAAGTTCTCTCCATCTGAACGTAATTATGATGTGGGGAATAGGGAACTGTTGGCCATGAAATGGGCATTTGAGGAGTGGAGATATTGGTTGGAGGGAGCTAAGCATCAAGTCGTGGTCCTCACTGACCACAAGAATTTGATTTACCTAGAGTCGGCTAAGCGCTTGAACCCTAGACAGGCTAGGTGGGCCTTGTTTTTTACACGTTTTGATTTTGTGGTTTCTTTTCTTCCTGGAACAAAGAATGTCAAGGCAGACGCCCTCTCTAGGAGCTTCTTTGCTGATTCTCCTGTGGTGACCAAGCCTGCTACCATCTTAGGCGAAGGGGTAGTTCTTTCTGCCATCTCGCCCGATTTGAGACATGCTCTGGAAGAGTTCCAGGAGGACAAACCTGAGCGTTGTCCCAGTGGAAAGTTGTATGTTCCTGACCAGTGGAAGAAGAGAGTGATGTCTGAAGTTCATTGCTCTGCTTTGGCTGGTCATCCAGGTATTTTTGGTACAAGAGATTTGGTGAGTCGTTTTTTTTGGTGGCCCTCCTTGTCTCGTGATGTCAGGAATTTTGTGCAGTCCTGTGGGACGTGCTCCCGGCCTAAATCGTGTTCTCGCTCTAGTGGGTTGTTGATGCCTTTGCCTGTCCCCAAGAGGCCATGGACCCATATTTCAATGGATTTCATCTCTGATATGCCTGTCTCTCAGAGGATGACTGTTATTTGGGTGATTTGTGATAGGTTCTCTAAGATGGTTCATCTTGTACCACTCCCTAAGTTGCCGTCTTCCTCTGAGTTGGTGCCCCTGTTTTTACAACAGGTGGTTCGTTTGCACGGGATTCCTGAGAACATTGTATATGACAGAGGAGTCCAGTTTGTGTCTAGATTTTGGAGAACTTTCTGTTCCAGGCTGGGAATTCAGTTGTCCTTCTCCTCTGCTTTTCACCCTCAGACCAATGGGCAGACAGAGAGAACAAACCAGACCTTGGAGTCATATTTGAGATGTTTTATTTCTGCTGATCAGGATGATTGGGTTTCATTTTTGCCCTTGGCCGAATTTGCTTTAAATAATAGAGCTAGTTCTGCCACTTTGATGTCACCTTTTTTTTGTAACTTTGGGTTTCATCCTCGATTTTCTTCAGGGCAGGTGGAGCCCTCTGCCTGCCCAGGTGTTGACACTGTGGTGGAGAGAATGCACCAGATCTGGGACCAAGTGGTGGATAAGTTATCTCTCTCCCAGGAAAAGGCCCAGCGGTTTTCCAACCGACATAGGACCATTGGTCCCCAGTTTAAGGTTGGTGATATGGTCTGGTTATCATCAAAAAATATTGCTATGATGGTGGCTTCTCCTAAGTTTAAGCCTAGATTTATTGGACCTTACAAGATTGTGGAGATTATTAATCCGGTCTCTTTTCGTTTGGCTCTTCCTGTCACATTTAAAATCCATAATGTGTTCCATAAATCTTTGTTGAAGAGGTTTGTTGAACCTGTTGTTCCGGGGGTGGCATCTCCAGACCCTGTATTGGTTGAAGGTAACATGGAATATGAGGTAGAGAAAGTACTGGATTCCCGTCTGGCTAGACGGAGACTCCAGTATTTGGTTAAGTGGAAGGGTTATGGTCAGGAGGATAATTCCTGGGTCTCTGCCTCTGATATTCATGCCAAAAGATTGGTGCGTGCCTTTCATCGGGCTCACCCTGATCGCCCTGGTGGCGTAGTTGAGGGTTCGGTGACCCCTCCTCAAGGGGGAGGTACTGTTGTGAGTTCATTTTCCCCTTCATTACTGAGGCCCGAGGAACTCCCTCTTCTGGTAAAGAAAGGTAGTGAGCCTGATTATCAAACACCTGAGGCTGATGATGATGACTGGCTGAGTGGAGTGACTGACTGGATATAAGGCTGCCGACGCCCTTCTGCCCTGCGGGTGATTTCTCTGTGGGATCCTTGGAGACCAGTCTGAATTCCTGCTCCTCTAAAGCTAAGTTTGCTGCTCGGCCTTTTGCTTTGGTGCTTTGTTTTTGTTTTGCTTTGTTTTTCTGGATTTCTGCCATTCCCTGCTGGGGTGTGCTGAATTCATTTAGCTTTGTCTTCTGAAAATACCTGAGTGCTGATTTAGTTTTTGAAGCCTAGCTGCTTCAGGGCCTTTTTCTTATCAGCTTGTTGGCTTATGTCTTTGATAGGGTTTTGGCAGATTGCAGACAGCAGCCTTCCTGTCCTTTCCTATCTAGGTAGTTTTGGGCCCCGTCTTTGCTCAATCTATCTTTCTGTCTGTGTTAGTATTTTCATCTTGCTTCACCGTCATTATATGTTGGGGGTTGCCTATTGCTTTGGGGTCTGCTCTGGGGCAGTTTAGATTTCCCCTTTCTTTCTTTAGGCCTATGTAATTCTCCGGCTGTGATCGAGGGGTCTAGGGCATCGTAGGAACCCCCCACGGCTACTGCTAGTTGTGTTGATAGGTTCAGGGGTCTGCAATCTGATAGTTGCCAACTTCTCTAGTTTTCTGGACTTAGCTTGTATTTCTGCTTTTGCCTCCTACGGTGACTCATTCATAACAGGCGTCTGCAGAGGTGTCATCGGAAATCCACAACGTTTAGCAAAATCCAAGTCCATTAGGTTTAGCGCTGCTCCCGAATCCACAAAAGCCTTGGCGGAAAATGTGGACAGGGAGCAGATCAGAGTAATTGCCAGAAGAAACTTAGGTTGAACACCACCAACAGAAAACGTGTGTGCAAAGCGTTTCTCTCGTTTAGGACAAACAGAAATAATATGCAAGGCATCTCCACAGAAAAAACACAGCTTATTACGCCTTCTGAACTCCTGACGTTGCGCCTTAGACAAAACTCTATCACATTGCATAGGTTCAGACGTCTGTTCAACCGGTGTCAACACCTCTCGTGCAATCCTGCGTTCACGTAAACGCCGATCAACCTGAATGGCTAATGACATAGAATCATCCAGACCAGAGGGAACAGGAAATCCCACCATAGTATCTTTTATAGCTTCTGACAAACCCTTCCGAAAGAGAGCAGCCAAGGCATTATCATTCCAGGTAGTAAGGACCGCCCACTTTCGGAACTTTTGACAGTACAACTCT
Organism: Dendrobates tinctorius; assembly: GCF_039654945.1. NCBI lineage: Eukaryota > Metazoa > Chordata > Amphibia > Anura > Dendrobatidae > Dendrobates > Dendrobates tinctorius. Next base: position 74,062,150 of record NW_027361679.1, read on the forward strand.
GCAGAATCTCGACCCTGGTTCAATGCCAACAGGGTCTTTTCAGCCTGATCAATAGCATTAGGTTCGTCATACAACAACCCCAAGGCTTGAAAGAATGCGTTCACATTAGTCAGAATAGGATCATCTGGTTTCAAAGAAAACGCCCAATCCTGGGGATCGCCACGTAGCAAAGAGATGACAATTTTAACCTGCTGCGCGGAGCTCCCTGACGAGTTAGGCTTCAAGGCAAAAAATAATTTACAATTATTTTTGAAACTCAAAAATTTAGATCGATCCCCAAAAAATACATCAGGTATAGGGATCTTTGGTTCAACAGCATGCGAACGAGCAAGATAGGCGGAGATTCCCCGCACTTCCGCAGCGAGCTGCTCCACACGATCAGATAATTGCTTTATCTCCATTGAGAGAAAAAAAAATTCCCCCTGCGGCCTCAGAGATATAGAGGAAAGAATATACACCCTTTTTTTTTTTTTTTTAAAACACAATTCTTTCCTGCTATTGAGTACCCTAGGATCTGCGGTTTGGCGGGTGATTCTGTTATGATTGAGTCACCGCAGGAGGCAAAAACAGAAATGCAAGCTAAGTCCAGAAAACCAGAGAGGTTGGCAGCTATCAGATTGCAGACCCCTGAACCTATCAACACAACTAGCAGTAGCCGTGGGGGGTTCCTACGATGCCCTAGACCCCTTGATCACAGCCGGAGGAATAGATAGCTTAAAGACAGAAAGGGAAGTCTAAACTACCCCAGAGCAGACCCCAAAACAAAAGGCAGCCCCCCACATATAATGACGGTGAAGCAAGAAGAAAGAACACAACACAGACAGAAAGATAGACTGAGCAAAGACTAACTAGATAGGAAAGGACAGGAAGGCTGCTGTCTGCAATCCGTGAAAAACCCTATGAAAATAAGAGCCAACAGACTGACAGTGAAAAAGGCCCTGAAGACGCTAGGCGTCAAAAAGACTATGTCAGTACTCAGGAATATTCTGAAGACAGAGCAACAGGCAAAAGGAGATTCAGCTCACCCCAGCAGGGAATGGCAGAATCCAGAAAAGCAAGGCAAAAAACAAAACACAAATGCAAAAAGGCAAAGCAGCAAACTTAGCTTTAGAGGAGCAGGAATCAGACTGGTGTCCTAGAAGTCCACAGAGAAATCACCCGCAGGGCAGAAGGGCGTCGGCAGCCTTATATCCAGTCAGTGACTCCACTCAGCCAGTCATCATCATTAGGCTCAGGTGCCTGATAATCAGGCTCATTACCTTCCTTTACCAGAATAGGGAGTTCACCAGACCTCATTGACGAAGGGGAAAATGAACTCACAACAGGGGTGCATTATACTATAATGTCTGCCTATGGGGTGCATTATACAATATAGAGCCTGCTTATGGGGATGCATTATAACAACCACAAATGAAACGCAATGCAAAAAAGTCCAAAAAATAATATTTTTAGAAAAGTAAAAGTGAAAAAATCTTTATTTGGGACAAACAGGTAAGCAGCATAAACAGGCTAAAAAGTAACAAACAATGTCTGTAAAAATAGCAGTGAAGTGGGGGATGGCTCCCAAGGTTTATAATATCACAATTGTATGCAAAAGCCTATATACATGGCCAACAAATGAGTTATATAGAGTACATACAGCAATGCCCCTGATCACTTGTACAAGGGCCCATATACAACATGGCGAATGCATTAAGATAAATAAATGGTGACTAGCAGACTGTTTTGTAAATTGTGGACTATCTGGTGCAGCATACTACAAGGAGGCTACCTAAGGGGGCCATCTTACGGTGTGGAGATTACAGTGATGGGGCCATCATACAGTATTGGAGCAATCAAACAGTTTGGGGATTCCAAGAAGTCAGTATATATACAGTGAGGGGGCATTATACTGTATATAAGAGAGCTTCATACTGTGTATACGGAGAGACTAGGGACATTATCAATATATATATATATATATATATATATATATATATATATATAAATGAGTGTATGTATGTATATATCAAGCCACATCCACTCCACATAGCCCCACCCACTCCATATAGCCACACTCACTCCACACGCAAAGCCCCATATAATTAATATCTAATGTATACATATACAGTATATATAATAAATATCTAATATATCTATTTCATAGGTACATCTTCTTGACCACAACAGATTACACAGCCTGTGTTGCCCATAGTAACCAACCATTAAGCTCCTTTCATTTCACCCGGGCTGTTTAAGAGATGAAAGCTGAGATGTGATTGGTTGCTATGAGCAACAGTTTTTCCGCTCCACAACACCAGACACTGACCTGGTGGGAGAAATCTAGCATCCCTGGGAACATAAGCTCCCAGCCATTGTCTGCCCCCAGAAAGGAGCAGAGAGCACATGACGGAAATGAATAACCCCCTCCTCTATTACTGCCAAGTTCTATTGTTACCAGCATAGAAAATCACTTCATCATCGGCCACACACAGAGTCACATACAGAGCCACACTGCCAGGTTACATAACAGCACATCTCCAGGAACTTCCTGCTCAGCACCACCCGGCTCAGGACTGTGGGATGGAGGATGTGTGATGGGTATATAGGCACTGGACTATGGGATAGAGTATGTGTGATGGGTATATGGACACTGGACTATGGGATGGAGGATGTGTGATGGGTATATGGGCACTGGACTATGGGATAGAGGATGTGTAATAGGTATATGGGCACTGGACTATTGGATAGAGGATCTGTGATGGTAAATGGGCATGGGACTGTGGGATAGAGGATGTGTGATGGGTATATGGGCACTGGACTTTGGGATGATGTGTGATTGGTATGTGGGCACTTGATTATGGGATGGAGGATGTGTGATGGGTATATGGGCACGGGACTATGAAATGGAGGATTTGTATGATGGGTATATGGGCACTGGACTATGGGATAGAGGATCTGTGATAGTATATGGGCACGGGACTATGGGATAGAGGATATGTATGATGGGTACATGGGCACTGGACTATGGGATAGAGGATGTGTGATGGGTATATGGGCACTGGGCTACGGAATAGAGGATGTGTGATGAGTATATGGGCGCTGGACTATGGGATAGAGGTTGTGTGATGGGTATATGGGCATGGAACTATGGGATGTGTGATGGGTATATGGACATGGGACTATGGGATGGAGGACATGTATGATAGGTATATGGGCACTGGACTATGGGATAGAGGATGTGTGATGGGTATATGGGCATGGGACTATGGGATGGAGGATATGTATTTATTTATTTATTTTACTCACTTATATAGCGCCATTAATTCCACGGCGCTTTACAAACATTATTGTATGATGGGTATATGGGCACTGGACTATGCAATAGAGGATGCGTGATGGGTATACGGGCACTGGACTATGGGATGGAGGATACGTATAATGGGTATATGGGCACGGGACTATGGGATGGAGGATATGTATGATGGGTATATGGACCCTGACTATGGGATGAAGGATACTCATTATAAATTGTTATAACTAACTACAGTTAGTTACTATGCCCGGGCAAAGCCAGGCTCTTCAGCTAGTTAAATATAAAGTGGGTATTTATTGTTATAGGGGAACTCAGGTTACTGTGAGTGTCAAAGGGGCACACAGGGCATTATTACTTTCTAGGGGACAAAATGTGGGCACTGTTTTCTAGGGCACTTGCACTCGGCATTACTATATTCTAGAGCAGGGCTCCCCAACTCCAGTCCTCAAGGCCCACCAACAGGTCATGTTTTCAGGATTTCCTTAGTATTGCCTTGAGGACTGGAGTTGGGGAACCCTGTTCTAGAGGGTTGCTTTAGAATTCAGAGGGCACAGAGAACCACTCAGTAGGTGCAGTAATAGGGACATATATGGCAGCAGTGGCTCAGTATTGGGGTATCAGCAGGATGAGGAGTTTGTACAGGTTGGGAATAGTCCCATTGGGGATGATGCTGAAAATATGAGACATGAAATGTGTCTTTGTTTTAATCTCTGCAGCCAAGACGTGGCTGGAAGAAGTAGTCATGTTGGTGTGGGCCAGGTGGAAAAGACGTGAAAAGTGAACAATTCCATCAGAAAGAACGTCCTCTTTAAGTCACCATCAACAGTGGGTACAGAAAGTATTCATACCTCTTTAAATTTTTAACTCTTTGTTTCATTGCAGCCAATTAAAATGTGGTTAATTGGTAAATTAAAAAAAGTTCATTTTTTTTCATTAATATACATTCTGCACCCCATCTTGACTGACCAGACATGTAGAAATTTTTGCAAATTTATTAAAAAGGAAAAACTGAAATATCACATGGTCATAAGTATTCAGACCCTTTGCTCAGAAACTCATATTTAAGTCACATGCTGTCCATTTCCTTATGATCCTCCATGAGATGGTTCTACTCCTTCATTGGAGTCCAGCTGTGTTTAATTAAACTGATAGGACTTGATTTGTAAAGGCACACACCTGTCTGTATAAGACCTCATAGCTCACAGTGCATGTCAGACCGAATGAGAATCATGAGGTCAAAAGAACTGGCCAAGGAGTTCAGAGACAGAATTGTGGCAAGGCACAAATCTGGCCAAGGTTACAAAAGAATTTCTGCAGTATTCAAGGTACCTAAGAGCACAGTGGCCTCCAAAATCCTTAAATAGAATAAGTTTGGGACCACCAGAAGTCTTCCTAGACTTGGCCGTCCAGCCAAAATGAGCAATCGTGGGAGAAGAGTCTTGCTGAGAGAGGTAAAGAAGAACCCCAAGATCACTGTGGCTGAGCTCCACAGATGCATTAGGGAGATGGGAGAAAGTTCCGCAAAGTCAACTATCACTGCAGCCCTCCACCAGTCTGGCCTTTATGGCAGAGTGTACCAACGGAAGCCTCTTCTCAGTGCCAGACATATGAAAGCCCACAGAGAGTTTGATAAAAAAAACACATGAAGGACTCGCAGACTAAGAAATAAGATTCTCTGGTCATATCAGACGAAGATAGAACTTTTTGGTGATAATTCTAAGTGGTATGTGGAGAAAACCAGGCACTGCACATCACCTGCCCAATACAATCTCAACAGTGAAACATGGAGGTGGCAGCATTTCATGGGGGTGTATTTCAGCCGCAGACACAGGACGACTTGTTGCAATTGATGGAAACATGAATGCGGCCAAGTACAAGAAATCCTGGATGAAAACCTCTTCCGGAGTGCTTTGGACCTCAGACTTGGCTGAAGGTTCACCTTCCAACAGGGCAATGACCCTAAGCATACAGCTAAAATATCAAAGGAGTGGCTTCAGAACAACTCTGTGACTATTCTTGACTGGCCCAGCCAGAGCTCTGACCTAAACTCAATTGAGCATCTCTGGAGAGACCTGAAAATGGCTGTCCACCAACGTTCACCAACATCCAACCTGATGGGACTGGAGACGATCTGGAAGGAATAATGGCAGAAGATCCCCAAAACCAGATGTGAAAAACTAGCTGCATTATTCCCAAGAAAACTCATGGCTGCACTAGCTCAAAAGGATGCTTCTACTCAATACTGAGCAAAGGGTCTGAATACTTATGACCATGTGATATTTGTTTTTCTTTTTTAATAAATTTGCAAAAATTTCTACATTTCTGTTTTTTTAAGTCAAGATAGCATACAGAGTTTACATTAATGAGAAAAAAAATGAACTTTTTTGATTTTACCATATGGCTGCAATGAAACAAAGTGAAAAATGTAAAGGGGTCGAAATAATTTCCGTACCCACTGTATAATCGTGCAGTAATCTCTTATATGTTCTGTAGGACTGGCATCTACCACTGACCATATGGCAGTAATATCAATGTTGGTCATTATATAGAGATTATTTTCAGTAATAGCGCAGTCATCTGCTGAGGTTCTCCTACATCCACTATTAAGGGTTGTAAGGGGTGTACCAAAACTGACTTGTGCCCCACTCCTTTTGCCAAGAACATATTCTGCTATGTGTATTGTTGGGTAGTGTAATATATATCAATGTATACTGTATTCTAATGTAGAGAAAGTGTAATGATTGATTTAGCCCACTAGAGGGGGGCATAATAATATGAGTTCGTAGTAAGATAGGCAATAGTTAACAAAGGAGGGGCCAACTGTGGGTAAGTCAGTGAGTTTCCCGCATTTTGGTCAGTAGAGCCTGAGAGTCCGGACAGGGCACTTGGCCACGTAATGTTAAGTGAGGAACCCAGCCATCCAGGGCATAAGAGCAACAGTTCACCAGAAGGGTGATGGAATACAGGGCAGCTTCAGGATGGTGACAGTCAGCTACATAGGACAACTCCTGAGTGTCTGGGGTGAAACGGATCGGGAACTCCTTAAGCTAGTCAGACTAATCAGACAGAATGCTACTGTACCGGAAATGATTGTACGACCCTGCGATATTCCTAAAGAAGTGAGGGATAGCACAGGGACAGAAAAAAGAACTATAAAGAATTATGTGCTTTACCTATGTGTGAACTGGACAAGCTGAGAAGAGAACCAAGTAAAATCATTTGTTTGAAAGTGACACTATACTCTGCCTGTTTTTGCATGGGACTTCGGGACGGAGGTCTTCACCAGAGAGGACCCTGATGGGCAGGACGCTGCCAAAGAGATATGCTGCCAAAGAGACGTTGTGTGTATGTGGCCGGGGACCAGGTCGTGATTGAGCAATCATCCTCAGCCACGGCTACAGCCCTGGTCCCTCTCACAGGAGCGCCACCCAGTTGTAATCAAAGTAACCTGGTTAGGCGCTCACTCAGAATTTTCGCCCCTGAACCAAAACCCTATCTACACCTCTGGCGAGAATAATTTGATGAGGACCGTGACTGGAAGGATAGAAAACTCCACCCCTATGACTGAAAAAGAAGGTATGTGATGCAATCACCTAAGGATAAAAAGTGCATTTTTTAAGATAAATAGCGGTAAGTTTTGCTTGACAAGAACATGTTACTGATGCACCTTGCATCACTAGCAAGCCATTGGGGGCAGTATAATATCGAGAAAGGACGTGAAAGGTTCCATTTAAGAGAATTAGTTCTTTCTTGAATTTTGCACATTTCATCAAACAAAAAATCATACTTGAAACTATTTTTGGAGTGTTGGTAAAAAAACAAAAATATATTAAAAAAAAATACAGCTGTGTCTTCCATCACAAAATTATATTTTAAATGCACTCTCAAAAAGCTTATTTTTGTTTATTCCAAAAATCCTAGTATAATACTATATTCCTCATTAATCATAGTCTCATTAGCAGTCATTCCCGGTAAACCACAAGGAATTATATTATTAATTTTACCACCAGAGGAAGCATAATGGTGAAAAACGAGTGTCAAGTCTGAGATGTTGTTTGGGAATACTGTGGTTAATTACTCCATCTTACTGCTTAGTATTCATACAGTACCTCCAGTTATTTTCATTTTTTCCACATGGGTATATTATGGTGATTAATGCTTGGCTATGTATTAGTTGCATTTTGGAGTACTGTGATATTTGTGAAATGTATTTTGGCCATGCCAGAATTTGTTTTGTAGAATTAATAAAGATGTTTTCTGTTTCACATATCTGTACTTGTGTCCCTATAGTTTCAACAGGTTGTATATCTTACCTAAAACTCATTGACTAATCTGTGAGGGGTCCATTTTTGTAAGTTAGATATAGATTTTATTTGCTTAAAGAATAACTATTTTTTTTCTCATTATCGATCAGTGTTTGCAAAGTTACGCATCTTTGTAATGTACTCCATTACCTTATCTTGCTTCATTTTCTCATTTTCTCTTAAAGGGAATCTGTCACCTACTTTTTCGACTATCAGCTGCCGGCACCACCATCAGGGACTTATCTACAGCATTCTGTAATGCTGTAGATAAGCCCCCGATGTAACCTGAAAGATAAGAAAAATGAGTTATATTATACTCACCCAGGGGCGGTCCGGGTCAGGTTTTGGTCCGATGGGTGTCACGTTCCGGTCCGGCCGGCACCTCCCATCTTCTAAAGGTGATCTCCTCTTCTTTGCTTCCTGTCACAGCTCCTGCGCAGGCGCCACGACGGAAAGCAAAGAAGAGGACGTCACCGTTAGAAAATGGTGTTAGAATCTGCTCAGTTTGTGACTATCCGCCATTTTCTTGTAGTGTTTTGGCTGCTGGTCTTTTTCCCCTGGTGCTGAGTTTGCCTTTGGTCAGGTGATTGTTTCACCTTTTATTAATCTGCACCTGTCTCTCATTCCTTGCTGGACAACAGTGTTAATCCACTTGAAGTCTGGCTTGGAGCCCCTGGTTCCACTAGCCTCAGTTTCTGTTTTCAGTTTGCTTCTGCAGCCTTCTTTGTGTTTTCTTTTAGGAGGTGACCCATTTTTGTACCCAGCCCTTATATCTTCGCTTGAGATTAGCCTAGGATCGTCGGTGGGTCTATTCACAAGGAATGGGTCGCCCACTCCATCGTAGGGCACCAGCCTAGCCGCAGTGCAGGGTCAGTTTTCCCCCTCCTACCCTAGTCCTGTTCTGCAGATCCATAACAGTTTGTCCAGCCCGAAAAAAAAAAAACCCTCTCCCGGATTTCTGCAATATGAACAGCGTTCAAGATCTTGCTCAACACCTGCAACGGTTAATGTTGGAAGTTTCCGGCTTGCAACAGCACGTGAGTAACTGCCCAGGGGTCCACACCGAAGAGCCTAAGGTGAGGGGGTCTTAGGCCGTGTTTGGATTTCAGGGAGATTAACAAGATCAACAATCCTTACCCCTTGCCGCTTGTGACGAAAGCACACCCTGTGCCACCAATACGTCACGATCCCACCACTGACACGGGTATGTCAGTGGATGGAGGGATGCGACGCGCTGCCGGCACACAGCTATCACAGGCACAGTCGGGGCTTATCTTAGTTATCCCGCCACTGGTACCATGTGACAAACATATACAGCAAGCTAATCTTGCTCTAACAATTTATCACAGGGAGGTATTTTGGATGCCCCACCACTGCTAACAACGTTCCAAGAACTGCGGGGATTTATGTATATCCTACTTTCTCAGTTCCACTTTGGAACTCACAGCTCTCCGGCGCCCCCCTTACCCTCAGGTCAGTCAGGGAACTGCACCTAGGATAATTAGTCGCCAGATGGGCTGCTTGTTGTGCACGGGCAATTAGACTACTGCAGTAAGGGAATTATCGATGCTTTGGCCGCGGCCACTCATTCAGCATCTAAGACCCTTCCGTACTGCCAACTAGCCCAACCAACCGAACACACCATGCTGCCACCAGCCATGATTCACTTAATCAAAGAGTTAATTAAGAGGATCCGTGGCAAACCCCAAAATTAGTAGCGATTATCTAAAAAAGTGCATAGTTAGTTTCTTAGAGCATGAAGACAGACTGATAATTTTATCATTTATTCCCAAAATGTGGGCAGTGATTACACAGATAAAAGTTGTTACAAAGTTGAGACATTAAATATGTACAATGCAAATATATAAAAATAACAGGGATGAAAACAGAAATTACACTTACAGTTGCTTATGGTTCTTTAGGCAACCCATGTGGCTCGGGGGAGGGGCAGCCAACCACACATCCCAGACATCTGCAGGTCTTTCTAGCATGGCATCTGCAGCTTCAACTGAGGAATTGTAAGGGAGGGGTACCTTATAGCCTAGGGTCGGTTACATCACGAAAGGGGCAGTCTGGGGAAGTTCAGCCCCCCTTTCTCCAAGTTGCCATTTAACTAAGAAACTTATTATAACCATATCTTAACGAGGGAAGCTTGTATAAGCACACAGATGGTCTCATTTTTCTCAATTTACCGAATCCAATAAAACAACATCAAACATGCCATAATTAAGACACTCCATTTGGGAGCAATCCATATCTCAATTTCTGGAGGGGTTAGAGCTGTGAGAATTAGGGATTAGAAAGTTGGTTTCATGCCCTTCGCAGAAATGTAATTATTATATCTCTGCCGCGAGGGAGGTGCACGCTAGAGCTTCTTTAATATCTCTCATTGTTTTATTTCAGCCGCATGTCTCAGACAAAGAAATGCTGTCCCTTAACTAATCATCATTCCTTTCTACAACAGGAAATGGACAGTGTCCTGTTACCAAATGCAGGCAGAGAGCTGTAAGTGAATAAGGAGGGAGAAACAAAAGGAGGGGGGCTGCAGCTGTGTGACAAGGAGATTTTCTCCTAGAATGGAGGATTCTGGAAGGTTCCAACAAAATCATGCCTTACAATACATTACACCGCTAATTCTGGATTTGTTTACCCAATTGGTTGGAGCCAAGTGGTTCTCCAAGATTATATCCATGGGGCATATAACTTGCTGTGATTTAAAGAAGGCGATGAATGGAAGGCAGCCTTTAATACCCCAGAAGGTCATTTTGAGTGTCTAGTAATGCCTTTCGGCCTTACAAATGCTCCGGCACTCTTTCAAAATTTCATCAGCGACATTCTGAGACCATTGATCGGTAGGAGTGTTATCGTTTACTTGGATAATATTTTGATTTAGTCTCCTGATCTGGAGTCGCATTGGCATAGAGTCTGCGAGGTTCTGCAGATTCTGAGAGAAAACACACTCTTTGCTAAACTGGATAAATGCGAGTTTGCGGTACAGAAAAATAGCTTTTTGGGGTACATTGTTTCCAGTGATGGGTTTGAGATGGACCCGGTGAAGGTTCAGGCGGTATTGGAGTGGCCAAGACCTGAATCCTTGAAGGCAATTCAGAGATTCTTGGGGTTTGCTAATTATTACAGAAAATTCAGAAAGAATTTTTCTGTTATCGCTAAACCCCTTACTGATCTGACTAAGAAGGGTTCCAATACTGTCCAATGGTCCCCTGAGGCTGTCAAGGCCTTTGAGCATCTCAAGGAGAAGTTTAGCTTTTAGCTCTGCTCCTGTCTTGATCTGGACAGATGAGACTAAGCCCTTTCTGGTAGAGGTGGATGCCTCATCAGTAGGAGTGGAGGATGTTCTGTCACAGGAGGGAGAGGATGGGGTATATCCCTGTGCGTTCTTCTCTAAGAAATTTTTGGAGGCGGAGCTCAACAACAATGTTGGGAACCAAGAATTGCTGGCTATTAAGCTTCATTTGAGCATTGGTGACGTTTTTTGGAGGGCGCTAGACATCCTATATAAGTCTTTACTGATCACAAGAATCTGATTTATCTGGATGCAGCCAAACGTTTGAATGCTCGTCAAGCCAGGTGGGCATTGTTTTTTGGCCGGTTCCATTTCTCTGTGACATATATCCCTGGGACAAAGAATGTTAAAGCTGATGCTTTGTCTCAAAGTTTCTCCTCAGCGGTTAATACTGAAAAGGAGGAATCTCTATTCTGCAGAAAGGGGTCTTGGTGGCAGCTTTAGGTTCTGAGCTTGAAAATAGCATTCTTAAAGCCCAGGATGCAGCACCAACCAACACTCCGTATGGGAAATTATTTGTGCCCAATGCCCTGAGGAGAGCTTTGTTTACGGAATGTCATAAGTCTTGTCTGGCGGGTCATCCACGGATTGACGAAACAAGAAAGTCGATAGGTCGGAATTTCTGGAGGCCGGGTTGGCTAAGAGAAATCGTCAAGTGGGTGCGTCAGTGTACCATGTGTGCTAGATCTAAAGCTTCTCATGCTCCAGCGGCAGGGTTGCTGTGCCCATTAGAGGTTTCTAGTTCACCATGGACGCATCTTGCAATGGATTTTATCACCGACCTGCCGGTCTCTGAGGATCTTTCTGTCATCTGGGACGTGGTAGACTGGTTTATTAAGATGTGTCATCTAGTCCGGTGCAATAAATTACCCTGTGCTAAGACACTTGCATTCATGAAGGAGATTGTCAGACTCCATGGTGTCCCCATGAACATTGTGTCCGATAGGAGACCACAGTTTGTGGCTCGATTTTGGCGTGCCTTTTGTGACAGACTTAAGGTTCATTTGTCATTTTCATCAGGTTATCATCCAGAGTCCAATGGACAGACCGAGAGGAAGAACCAGGATGTTGAGCAGTTTTTGAGATGTTTTGTAGCAGACAATCAGGAGATGTGGTCAGAATATCTACCATTAGCTGAGTTTGCTCTCAATAATCATACGTCTTCTTCGGCTGGGTGTTCTCCTTTTTTCTGTTGTACTGGGAAGCATCCACCTTTCAGTCCTTTTTCTAGGATTGGGACAGCGGTGCCTGAGGAGGAGAGTTTTTCTGGAAATTTGGAAAGGGTTTGGACCAGTGTATGCCATAATCTGAATCAGGCGAATAGGAGGTCTAAGAAATATTTTGACAAGAAAAGAAGGGAGGTGAGATTTGTTGTTGGGGACATGGTTTGGTTGTCCTCTAAGAATCAACGTTTAAAAATCCCTTTGGATCCTTCAAATGGTTCAGATTGTCAACTCGGCAGCGGTCAGATTGGACATTCCTTCGTCCTGGAAAATTAATTCAGTTTTTCATGTATCTTTGTTGAGGAAAGTTGACACGTCTGAAAAGGTGGCTATGCCGTCTGCTCCTCCAATTGATGAGGACTGTGAGTTTGAGATTTCACGCATTCTTGATTCCAGGTGGCACAGAGGAGGCTTACAGTATCTCATGTCCTGGAAGGCTTTTGGTCCCGAGGACAATTCCTGGGTGAAAGCTTGGGATGTCTCAGCCTCAAGATTAATTAAGGCTTTTCACAGGAGATTTCCGAATAAGGCTCGGCCTAGAGGATCCAGGGGATCCTCGTTAAAGGGGAGGTACTGTTAGAATCTGCTCAGTTTGTGACTATCCGCCATTTTCTTGTAGTGTTTTGGCTGCTGGGCTTTTTCCCTTGGTGCTGGGTTTGCCTTTGGTCAGGTGATTGTATCACCCTTTATTAATCTGCACCTGTCTCTCATTCCTTGCTGGACAACAGTGTTTATGCACTTGAAGTCTGGCTTGGAGCCTTGCTTTGCTCTCTGTATGTTTAATTAGTGCAGTTCTGGGACCTCTGGTTCCACTAGCCTCAGTTTCTGTTTTCAGTTTGCTTCTGCAGCCTTCTTTGTGTTTTCTGTAAGGAGATGACCCATTTTTGTACCCAGCCCTTATATCTTTCAGGGACCCCCTTCCCCCTATCTATAGGTCTTCGCTTGAGATTAGCCTAGGATCGTCGGTGGGTCTATTCACAAGGAATGGGTCACCCACTCCATCGTAGGGCACCAGCCTAGCCGCAGTGCAGGGTCAGTTCTCCCACTCCTACTCTAGTCCTGTGCTGCAGAACCGTAACAGATGGGAGGCGCTGGACCGGACCGCGACACCCATCGGACCAAGACCGGACCCGGACCGCCCCTGGGTGAGTGCAATATAACTAATTTTTCTTATCTTTCAGGTTACATGGGGGGCTTATCTACAGCACTACAGAATGCTGTAGATATGGCCCTGATGGCGATGCTGGCAGCTGATAGTCAAAAAAATAGGTGACAGATTGACTTTAAACGCTATGCTGAAAGGGCTGTGCTGCTATAATCAATTAGAGGAGATGATGGTTTGAGCTACAGGTCTAGCAAATATCTGTACACGAGTTTTGGCATCTTTGCCCTCTTCCTCTATAGGGGATGGAAGTAAAGAAGTCGGCACCATTTTGCACTGATATTTTCTACACCTGTACTTCAAATCATTTAATCTAAGTGAATGAACTAGGTAGTTGAAACAGCACCTTCAGTATGAAGTATGAGAAAAAAAGGAAGCAAAGTACGACAATGGAATACATTGCAAAGATTCTTAATTTTAACTTCTTTAAAAAATGTATCCTTACTCTTTAAAAGGGAACCTGTCAGCTGTTTTGGCCGCTATAAGATGCAGCCACTGCCTTTCAGGGCTTATCTACAGCATTTTATAATGCTGGGAAAGGTCAGAGAGGCCCAGCAACTTTGCACTGCTGTACTTTACTCTGCCCTTTACAGGTCAGATAATTACACCGGCGCAGGAGCGCGATGCCGGGGACCGATGAAGCAAGCAGGAGGGTGGTGTCGCAAGAAGATGGGAGGCGCTGGACCCAGACCTGCAACACCCATCGGACCGGACTGTCCCCCAGGTGAGTATAATAATACTTGCTTTTCTTATATTTCAGGTCGGATCGAGGACTTATATACAGAATTATAGAATGCTGTAGATAAGCCCTGAAAGGCAGTTGTCGCATCTTATAGCGGCCAAAACTGCTGACAGGTTCACGTTAACCCCTTAGTGAAAGAGCCAATTTGGTACTTAATGACCAAGCCAATTTTTACCATTCTGACCACTGTCACTTTATGAAGTTATAGCTCTAGAACGCTTCAATACATCTCACTGATTCTGACACTGTTTTTTGTGACATATTGTACTATATATATATCTATATATATATATAGATATATATATTGTGGTAAAATTTCTTCAATACATCTTACATTTATTTATGAAAAAAATGGAAATTTGTCAAAAATTTTGAAAATTTTGCAATTCTCAAACTTTTAATTTTGTTCCCTTAAATCAGAGAGTGGTGTCATGCAAAATAGTTAATAAATAATATTTCCTACATGTCTGCTTTACATCAGCATCATTTTGGAAACATAATTTTTTTGTTAGGACGTTATAAGAGTTAAAAGTTGACCAGCATTTTCTCATTTTCCAAGCAAAATTTACAAAGCCATATTTTTTAGGGACCACCTCACATTTGAAGTCAGTTTGGGGGGTCAATATAGCAGAAAATACGTGGCACCATTCTAAAAATTGCACCCCTCTCAAGGTGCATAAAATCACATTCAAGAAGTTTATTAACCCTTCAGGTGCTTCACGAGAACTAAAGCAATGTGGAAGGAAAAAAATTAACATTTTACTTTTTGCACAAAAAATTTACTTTGGAACCAATTTTTTTTTATTTTCACAAGTGTATCAGTAGAAAATGGACTACAAAATCTGTGCAATTTCTCCTGAGTGCGCCAATACCTCGTATGTGGGGGAAAGCCACTGTTTAGGCGCATGGCAGCTCAGAAGAGAGGGAGCACAGTTTGACTTTTTGAACGCAAAATTGGCTGGAATCAATGGTGGCGCCATGTCACGTTTAGAAACCCCCTGATCTAGCTAAGCAGTGGAACACCTCAATTCTAACTCCAATCCTAACCCCAACTCACCCCTAACCCTAATCCCAACCCTAACCATAGCCCTAACACCAACCCTAACCCCAACACACCCCTAACCCTAATCCCAACACTAACCATTACCCTAACCACAAACCTAACCCTAATCCTAACCCTAACCATAATCCCAACCATAACCACAACCCTAACTATAGCTCATCCCTAACTTTAGCCCAACCCTATCCCTAGCCCAATCCTAACCCTAGCCCCAATCCTAACTTTAGCCCAACCCTAACTTTAGCCCAACTCTAACCCTAATGGAGAAATGAAAATAACACTTTTTTTATTTTATTATTTTTTACCTAACTAAGGGAGTGATAAAGGGAGGTTTGATTTACTATTTTTTTTCTTCGCTGTGATAGGGTCTATCACAGTGATCAAAATGAACCAATAGGAAAAATTTCTTATTGTTGCTGGGTGCCAGCCGGCAGATCTCAGTGGGTGCACTGCGCATGTGCCCGCTATTTTTTTCCCTAAAGAAGACGCTGGCAGCAGGGGGACTTCATGGGGGGATGCAGGGACACTGGAGGTACTAGGGGAAGATCAGGGGACTCAATTTCTCTCTCCTCTGATGTGCGATCACATCAGAGGAGAGAGAAATTAAATGGGAAATCAGACTTTTTAAAATATGTTGTGGTCATCGTTATTCCGTTAATAATGGCAATCGCGACACTGGGGAGTGTAAAAACCAACCCAAATGATGTTCTCTGGGGTCTCAGCTACCCCCGGCAGCCGAGACCCTGGAGAAATTATGACTCTGGGGGGTGCTATATACTTATTTCTCAGCTCTGTTAAAAAGCGGCGCTGAGGCATACTGTAAGTACCCTTAACTGCCACCGTTAAAAGGCAAGTCGGCAGTCATTAAGGGGTTAAGTAAGTACTTTATATAGGACCTGTCATCAAATCAAAAGTGGCCAGTTTTTGCACTTATTTTATTCCCAATGGTCTCTTAAGTATTCAGTTTTTTGTAAATTCTCCATATGGTTCCAAATATATTAGCCTTTCCATTTATTGCTAATTTTATAGCCTTTACCAGGGGACATTGCTCAATGGATTCTTTGGGGCATGTTTTTAGGCAGCTTTGCATTATTACCTTTTTAGGTCAACCCAATTGGTAGAGACCCTAAAAATCATCAATAAATGAGGCTTACAATTGTGGAATTGTATAGCAGATTTAAAGAAAGGAAAAAAGTAATAATCAGGGGAGCAGCGGGAAGTAAATCAGTGCTAAAAACTACCCACTTTTGACCTGATGACAGGTAGAGATGAGTGAACTTGTTTGGAAAATGTTCATCAGTCTGAAATTCTACACGAACCTTGCACAATCGGATTCGTGTTTGGATTCTCGAACATTTTCCTCAATTTTCAGCAATATTTGGCCAAAGTTCGGTAAACGATCGAGTGTCCACTAAGGCCTCTTTCACACTTCAGTTTTTTAGCATCAGTTCAAATCCGCCAAAAAGTCAGAGAAGCGGATCCGTTCTGAACTGATGCGAACGGATGGCACAGGATCCGTTTTCAGACGGATCCTGAAAATGAGGAAATATAAAGGAACTGCTGGCCGGGGGGGGAGAGAGAGAGAGAGAGAGAGAGAGAGAGAGAGAGAGAGAGAGAGAGAGAGAGAGAATTGATTTTGTCCGGCACCCAGAAAGAATTTCGGGTTAAATCAGTGTCTGGAGGATCCGCCAGAGAAAAAAACGTTGCAAGCTCCGTTTTGAAATCTTTGAGGATGGTGACGGACAGCAACTTTTGGTGGATCCTCACAAAAAACGGATGCAACGGACAGCAATCCGTCACAATCCGCCATTAATGCAAGTCAATGGGGAAAAAAACGGATTCTCAAAAGAAAATTGAGGATCCGTTTTTTTCAAAACCTGGCGGATTGTGACTGATTGTAAAAAACGGAAGTGTGAAAGAGGCCTAATGCTTTTGTTAGGACTTTTCCAACATGTTTGATGAGGGGAGGGTTGCGGAGAGGTCAAAGGAGCGGCGGACAGTTATTATTTTTCTTTTTATTATTAACTTAATTTGTGGAGATTCCGGCAGCCAATCAGGTCACAGAAACCATCCACAATGTCCAGACACAAGGGCTTGTCATTGGCTGCCAAAGTCACATGTCCCTCTCCATTTAAAAAGCAGACACGAGGCTTTGGCACCATTTTGTGAGTGTAACAGTGTAGTGAGGCTGCTGCTGCTGCAAGTAGTGAGATAGTCAGCTAGGTGGTTTATTTTCAGCTAGTTCAGATACTGTAGATACAGTAGGATCCTGTGTCAAATCAACCTTCCAGCATATAAATCTGGAGTGCTAATTCTGTGGTGCAGCCACAAGTCGCCACTTCAGCATATAAATCCATAGTGCTGCTCATTCTGTGGTATAGCGACTAGTCACCACCTCAGCATATAAAACCTTTATGCTAATTGTGTGTTCCAGCCAGCAGTCCACATTTCAGCATATCAGTGGTGCTAATTGTGTGGCAGCCGCACAGCAGTACACCTTGTACATAATTTTTGGAAATGTGGAGACTCCATCTGGTGGATTGCCTGTAGTGGAAGGTGTATCAGAGGCCCATTATGCTATTTCTACTCTGGGGAAATTGATGCTACTTTAGTGGTGTGTGTCAATCATTTTTTGAAATGTGGAGATTTCAAGTTGGGTCTCCATCTGGTGGGTTGCCTGTAGTGGAAGGGGTCTTAGAGTACCAGGCCTACGTCTGTCACTCATCCAGCTATTATTGATAAATTTGTAAGCTAGAAATTCTGGGCTAGGCCCTGTCCTATCAATCCATGTTGCACCATTATAAATTTCTATTGCTAGTCAATTGATGCCACTATTTATGGCGTCTGACCCTAATTTTTGGAAACATTTGAACTCCCAGTAGGGTTCCTAGCACAACAGGCACATACACCAGTCCCTCACCCTCTTAATTTCAGCTTAATTTCAAAGCTGTAAATGCTGGCCCAGATCCTGTCTCATGCATTGCCCATGCCAGACTGCTGTGCCATTATAAAATTTCTACTCTGGGTCGATTCATGACAATTTTGCTGGTGTCTACCCCTAACTTGAGCTGTTTTGGCATCTTTTGGGTAACCCCTCTTGGTGTTGTCTATGTGTTTGGTTTCTCCTCCTATGGAATTCAATGGGTTTCGGATAAGTTCGGCGAACATTGGGAAGTTCGCTGAACCGAGCCTAACCAAACCTCTAGTGACAGGATCTCTGCAACATTCAAATACTGATATATGATTTCAATAAAAAGTAGAAATTTCTATGAGTTACCCCCATTTACAAAAACTAATTCACTTTTTATTTTCTGAGGTTCAGAGAATGTTAATGAAGACATACATACATTTTACTAAGAGGTTAGAGCATACAATAAGTTATAAAACTGTCAGTTATCCCTGTTAATGATTTTGACATACTGTGAAAGTTTCCATGCCCTCACAAATTAGATTTCACTGTAGTGACTTCTCTGAGACATTTTAAAAACAGCCCCACATGACATTCAATTATACTGAATGTACTGATATAGGAAGAACGTCTGTCCGACATCAGCACTTTTGGCAAGAACACAAGTGTTGCAAAAATGTCTGACCTTCGTGTGCTTGAAAAGACTGAGCACACAATATGAGAGATAAAGGCAATGAATGACCTATAGCTGCTCACTATATTTACAGACATGAAAAACTTTGCTAATTTTCCTACTTCATATGGTTTGTTGTAAACAGTGTGTACAATTAGAAGACTTTTTGGAAAGTTTCACGAAACGAAACGCGACCCTAAAAAAACAAAAGTCGCTCAACTCTAGTCTTCAGTATAACAACATAGTTTCCATTATAAAGAAATATATTCCAGTGTTAAGCCAGGATCCAAAACTAAAATGAATTATTGCAGAAAACCAAATAACTTATGTAGCAAAAAAAGCACCTACTTTGCAGGATAAACTATCGCCCAGTCTGTATTTGAATTCCTCACTGGAAACCAGTGACACCTGGCTGAATTTAAAGGGGTTTTTCCAAAAGTCGGGTCGAGCAAGATCGTCCGATTATAGGGAAAAGTCGGGGTCGTCCCGAAACACGAAACCCAATGTAAGTCAATGGGGAATAAAAGTCGGCAGTGAGAGGAGGACAGGAAACACACCTACAGTGCCCTTTGAATGCCAAAAGCATCAATTCTTCTTACTTAAGCTTGTCAACCTTAATTAACTTCATAATACAAGTTACGCACTGAAAAAAGGGGGTTATTTGGCTAAAGTTGTGGGGGGGGAGGGCTGGCTGCAGGTTTTCATGTGCCCTGGGCGAAAGAGCGCCCCTTTAACACATACCACAACTCATCATGCTCCGATACGGCAGAGAAATAGCGGTATAGTACAATGAAAAATACCTCACTTTTTACATCTCATGACGAGGCCCATCTATTTCTCCATACAGAATCATTGGTCCCATATAATGTTTGAAACAGTATATGATGAGCTCCACATAATGCTACAGTATATGTTGGTCCCCATGGATGAAGCTCCACTGTCTTATGGGCCCAAATAATGCTCCAAACATAATGGGCCCCATTTCTAATGCTCTAGTGTATAATGGGCCCTGGAGATGCTGCTCCAGTGTCTGATGTCCACCTTTGGAATGTTCCAGTGTATGGTAGGCCCCATCTATCATTTTCCAGAGTATAGTGCTCCCCAAAAATTGCTGTCCCAACATTGAAAACAATCAAATAAGTCTCCTCGCTAGGGAATCCCTGTACTTGTCTGGATTCCTCGTCGTCCCCATCTTCCATCTCACTGCACAGTATTTCAACTTTGCAAGTGCTGTGATCCTGGGCAAGCGGGGGGGCCCACTCGTTGGCGACAGCACTGGCACAGGGCCCCTGATAGTACGGTGGTGTGTCTGATGGCGGGTCGGCCGAACCTGCACTTTCATCTGCAGCTTCCTCTTTGTCACCGTGTAAGATGGAACTGTATATGGGAAGGGTAACCTGAGTTTCATCAGGGTCAGATTCAGGTCGTGTAGCGTGCGAGGGGAAGGTAGTGGTCTGGGTCAATGTACCAGCAGATTCATCGAGCAGTGGCTGGGCATCAGTGCACTTGTGTCGCCCCCAGGAGTACGGTCGCCACAGTGGCATTACCTTCTTCCTAGGGAGTGTGATGTCATGCTTGGGAGCAACGAAGGATCTCTCTAGCAGGTTAACTGATTGGGCGGCGTTATTCCCACGAGTCATGACCCTCCAAACAGCGTTCATGAAGGCAAAGTGTTTGTTTTACGTGGGCAGTATGGTTGCAAAGCTGAACCTTAAAGGAATGTCCAGAAGGGCACCACCAGGAGTGGAGCCTACGGTTAAATTCGACTCCACCTGGGAAACCTCAACCATGCCAGCTACAGAACAGATGCACACATTGCAAGCTTAATTCCGTTAACGAACGAGACTCCGTCATGCCCCGCGGTCCGAGTCCGGCTTACCAGAGGGACACGTGAGGCTCTGGCACATGAGATTGGCCAATAACTGGTGTGTCATGCCCTTACATGTCCGTGGCTGCATGTGCGCTACACTGAAAAGGCCAGTGTTTGTCGCTTACAGGTGCAGATAACCCGCTGAACAACGTTAGTGATGGGGATCACTGATTACAATTATTACCAGCGAACAATGATTTCCCAGTAAGTGCAGGTCAACCGCAGTTCCGGAATTAGGCCTAACCGTCATTCCTGAAAAAATGAAAAACTTACGTGTGCAAACCACAGGTGCTATAGCTTGCTTAACAGCTCGCCAGCCATTCTCACGCCCAGTATGGATTACATGTGATTGCACAAAGGTGAGAAAGGGTACCGTATCCCCAGATAACATGTATGGATAGCGTACACATTCAAAATATATGTCTCAGGAGGCAGGCTCAGACGGTGTTAGGCCCAGTATGGATTGCACGTGATTGCACAAAGGTTAGAAAGGGTACCGTTTCCCCGGATAACATGTTGGTGATGGGTTGATGATGGTGATGGAGTTGGTGTTCTTTCTGATGGCCTAGAATCAGTCTTTCGTTGATATAACAGTGGGATTCCCTGACTGCTGTGGCCTTGCAACGACACCTCAACATTTGCTGCTGTGCTAACCGGTGGGCTTACAGTGGGGGAAACAATGTAGCGTTGCTGACTACCTTCGTTGTGATCAGTTGCACATGTGGCACTTGAGGTTTGGTGTTGTGTCCACGCTTGCAAGTGCATGCTGGTTAAATGTCTAAGCATGCAACTGGTATTCAAATTTTTCAGATTTTTCCCTTGGCTAAAGGTCTTTGCGCACTTCTTACAGATAACCTTGGCCTGATCATGAGGATTTTGTTCAAAAAAGTGCCACACTGCACTCTTCCTACTTTGGCAGACATTTTGCGGCCTAGCACGCTGTGATCTTTTGACCCTCTGGACAAGCTGTCCAGCAACTCTTTTGATGTTTGGAACCTGTCTTTGGAGTGCTCCGGGCCTGCCAGATAACAGCTGTTGCGATGTCGATGTCTGCTGTGGATGCTCCTCATCTGAGCTATTGGAAGCAGCACCCTCTTCCCCCAATGGATGCCAATCTGGGTCAACAACTGGGTCATCCATCACCTCCTCTTCTATGTCATGTGCACCTTCCTCTGTGTCACCGTGTATGGTGGTATAGTGTGCGGGAAGGGGCACCTGAGTCTCATCAGGGTCAGAATCTGGCTCTGTACACTGCAAGGACAATGTAGTGCTCTGAGTGAATGTACCAGCAGAATCATCCATCAGCGGCTGTGCATCAGTGCACTCCAGATTCATCTTGGCCTGGGTAATTCACCATTTCACTTGATAATCCAGGCATGGTATGTGAAAACAGCTCCATAGAGTAATCAGTAGTATGGCCTGCGTCATCCTTCAATCTTGGTTGGGGTGAAGGACACAAGGAAAGGTGTGGTTCATGATCATGAGCCTCCAATGACGACTCAGTGCTTTTACTTTTTACAACTGAAGAAGAGGAGGCGATAGAGCTGGAGGCTGAGTCAGCAATGTAAGACAAAACTTTTTCCTGATGCTCTGGCTTTAAAAGCGGTTTGCCAACTCCTAGAAAACTAAGCGTTCGAGGCCTTATGTAGCCAGACGATGACGCAGGCTCAACACCTCCTGCATTCGGTCCTATTTTGCTCTTGCCACTACCATCAGATCCACCACCAACACCATCATTACCAGCTGCCAACCCCCGCCCAATTCCACGGCCTCTTCCACCAGCCTTCCTCATTTTTGGTAGAAATGTAGACAAAATCCAACAAACTATATAGTAATGTAAAACAAGGTACAAGGTGTCTATAGGACAGGGGAGATTTTGAATTTCTGCACACACTTGTGGACACTGGACACTTTTGGATTGTGTGAGGCCCACTGATATCTGAGCGCTATGTGACAGGCTCGATGGCACAGCTGTGACCAAAGTGACTAGAGGATAAGGGAGATTTTGAATCTCTGCACACACTTTTGGACACTGGACACTTTTGGATTGTGTGAGGCCCAATGAATATCTGAGCGCTATGTGACAGGCTCGATGGCACAGCTGTGACCAAAGTGACTAGAGGATAAGGGAGATTTTAAATCTCTGCACACACTTTTGGACACTGGACACTTTTGGATTGTGTGAGGCCCAATGAATATCTGAGCGCTATGTGACAGGCTCGATGGCACAGCTGTGACAAAAGTGACTAGAGGATAAGGGAGATTTTGAATCTCTGCACACACTTTTGGACACTGGACACTTTTGGATTGTGTGAGGCCCAATGAATATCTGAGCGCTATGTGACAGGCTCGATGGCACAGCTGTGACAAAAGTGACTAGAGGATAAGGGAGATTTTGAATCTCTGCACACACTTTTGGACACTGGACACTTTTGGATTGTGTGAGGCCCAATGAATATCTGAGCGCTATGTGACAGGCTCGATGGCACAGCTGTGACAAAAGTGACTAGAGGATAAGGGAGATTTTGAATCTCTGCACACACTTTTGGACACTGGACACTTTTGGATTGTGTGAGGCCCAATGAATATCTGAGCGCTATGTGACAGGCTCGATGGCACAGCTGTGACAAAAGTGACTAGAGGATAAGGGATATTGGATTGCTTTTAAAAAAGCAGTTTGCAGAGCAGTGGGTAAACAGCAATGCCAGCCTGTCAGGAAGCCTTAAAAGGCAGCCCAACAACGAACACCACTGATACACCACAATATAGCCTCCCCTTGCACTGCACACACAGTGACTGGTGTGTTGTGCAGGCCAAATTGCTAGCAGCAGAAGTAGTTTTTTTTTCTTCTCAGCAGGACAAAAAAAAAAAATTGGGATTGCTTTTAAAAAAGCAGTTTGCGGAGCAGTGGGTAAACAGCAATGCAGGAATGTCAGGAAGCCTTAGAAGGCAGCCCAACAACCCACACCACTGATACACCACTATATAGCCTCCCCTTGCACTGCACACACAGTGACTGGTGTGTTGTGCAGGCCAAATCGCTAGCAGCAGAAGCAGTTTTTTTGTCTTCTTCCCTGCCTAACGCTCTCCCTACAGAATCAGCAGCAACCTCTCCCTATACTGAGATCGGCAGAAGTAAGATGGCGGTCGGCGTGCACGCCCTTTTATACCCCCTGTGACGCCCACCAAAGCAAGCCAATCACTTGCATGCCCTTCTGAAAGATGGTGGTGACCCCTGCCTATGTCATCACGTTGCGCACAGTGTCCGAGGATCCTGATTGGCTGAAAAAGAGCCCAAAACAAACTTTTGAAACACGACTTTGGCGCGTAAGTCGCCGACCTCATGGCCGACCTCATCCTAGGGTCGGGTTTCGTTTCATGAAACCCGACTTTGCCAAAAGTCGGCGACTTTTGAAATTTTTCGACCCGTTTCGCTCAACTCTACTGAAGACTATATGGAGTAGAGAAAAAGTTTTTTTTATTATTTGAAAATTGTGATTTTTTTTTGTTGTTTTTTTATTTATTATTGAATCCTTTCTATCAATATCCTTGATCCAAAACTAAAACAAATTATTGCAGAAATGTGGAAATAAGAGATGTACTTGTTGTCAATATGCACATAAAATCAACAAATTTTCCTCATTGCATAGCAACAAAGAATATCCTATTAACAGTGTTTTGAACTGTAATTCCACCTATGTAGTATATTTGATTGACTGTACATCATGTTGTAAACAGTATATAGGTTGTACAACGGGAAAACTGAGGAAAAGAATTAGAAGACACATTTCTGATGCTATTAACTCCTCCAGCTTCAATCCATCAGCGGTCTCCAGGCATTTTTCACAATATCATTCTGGCAATTTTGATAGCTTCAGGTTTAAAGCAATAGAATTAGTAACACAGTCTACCAGAGGGGGCGATAGAAAACGTAAACTACTTAACAGAGAATCTGCTTGGATTTTTCCTTTGGAAACTAGGATGCCAATTGGCTTAAACAACAGACAAGATTTAATTAGAATTTATTAAAAATCCCAAAATTATGATTTTTATGTTAATAATTATAACCTGCTCTGGCTTAAGTTCATAAATATATATTTTTTTGAGTAAAAATTATATTATGGAAGTATTGTGGAGGATAACATGAGAATAAAATCTCTATATAGATATTCTGTTATATCATGTATTGTAAAATATTTGTAAAATATATGGAAAAATTACTGCTAGCGTATTAGCTTTTGTTAGGGTTAACATTTGTTTTTAAATAGTTAATTTTATAGGTGGATGCCCACAAGTGTGATCTATTAACGCTTAATTAACTATAGCACCACCTATCTTAGGATCTTTTCCTTCTTATGTCCCAGAAAAATAGCAATGTGTATTATGGCAATGATAAAGGTTTAGCCGAAACGCGTCTTGCCGTGCGCTTTACAGCAGTATTTTTTCCTATCTCTGCCTATATTTATAATATGCTGCTATGGATAAATATTTTTAATCTACGTTTGAAATAAAGAAAAAGATTTTTTATGTACTTCAAACTTGGCTCGCTGGATTCATCTCCTTTTCGAAATCAAGATGAGGTTCTTTGGATGTAAACAGAAAGCGCAGGACAATATAAGGGACTATGCTCTTAACCTGCAGAAGGCGGTGCGAGCCGTCAAGCAGATTGACCCTGACAGTGTGAAAGATGGAGATGGACTGCTAAAGGAGCAATTTATTGAAGGACTCTTATCCAGCACCCACAGAGCACAGCTGCGCATCATAGCCCTACAGAACCCTGATCTGGACTTTGCGGATTTCAAGGACAGGGCTATCCGGGTGCTGCAGGAACCAACTGTCAGCCGTCCAGCGCCCCCTAGGTGCCAGGCGATCAACTACCACCAGGAAGCAACATCTTTCCCTTCCATTCCTGTGGAGGCTGATGCACAGACTCTGGATAAAGATCCGACAGAAGAGCTGCATCTTCAGGTCCAGGAGTTGGCTAAAGGGATGGCTGCACTTACTAAAACCATGCAGTCCCTGCAGGTGTCCTCCAAGGAGAAGATCCAGCTTGCTTCCAGTCCAGAGGATGTCTCGTGGCTCCGGAAGAGGAGAACCCCGCCACTCCGAGGGAGGAACAACGATCGCTATGACCAGGTCACCTTCCAAGATTCTGTTATTTAAACAAGCAACCCCTGGGGCAGAGGGCCAACCCCCAGGAATAGGACCACAAGGCCCAAGGAACTGGCAAACCAAGTATGTTGGAGGGAGACCGATCCTTCCAGTGGTGATTGACGACATCCCCATGAACGCTTTGCTGGACACTGGCTCCCAGGTGACCACTATGCCCTATATCCTCTACAAGCGGTATTGGGCTGACTCTGAACTTACTCGTGGCCCAAGTGATGAACTGACAGTAGTTGCCAGTAATGGTCAGTCTTTACCGCAAGTGGGATGTAAAGAAATTACTGTTAAAGTGGGTAGAGTAGAGTTAAAATCTCAAGGTCTGATAGTTGTGGATATTGATCGACGAGAATGTAATCCCATGATGACTCTTGGTACAAATGTAATTGAAAATTGTCCTTCCGAGGTGATTGTCTTGTTGCAACAGGTGGCTGAGACTGCTGGTTCCAGTGAACCAAGTCCTGCAGAAGGAGATCAAGGCCCTAGATGCAAAGACAGCAGGTAGAACTCTCTGGCGGAGAAATTGGCAGCGTCAGAGTGAGTGATGCTTTCCCCATTGCAATATCCCCCAGATGTGAAATGTTGATTTGGTGTCGGGCAGCCATGGGCCTCAGAGGAAAAGATTACCAGGCATTGGTAGAGCCAGTATACTCTGATAGCAGGCCCACTGTCCTGACAGCCAGAGGGGTAGTTGATGTACGTAAAGGGAGAGTACCTTTACGCCTTTTGAATTTCGGGGAGGAGGAGGCCACAATACCTCGGTATGCCACAGTTGCTAAGCTGCTCACTGTCAGTAATAATGCAATGCAAGCAGCAGAGCCCTTGGTCTCATCTGACCAGGTGGAGGACAATGGCTCTGTAAAGCAGCAGGAGGAGTGGTGTCAGCAACTGCAGGTGGGAAATGACTCCACCCCTTCATACCAAAAGAATGGGGTTTACAGAGTGGCCCAGGAGTATGAGCGGGTATTCAGCAAACACCCTCTAGATTTTGGGAAGGCAAAAGGGGTTCAACACCATATCCCCACTGGAGACCATCCACCCATAAAAGACAGGTACCGGCCTATACCCCCAACACAATACCAATGTGCCAAAGGTATGTTGAGAGAGATGAAGGAAGCAGGGGTTATCAGAGACAGTTGTAGTCCCTGGGCAGTTCCAATATTTTTTGTAAAGAAAAAGGATGGTACCATGAGAATGTGTGTTGATTACAGGAAAATTAACAGCATTACACATAAGGATGCCTACCCATTACCCAGAATTGAAGAATCATTAGCTGCACTTAAAACTGCTAACTATTTTTCCACCTAAGATCTCACTAGTGGGTATTGGCAGGTTCCCGTGGCAGAGGCAGACAAGGAGAAAACAGCATTTACCACCCCAATGGGTCTCTGTGAGTTCAACTATATGCCATTTGGGCTCTGCACGGCCCCAGGAACATTTCAACGGCTGATGGAGTGCTGCCTGGGACACAAGAACCTCAAGACGGTCATGTTGCACCTTGATGATGTCATTGTTTTCTCCAAGACTTATGAAGACCATCTGAAGCACCTGGCTGAGGTGTTTGAAGCCTTGTCCAACTTTTGCCTGAAGGTGAAGCCTTCCAAATGCCACCTCCTGAAGCCCAAGGTTCAGTACCTCGGTCATGTAGTGAGCGCAGAAGGTGTGGCACTAGATCCTGACAAAGTCACGGTCATCCGGGACTGGTTGAAGCCCAGCAACCTCCATGAAGTACGCCAATTCCTCGGGTTGGTAGGCTACTACCGAAGGTTCATCAAAGGCTTCACTGAAATAGCCACTCCTATGCAAAATCTTCTGGTGGGGCAGTCCAAAAAAGCCAAACAGAAAAGTTCCACATTTGAATGGATTGAGGAGTTGGAGAGGTCCTTCACCCGACTGAAGATGGCTCTCACAGGAGATGAAGTTCTCGCCTACCCAGATTATGACCAACCCTTTGTGTTGTATATTGATGCCAGCAACGTGGGACTTGGAGCAGTACTGTCACAGGTACCGAATGGCAACGAAAGAGTGATCTCCTACGCCAGCAGGAAGCTTCGTCCCACTGAAAGGAACTCCGACAACTACAGTTCCTTCAAGCTGGAGTTCCTCGCCATAGTCTGGGCTGTGACTGGGACATTCAAGCATTACCTAGCTTCAGCCAAGCTTACCATCTTCATGGACAACAACCCATTGACTCACTTGGAAACTGCCAAGCTAGGTGCACTGGAGCAGCGATGGATGGCTCGGCTGTCTAACTATGAATTTACCATCAAATACCGAGCAGGGCACAAGAATGGCAATGCTGATGCGCTGTCCAGGATGCCCAATCTGCCAGATGCAGGAGAAGACCCTGAGGCACTTGAATAAATTGAGTTACCTCCCTTCCACCGGCCAATTGCGGCCCAATGTGCCCAAGGAGTGAGAAACAGACAGTCTGGCTTGAAAGAGGCCACCCTAAATCCATTGCCTCATCATGATTGGGCAGAAACGCAGGATAGCGGCCCCGCAGTCCGCCTGGTGAAGGAGCTACTGTCACAAGCTGACTCACGCCCTGAGTCGGATGCTCCTGAAGAAACCCAGCAGTTGTGGAAGGAAAGAGGCAGACTGTTCATCTATGAAGGAAAGCTGTGCCAGAGGAGTATCAATACCAGCACTCATGAGCTAGTCTGGCAGGTGGTAGTCCCAAAGAGAGAAGCATCAATGGTCTTGGAAGCATACCATAATGGAGCTGGACACTTCGGATGGAAGAAGTTGGAGGCCTTACTCCGAGAGAGATTCTACTGGGCTGGTATGAGGAAAGCCATTGAAAATTGGTGCCGGGAGTGTGGACAATGCAACCTGCGCAGAAAGGACCGTAACAGCCAGCGAGCTCCTTTGCAGCCAATAATAACCAAACAGCCACTCGAGTTGGTCGCCCTGGACCATGTGAAGTTGGTCCCAAGCCGTTCAGGCTACATTTATGCTCTTACCATCGTCGACCACTACTCAAGATTCTTGGTAGTTGTGCCTGTCAAGGATCAAACAGCCAGGACAGCAGCCAGAGCATTCCAACAGCACTTTTGTAGACCACGCGAATATCTCGAGCGAGTGCTTACAGATCAAGGTCCAGCCTTTGAGGCGGAAGTGTTCAAGGAATTCTGTAACTTGTACGGTTGTAAGATCAGGACAACATAGTACCATCCACAGACTAATGTCATGTGTGAAAAGATGAACCAGGTGGTGATCGACCTACTGAAGACCTTACCCTTGGAAGAGAGGAATCTGTGGCCAGAAAAGTTGCCAGATCTGGTAGACCTCTACAACCACATTCCTGTGAATTCCACCAACTGCACTCCAGCCTACCTAATGAGAGCAAGGCCTGGGAAGCTGCCTATTGATTTGGATATGGGAGTCCTGACACCTGAAGTAACGTCACCAGATTCTGACTGGGACACAGAGAGGCAGCAACAGTACAGAAGTGTACAAGAGTGTGTGGAAAAGAGTCTAGCTCAGGCAAGGCAAAAACAAGAGAGAAACTACAATCAGCATGCACCTGCAGTTCTCTTGTCATCAGGAGAACAAGTCCTAAAGAGGAAAAGAAGGATGCATATGTTGGATGACCAATGGGAAGCTGAACCCTACACCATTCTACCCTCAAACTTTGACAATACCAAGGTGTGCCTTATTAGTAAGGATGGAGGAGAAACCTGAGCAGCAATATCAAAGGATCATTTGAAATTATGCCCAGACCAGTTAAAGGAAAGAATGGAAGAACAAAGTAACATCCAACCCAAAGAAGAAGAAAAGGTCAGCACTATACTTGGAGAATACCCTGCAAACTGGACTAAAGTAAATGATGCCATAGTGGTGCCAGTGTTTACATTTCCCCAACTGGTAGTACAAGAAGGAGTGACTCAAGAAAATCCTGAAAATCAGGAAAATCAGGCAGCAGATGCCACACCAGCAGTGGAGCCAGAGAACCCTCGCCCTGCCAGTGGTGAATCTGTCATGCCCACAGTGAGTAGAAGTGGTTCTAGGAAATCTAGTACCCCTGTGCTACGCAGAACCACCAGTAGTGTATCCAGTACATCACATGCTACACCAGTAGTTAGCATCAGGCAACCAGTAAGATCCTCAACCATGCCAGTATTACGTAGATCTACCCGTACTACTCAAGGTATACCACCCATTAGATTCCGCATATGAATAAGTTAAAGCAATGTAAGTGTTAACATGTATATATGTAACTGTTCAAATTTTGTGCCTACAGATATTCTGTAAGAAATTTCCTTTTTGTGTTTTCCCATTTGTGTTATGGACATTTTGGCCACTGGACTAGGTGTGGTCACTAACTTTGTACATAGTTTACCATTTGCCCAGGAATGGACCATGGACGTTGATGCATGGACTTATCATCACAGGACTATTTTTGGAGCTTTTGGTTTTTGTAATTTTTCATTTTTCTAAATCTTGTACGTTTATATTTGTTTATATCTTGTGCATGTTTTTCATCAGCCCAGGAGTGCTGAATTGCACTAGGGGGGAGTGTGGTGCCCCCAGGAGTATGGTCGCCACAGTGGCATTGTCTTCCTCCTGGGATGGTGATGTCAGGCTTGGAAACAATGAAGGGTCTCTCTGACAGTTAACCATGTCATGCAACACAGTTCCCACTCCAGGCCAGTAGAGGGAGCTCTGAACCAGAATTGGGGAGGAGTGCTCTCTGAGGGCCAGGAAGGGAAATTAGTTAGTTGGTGTGAGGAGGGCAAGGAGTGTAGACGTGAGGAGAGAAGCTGGAGGTTGAGCTGAGGATAGAGAGCTCCCTCCCAGTGATAGCGCATGATCTGGAGTCTGGTCTCCACGGTTTTAAGGATACTGAAGGTTCTGCAACAGAAACCAGAGGAATAGGAAGCTGTAAATGCTCTATTCCCAACTAAGACTCGGAGGCACAACAGCGAAGGGTGAGCCAAGAGAGATAGAAGGCTACAGCTGTCTGCCATACGAGGTAGATCCAAAAGGGAAGAAGGAGGAACTTCAGTGTAACACTGTACTGCATGTTCCTCAAGTAAGCACTAGAGAGGAGACTACACAACCCATCTGACAGAGAGATTCCTGAGTTGCTTCCAGGCTAATCAGCTCCTGTGCCATCTGTAATCTGGACCCTGGACTGCACTTACAAGTAAAGGTAAAGAAACTACATTCTGCTGTGTCCTTGCCTTCTTCCTGCAACTTCTTCAGCACTGCTACATCTCTGTGCCAGACACTGCACCCTCTTCCCCAACACCTATCTGCACTGCCCTGGGACCAATAGCCCTGCCTGTGGAGGGCTACAACATCTTTGCTGCATTACACCATCTGTCCCAGAGGATCTGTCCGCAGCGTCGGCTTAACACCTTCTTTGCCGAACACCACAGGTGGCATCACAAATCACTCATAAACTTTATTTCACCACTCAAACCCCTTTTTACATGGGTGCCCAGGGCCACGGACCGGGTCACTGCTGCTGTGACATTCCCCTCTGAAGGACCGGCCCGGTACCGAGTATCCCACAGCCCTGGGAGGCGACCCACTTCCTTAAACAGATATCACCAGGTTATGAAGGAGCATAAAGTTCTCCAAGCTTTTTCTAGCTATTGTACAAGCAAAGAACCAGAAGATACAATAAATTCTAAGAATATAGTAATCTTTATTAGTCAACAATACCAAAATTGAATAAAAACACAGAAAAATTTAAAAAGTGGGAGATCAAGAGGTGGTGCCACAGTTCCCATATTCACTGTTTGCAGGCAAATGTAGTGTGGATAGAGGATGGTAAGGTTATGGTAAGAAGAAGCAATGGTTACACTTGTAATGATAAAATTCGTTCAAATAGTTCCATAAGGAAATAAACAATTGTATGTACAAACCCTAAAGACATCTTTAAACTCACAGTCCAATATTGAATTCCATATCAGATCATAACTAAATATCTGCTTTGGGACTACAGCACGCCAGAGACCCGACGTATGTTTCGGCTGTGTAGCTTTCTTCAGGGAGAACGAGGTGCGATGTGCAGTTCAGTGATCTCTGAGGCCAGGTCGCATCTGGAAGTCCTAGCCTAGTATGATCAGGCTGGTGCTAAAATGACAGAAAGAAGAGGCCCTGAGGACCAGATGGAGGGCAATGAGCAGTGCTGCCTGACTTCCTATCCTCTTCTTTCTGATATTTTATCTTCAATCTATTTATTGTAGGCTGGGACTTCCCGCCGTGACGAGACCTTAGAAGTCACTGTGCGTCGAACATCTGTAACTTTATGACATACAGTGCACATTGTCCCCCAAAGCCTGGCCGCTGCTGGAACTCCAAGCCCAAGGCATACATGCCAGGAGATGCAGAACACACCTGGGGACATAAGAGGGTGCTCTGAGGGCCACACGGCGGGCAGTGGATGGCCTGGAAAGGTTAGTGGAGAGGTGAATAATTTTATTTTGTTAAGCTTTTCCCAGGTGTCTACGGTTTAGGAAAATGGCAGCCAGTCAGACACTATTTTGTTTAATCCATACAAAGCGCATTTACAAAAATATGTATTCTTAAAATTGCTGATTTTTTTTAGAATTGAGTAGAATTTAATTCCACTCAAATAAATTGACATTTCTAATTCCTGTGTTCAGTTTCCTGACTTGGAGGTTCCCACCCGGAGCTACTGTTACCTTTAGCTATATCGGCATGCACATCTAAAGGAATCTAAGGGTTGAGTTAAAGGGATAATCTGGGGATATAAAAAATGATGATTTATAATAGCCATGCCTTCATAAACTATTAGGATAACAATCAGGACAGGACTAGGGCTGAAATTAAGTCCTGGCATTTGAGAGCACACAGACCCACTTATTGTGCAGTTAAAGCACCACTCCAGTATGGTGCTACTAATCTAAGGTTCCATACCATAGTATTATACCTGCTCACCGCTATTTACACCTTTTATCAGTGCTGCTTGGGTCCCACAGCACCATTTTGTGACCGCAACTTCTGACTAACTGGAAGTCAGAGGTAACAGTGACAAGCTCTCAAAGTAAGTCCATGAGAGTCAGAACAAGGTCAAAATGAGGCTCTCATAGACTTACATTGAAAATTGACGTTTATCCCCCCAGGCAGACCCGCTCTTTCAGTTATAGAGGTACTGCTGGCATGATTTGTCACCGCTCTGTGCATAGTGATCAGTGGCTGTAACTACACCCCCAGCACTGACTGACAGATGGGGCTAATTAAATGGGCGTGATTGGTGCTAATGTCAACTGTGGCCTCTGCACCTGAGTGTCAGCTATGATATACAGCTGACATCTACTGAAGATGGTGCCAATTCTGCATGTGCGCTAAAGCCATATTCGCACCATACACTTAGGCTATGTGCACACATTGTGTTTTTGATGCATTTTCATGGTGTTTTTTTACGTGCATAAATGGTCCAAAAATGCAATGTAATAATTATGCAAGGTAATGCAATGACAATCCTGAAGTGTTGTGCACATGATCAGTAAATTTCCATCCATATTTGCAGTGTTTTATTTTCTGTAGCATGTCAATTCTTTTTGCTTCTGCAGTGTTTTTTTTGACTCTTTGACTTCCATTGAGTCAGTCAAATCTGCAGCAAAAACACAAGTGTGAAAAGGTTTGTGTATTTGTTGCAGATTTGCTGCCAAGAACGCTTCGAATTGTCCAAGGAAATGATGTCAGAAGGAGGAAGAGTGTGTGGGAGGACAATATGTGTGTGAGCGGAGAATATGTGTGTGTGGCGCCCCTGAGGCTTCAGTTGCCACAGAGGTACTGCACCTTCTCCTAAGGTGTAGTGCCCCAACATCCAGGTAAGGTGGGAACTCCTGACCACACTCCACACCTGCATTCCACACACAGGATAGTTCAGTGAGGCCACCTAACAGCTTCAGGCTGGGGGTTAGCAGAGCACCCCTCGTGGAACCCTGCTTCGTAACAGGAGATGTGCTGGGAGGCGGGTGGAGTAAGATGATACAAAAGAGTGGGAAGAGTGAAAGTTAGTGGTTAGTTGGTTAGAGGAGAGAGAAGAGAGAAGATGGGTGTCTGAGGGACGTGCTGCAGCAGGTCCCAGTGATCTGGGCTGCTGGCACGAGAAAGACCAGAGAAAGAGACTGATAAGATTGATAACCTAACCTTCCATAAGAGAGAGAACAGATCGGAATGAAGGAGAGTAGAAGGACGGTGGGAAGCAGGTTGAGAACGTGAGAGAACCCTTCCAGTCCAGAGAGCGCAAAGGCCGGGGCCTGGTCCCCGAGGTTGATTGGATCTTTATGTCCAGCAACAGACACCGGAGGAGTAGTGAGTCACTAACGCCTTGCTCCCATCATAGACTTGGGACACAACAGCAACTGAATAGAGAGCCGGGAAGCAGTGAGGAGTCCCCGAAGCAGGCTACAGCTGTACAGCTGTCTGTCATACAAGTAAAGACTAGTAACACCTAGAGAGAGGTATTCCAGGGTAACTAAGTACTGGAGTGCTTCGCACCTAAAGGCGCATTGGAGGAGTCGTTCAGTAAGGTACATGGTGGCGGAGTGTGGAAGGGAGAATCCTATCCTGCCTGGAGGTTGGCTGGAGCCCTGACCTGGAGAACACAGTACGGAGGCAGGCAGTTGTGTGAACTGCAAACAGTGAGTAAAGCTTTGGAACCGCATACTCTTGTGTCCTCCTGTTATTCCAGCACCACTACACCTGGGTACCAGCCTCCATACCATTCTGCGCCTCTCCTCATCCATTGCACCTACATTGCCCTGGGACTACTGCTCCACCTGTGGGGAGCCATACCATCTCTGCTGCACCACACCATCAGTCCCAGCGGATCTGTATGCAGCGTTGGCTTACCATCTTACTTGCCAAACACCATGGGTGGCGTCACGAACTATTCATATAAACTTTAACACCATTAACATCACCGCCATTGATATTGGGCGCCCAGGGCCATGGACCGGGTCCCCGCTGCTGTGACACATTTCTGCCTTGACACCGGCCCGGTACCGAGTACCCCGCTGCCCTGGGTGTGCGAGGGAGACTCAATTTTGGCGTCACGAACAGGATAACGAGACCCGATGCCATCAGGTTCTGTGTGCCTTGGATTTACAACTTTTGAAAATGTGCAGAAGACCAAATTTAATAGACTGTAAAATGGACATTAGAAATGGCCGCTGGCGTGGAGAAGAAGGGCGTGAAGAGATGGGAGGTCCCAAGAAAAGACCGCGAAGAGTCTTGGGCCGTCACTGCCTGAATTACTATGTGACCGATGCATGGCCCACCCCCCGAGGGGTTCGTATACTGGCTTGGTATGGAGGCGCGGGAAGAAGACGCCGCCCCTGGAAGGAGGGGCAGAGAAAGCCAGTGGCGAGCAGAAGGGTGGAGCAAGAGGAAGAACGCCAGAATGCCATCTTGGAGAGTGAGGGAAGGAGGCCTGCGGAGCGCGGGGAAGCGGATCTCCCCGGCGCCATGGCTGAAGGCTCCGACCCAATCTCTAGAATGAATCCCCAACAGCTGGAGGATGAGATTATCCAGCTGACACGCCGCCTGCGACTGATGCGAGAAGCACTATGGACATTAGACCTGCAGCACGCCCAGGAAGGACCCACACCTGCGGTACTCGCAACACCGGTACCCGCCACTGCTGCAACGGATCTTTTCCTGGCAGACCCCACGGAGCTTGGAGCTGCTGCCATGCCACCAGCAGCGTACTCTGTTCCTTCTTTGCCGCTGATACCGGAGGAGTTGTACATAGCCCAGGGAGCTGAAGCGGAGGAAGAGGAACTCCTGCTTGGACCCGGCGAGGCTGCGCAGGTCCCTACAGTGACCCCAGCAGATCCGGGGCCGCCGGTAGCTCCAACACCCTCCCCGGTGTCACACCGGCCCGCACCCACTGTCACTACGCCTGCACCAGAGCCGAGACCGTACCGCCAGGAGGCACCAGGTATCTATCCCGGCCCTCCTAATGGGTTACCCTTTGAGCTCACGTTGTCTGAGGCGGTCTTGCTGCAACTGGAATTGGGGCAGTTGGAGCGGTCCGCTGGGGGCCCTAGTCAGATGGAAATGGGGAAGTGGAGAAGGGCTTTACTAAGAAGGGTGCGGCTGGAGCAGGCGCACACGGTCCGACACCTTTACGGCTTAGAGGAGTACCTACTGATTGCCAATGACTACTTTGAATCTGGTAGCCATTAAGAAATAGAATTACTAAATCTCGTTACCCAGGAGGGTTTTTGTTGCACCAGTTGTGCCTTTTTGCTATCATGTTTTTCCGGTAGCACTTTTGCTGCCTGTTTCTACAAATGGAACTGTGGAGATCATAGATGCTGATCAATCCAAAAACTTTTATTGTAAATAGTTGCACCTCTTTAGGTGCCCTGTTGTGAGTTCATTTTCCCCTCCGTCACTGAGGCCTGGTGAACTCCCTATTCTAGTGAAGGAAGGTAGTGAGCCTGATTATCAGGCACCTGGGACTAATGAAGACGATTGGCTGAGTGGAGTCACTGACTGGATTTAAGGCAGCCTACGCCCTTTCTGCCCTGCGGGTGATTTCTCTGTGGACTATTGGACACCAGTCTGATTCCTGCTCTCCTAAAGCAAAGTTTTCTGTTTTGCCTTTTTGCATTTAAGATTTGTTTTTGTTTTTCTTGCTTTTTGGATTCTGCCACTCCCTGCTGGAGTGTGCAGTGTTCCGTTAGCTCTGTCTTCTGAAAGTTCCTGAGTGCTGATTTAGTTTTGAAGCTTAGTTGCTTCAGGGCCATTTTTATATCAGCTTGTTGGCTTTTGTCTCTGATAGGGTTTTGGCAGATTGCAGACAGCAGCCTTCCTATCCCTTCCTATCTAGGTAGTTTTTGGGCCCCGTCTTTGCTCAGCCTGTCTTTCTGTCTGTGTAAGTGTTTTCATCTTGCTTCACCGTCATTATATGTGGGGGGCTGCCTATTGCTTTGGGGTCTGCTCTGGGGCAGTTAGATTTCCCCTTTCCTTCTTTAGGCCTATGTATCTCTCCGGCTGCGATCGAGGGGTCTAGGTCATCGTAGGAACCCCCCATGGCTACTGCTAGTTGTGTTGATAGGTTCAGGGGTCTGCAATCTGATAGTTGCCAACTTCTCTGGTTTTCTGGACTTAGCTAGCATTTCTATTTTTGCCTCCTACAGTGACTCAATCATAACAGTGCCCTTTCTTGGTTTTACATATAAAGACTCTTTGCGAAGATAATGTTTTTGCATGGACACTTTTCGAAGAATGATGTCTACCTCAAGGGACATTGCAAGAAAGCCCGGCTGGGAGCAGTGTTCAGCACCTTACAAGAATTTTGAATGTTTTATGAAAACGTATTTGATAATGTTGTGTCTTGTGAAAAGTAAATGTCTTTTATAGAATATTTGATACAGAGAATTAGAAAAGTTTTGAGACAGAATGTGAGAATTGAATAAAGACTGAAGAATTGAAAGTGACAGGTGACAGGCCAAGTACAGATGGTCAGTGTCTTGCGTCCTGTAGAAGAAAGAAAGAAAAAGAGAATAATTGATAGAAAATGTACTAAAGAAAATGTGTTGAGTATAGCACTTTGAATTGAGAATTGCACTTAAGTATACTAAGATAGGAAGTTAACCTGTTTGTAACGTTTAAGAAATTTAAAATTTTTTGTGTGCTCCTGTATCTCCACCTAGAGAGAGGCATTCCAGGGTAACTAAGTACTGGAGTGCTTCGCACCTAAAGGCACATTGGAGGAGTCGTTCAGTAAGGTACATGTTGGCGGAGTGTGGAAGGGAGAATCCTATCCTGCCTGGAGGTTGGCTGGAGCCCTGACCTGGAGAACACAGTACGGAGGCAGGCAGTTGTGTGAACTGCAAACAGTAAGTAAAGCTTTGGAACCGCATACTCTGGTGTCCTCCAGTTATTCCAGCACCACTACACCTGGGTACCAGCCTCCATACCATTCTTCGCCTCTCCTCATCCATTGCACCTACACTGCCCTGGGACTACCGCTCCACCTGTGGGGAGCTATACCATCTCTGCTGCATCACACCATCAGTCCCAGCGGATCCGTATGCAGCGTTGGCTTACCATCTTACTTGCCAAACACCACGGGTGGCGTCACAAACTATTCATATAAACTTTAACACCATTAATATCACCGCCATTGATATTGGGTGCCCAGGGCCACAGACCGGGTCTCCGCTGCTGTGACACATTCCCGCCTTGACACCGGCCCGGTACCGAGTACCCCGATGCCCTGGGTGTGCATGGGCAACCCATGTGTGAGTGGAGAATATGTGTGTGTGTCTGTGTGTGTCTGCATCTGTCGTTGTCTGTCTGCGGTTGTCTGTTTATGTCTGTGTGTGTGTACCCATGTGACAAACAGCTCATACCGATTGTGCTTATGCATCGTCTGGTGGGACTACTACTCCCACCCGGCTATGTCTGCTGTCAAATATAACATAGACAGCATGAGCCAATGATGGGAGAATAGTCTCATCATCCAGCACCTGAGTTCAATTGTAAAAAAACATCAAAATATTTACATATTTACATACATATTCACATACAAAATACATACTTACAGAACGCCTATTCCCCGATGCCTGTGTCTCCTGCAAACAATCAAAAATAATAAACCAACATATACTCCCTGTTTGCCATAGTCCATTTAATACCGAGTATCCTATGGTGATCTCATGTGTAGAACAGTCACATTGGGGGATGTGACTGCTCTACCTGGTCTCTGGCGATACACTGACAGGAGGTAATCGCTCCCGCAGTGTATTACTGCGCTGCCGTGAGAGTTCACCGGAGTTCATCAGCTGATCAGCTCCAGTTCTCATGCAGCAGTGCCATAAGTGAGAGCACCGGAGCTGAAGAACTCAGGTGAATTCTCACGGCAGTGCATTGATACACTGCGGGAGCGATTACCTCCTGTCAGTGTATAGTCGGAGGCTGGGTAGAGCAGTCACATCTCCCTATGTGACTGTTCTACACATGAGATTGCCGTGGGACACTCGGCATTAAATGGGCTACATTGGACAGGATAGTAATATATGTTGGTTTATTATTTTTTGATTGTTTGCAAGAAACGAGGGCGTCAGGGATTAGGCGTTCAGTAAGTATTGGAGATTTAGATTCAATAAAGAAGTCTGTGTGATTATTTCAAATAAAGGACTTTATTCTGGCTGTGTCTTTATTTACCATGTAACTATAGGATTAGTAATGGATAGGTGTCTTATAGATGCTGCTAAATTACTAACCTGTCAGCTTGATGTCAGATGACAATATAAAGGTGACATCAACCCCACAAATATTAACCCCACTTGCCACAGCTACAGGGCAAGTGGGAAAAGAGAGGCTAAATGCCAGAATTGACTCATCTAAAAGATGCGCCATTTCTGGGATGGCTAAGAGTTGATGTTTCTAGCCTGGGGGGTGTCAATATCCATGGCCCCTTCCCAGGCTATTAATATCAGTCCACAGCTGTCTGCCTAGCATTTGCTGGTTCGATTTTATAGGGGGACTCCTTGCCAATTTTTTTCTGGGGTTCCCCTGTAAACTAGCCAATAAAGGCTAAGCAAACAGTCGTGAGCTGATATTAAGAGCCAGGGAACCTTTGGCTCCTACCCTGAATATTAACATCAGATCTCAGCCATCGGCTTTCCCTCTGCTGGTTTTGAAAATTATGTATGAGGCCACGCAATTAAAATTTGAAAAAAATAAAATAAACAGATATTGCGCTTCACGCAAATTTCTGACATTTGCTGTTTTGTTACAACATATGTAGGTTAGTTATGTTAATGCTCCTACATAGGCTGGTGACTGTGTGTGTGTGTGTGTCTTTATTTAATAGGCATTTTATTAATGATAGTATCTGGCTGACACCTGTTCATTACTAAACCTCAGGAATGGCATTACATATGTATAACTATGGGCAGCACGGTGGCTCAGTGGATAGCACTGCAGCGCTGGAGTCCTGGGTTCGAATCCCACCAAGGACAACATCTGCAAGGAGTTTGTACGTTCTCCCTGTGTTTGTGTGGGCTTCCTCCAGGCACTCCGGTTTCCTCCCACATTCCAAAGACATACTGATAGGGAATTTAGATTGTGAGCGCCCCATTGGGGACAGTGATGATAATGTGTGCAAACTGTAAAGCACTGCGGAATATGTTAGTGCTATACAAAAATAAACATTATTATTATGACAAAGAAATGACATCATAATTCTTTTTTTTTTTACTCTATGGATTTACAAAAAAGCATGAAAAAATGCATCAAAAACACATACAAAGTAAATAAAAAACGTGTGTATTTTACACTGCGTTTTTTTGTCAAGAGATGCAGAAACCTTGCAGAACTTTCTGCAAGCAAATACGCAACGTGCGCACATAGCCTTATGGTGCAATGCACATGTACAGCAGATTTCGTGAAGGGGTGAAGAAAAACAAAAAAACTCCTCTCCATAGTCAACTATGACCAGCAATCCAGCAGTGCAGGAAAGATACCTCAGCTCCAACTCACTATATTTCAGCGTGATGTCATTCATGGTTGGTGGGCACTCCTTCAGGCTCCTCACTGCCAGGAGTTCCAGTGACCCATAGGCCACAGATGACAGCCTCAGGGGCTGCATTAGGCCCTTGGGCTGTGTGTTTGAGACGCCTGCATTAGTTGATCAGCTAATCTTGCAATATTTGCTGGTTTATCCGACTTTAGGGCTCGTTCAGGCAACTTTGTCTTCTGCCTGTGTGCTGTCCATGTGCATAACAGACTGCACCCAGAGATCACACAGACTATAAGTGTGCCATTCATTTTACTCACTTATACACACGTGGTTAAAATTGTTGGCACTCCTCATTTAATGACAGAAAAACCCACAATGGTCACAGAAATAACTTGAATCTGACAAAAGTAATAATAAATCAAAAATCTATGAAAATGAACCAATGAAAGTCAGACATTGCTTTTCAACCATGGTTCCACAGAATTTTAAAAAAATAAAACTCATGAAATAGGCCTGGACAGAGATAATAGTACCCCTGAAAATAATGTGACAAAAGGGACAGGTTAAATCTAGGTGTGTCCACTAATTAGCACCACAGGTGTCTACAATCTTGGAATCAGTGAGTGGCCTGTATAGAGGGCTACAGATACTCACTGTGCTGTTTGGTGACATGGTGTGTATCACACTCAACGTGGACCAGAGGAAGCGAAGGAAAGAGTTGTCTCAGGAGATTAGAAAGAACGTTATAGACAATCATGTTAAAGGTAAAAGTTATAAGACCATTTCCAAGAAGCTTGATGTTCCAGTGACTACAGTTGCACATATTATACAGAAATTTAAAATCCATGGGACTAAGAGGAAAACATTGGAATATTCTGAAGTGGCCTACTATGAGCCCTGACCTAAATCCTATTGAGCATCTTTGGAAAGAGCTGAAACATGCCGTCTGGAAAAGGCAACCTTCAAGCACGAGACAACTGGAGCAGTTTCCTCTTGAGGAGTGGGCCAAAATACCTGTTGAGAGATGCAGAAGTCTCATTGACAGTTACAGGAATTGTGTGATTGCAGTTATTGCCTCAAAAGGTTGTGCAACCAAATATTAAGTTAAAGGTACCATCATTTCTGTCCAGGCCTATTTCATGAGTTTTATTTTTTTTAAAATTCTGTGTGTTTGTATAGTGCAATTAATGCCACAGTGCTTTACAGTCATCATCATTACCACTGTCCTAATCGGTGCTCACAATCAGTATCTTTGGAGTGTGGGAGGAAACTGGAGAACCCGGAGGAAACTGACGCAAACACGGGGAGAACATACAAACTTCTTGCAGATGTTGTCCTTAATGGGATTTTAACCCCAGACCCCAGTGCTGTAAGGCTGCAACAAAATAGCCACCATGCTGAGCCACCATCCTAATGTGCACTATTCTGGTCCGATTTACAGACCAAACCACATATTGAGCCAGTCAGATCTGCATTTTGAGGATGTGACTGGCCCGCTTAGTGAGACTGCTCTCTGAACCAAGGCATTGTCTAATGTACATGGAGGCATTTTGAAATCAGGACTCTGCATCACAGAAACAACAGAATTAAGTTGCATTTACTCTGAAAGATTATTGTGAACAAGCTCATTTCACAATAATCTTTCAATATAGAACAGCTGCTTTTTAATGAAAGAGCAAAATGCTTGTTTATCGGGATCTTTTGTTCAGTTCAAAAGATCATCTTTCTGTGTAAACAGAACAATGGCTGCCTATTTCCTGTGTACACAGGAACTGTACCCCCAAGAACAATGGCCGCTGTGCTGTGCTATGTAAACAGGAACTGTAGCACCAAGGACAATGGCCGCCTATGTGATGTGTAA
Organism: Dendrobates tinctorius; assembly: GCF_039654945.1. NCBI lineage: Eukaryota > Metazoa > Chordata > Amphibia > Anura > Dendrobatidae > Dendrobates > Dendrobates tinctorius. The sequence goes on from NW_027361679.1 coordinate 74,104,185, forward strand.
ACAAGAACTGTACTACCAAGAACAATGGCCACCTATGTGCTGTAAAAACAGGAACTATATCACAAAGGACAATGGCCGCCTATGTGCTGTGTAACCAGCAACTGTACCACCAAGAACAATGGCCGCTGTGCTGTGTAAACAGGAACTGTAGCACCAAGGACAATGGCCACCTATGTGAAGTGTAAACAAGAACTGTACTACCAAGAACAATGGCCACCTATGTGCTGTAAAAACAGGAACTTTATCACAAAGGACAATGGCCGCCTAAGTGCTGTGTAACCAGCAACTGTACAACCAAGAACAATGCCCGCCTATGTGCTATTTAAACAGGAACTGTACCACCAAGATCAATGGCCGCCTATGTGTTGTGTAAACAGCAACTGTACCACCAAGAACAATGGCCACCTATGTGCTATTTAAACAGGAACTGTACCACCAAGAACAATGGCCACCTATGTGCTATTTAAACAGGAACTGTACCACCAAGAACAATGGCCGCTTATGTGTTGTGTAAACAGGAACTGTGCCACCAAGAACAATGGCAGCCTATGTGCTGTGTAAACTGAAACCGTACCACCAAGGACCACCAAGGACAATGGCTGCCTATGTGCACTGAGCCATTTATTACAGATCGCTCAGTTCACATTGTTTACTGTGGTCGGCCGACTGGCGAAAGGTCGATCTTGCTTGTCTAATTTTGGACTGCTGATCGCATTGTCCTCCCAGAGAAAAGCCTCCAGCAATCTAATGTTTGCGGCCTGCCTTAGTCAGGAACAGCAGCATCATGAGACACATCATCTGCAATCAGTGTCCTGGATATAAAAAAGCCATTTACAGAAATTGCAAGGTATAATCCTTTAAATGCCTATTTAAATACATTGTTTTCTCAGCTATAATAAGAAAATTAAGGGGTTAACCTCTCCTCTTTTGAGAAAATATATTTTATTACCACAAAACTGTGATAAGGGGCTGTTTAGTGACATGTGAGTAGCACATCTTCAAAGTGGAGGACTTGCCTTTAATTGTCTCACTTGTGTGTGCAATATACTCCTAAAGACAGAAAAAAGCCCTCTACTTACCCATCGGAGTGTGGGAGAACGTGGAGTCTATATTCCTAGCAGACCAAAACAAAGGCGAGAACTACTGCCTGCTCCTGAGCCCTCGGAAGCTGCCAGTCTCAGCCAGCTTTGCTGGGCTGGCTGTGCGCAGCTAGTGGTGATGTTGACTGACGGTTCAGTGTAACCATTGATGCTTTCTTCCTTCTTCCTAATATTGGCGCTGTTAGGTGGCATTTTTTAACCCCTTAACGACCGCCGATACACCTTTTAACGGCGTTGTGGAAAAAGTAAATAGTGCCCCTCAGAGTCAGATTTTCTCTGGGGTCTTGGCTGCCAGGGGTAGCCAAGACCCCAGAGAACATGATTCGGGTTGGTTTTTACCGACCCCGTGGTTGCGATCGCCGTTATTAACCATATAACGGCGACCGCAAAAAAGCGCGCAATTTTGCATTTCATTTCTCTCTCCTCTGATATGATCGCACATCAGAGGGGAGAGAAATAGGGTCCTCTGATGAGCCCCCCGGTACCTCTGCTCTCACCTGCATGGCCCCGTTCAGTCCCCCGGGTTCCTGGTGTCTTCTTCTGGGTGAAAATGGCAGGCGCCAACCGAAATCTGCCTGCCGGCAAACGGCAAGATTTCATTCATTCATTCATTCATTCATTCATTCATTCAAGGTACATTTTGATCACTGTGATAGACCCTAAAGCACATAGAATATAACATCTCTACTAACAACTGCCAAAAGTACATTTTGTTTTTTTCTATTGTAAACAAATCACATACCATATATACTCATGTGTAAGCTGACCCGTGTATAAGCCGACCCCCCTAATTTTGCCACAAAAAACTGGAAAAAACTTATTGACTTGTGTATAAGCCTAGGGTGGAATCCAGACTATGCCCCCATATGCTTCTCCATAGTTTATGCCCCCATATGCTGCCCCATAGACTATGCCCCCATATGCTGCTCCATAGACTATGCCCCCATATGCTGCTCTATAGAATATGCCCCCATATGCTGCTCCATAGACTATGCCCCCATATGCTGCTCCATAGAATATGCTCCCATACGCTGCTCCATAGAATATGCCCCCATATGCTTCTCCATAGTTTATGCCCCCATATGCTTCTCCATAGTTTATGCCCCCATATGCTGCCCCATAGACTATGCCCCAATATGCTGCTCCATAGACTATGCCCCCATATGCTGCTCCATAGAATAGCCCCCATATGCTGCAAAAAATGCCATACTCACCTCTCCTGGGTCCATCGCCGCTGTCTGCTGCTTCTTGTGTCAGTGGCTATTCAGCCAGCAGAGGGGCGGCACGCACTAACCACGTCACCGCGCCCCCTGCTGCCTAAACATCACTGACACAGGATGCAGCAGAGACAGCGGTGAGCAGCGATGGACCGGGGGACAGGTGAATATTGCTATACTCACCCATCCTGCCGCGGTCTCTACAGCCTCACTTCTCCACTGTCTCCCTTCCTGTCTTCAGCAGTCACGTGGTACCGCTCATTACACTCATGAATATACGCATATTCAGAAGGGAGACAGTGGAGAAGCGATGCTGCCGCTGCAGAGAACGTGCCAGGACTGGTAAGTATGATCCCTGACACCCCCGCACCCCCTCCCCCACCGACCCCCAGGTATATGACCCGTGTATAAGCCGAGAAGGGGACTTTCAGCCCCAAAAAATGGGCTGAAAATCTCAGCTTATACACAAGAATATACGGTAGATGTTTTCTATAATTCATAGAAATCAAGTCAAACAATTATACATGCATATACATTTCTGATGATTTTGCGGCCCCAATAGATTTCAATGGGGTCGCATAAAAGGCCTGCAAAAGTTCCACGGTGCACCGTGTGCCGTACGGCCGTGAGGGCCGTTATAAAAGATCGAGCTTGTTCGATCTTTTATACGGCGTACGGACACGGCCCCCATTATATATCAATGGGGCTGCAAAAACAAACGGAAGTTTGTTTTTGCGGTACACCATCACTTCCAGTTTTGAGGTATTTTTTCAACTCTATTTCCATAGTATTGGGGGAAAAAAACGGCGATCCGCAAACTTTTTCGCGGTCCATTATTGCGACAGACCACAAAAAATGCGGGGATACGGGCTGCAATAATGGACCGCAAAAAATGCAGTAAGTGTAAAAGTAGCCTAATGCACATATAAATGTACACTATATTGCAACTAAAAAAAAACACAACTTAAACATTATTTTCTTTGTATGGATAGAAATATTAATAATTTTAATGAATAGAAAAACAATGGTGGCTAAGTGGCTTGTACTTCTGTGCTCACTCTGCTGTGTCTACCACAGTTTTGTGCACTTCTGAAAAGAAGGCCACTGCTGAAAAGAGGCCACACAGAGTCCAGAGTAACTCTGCTGCCTCATTATAGTGAATGGATCCCTCGGGGGTTTCATGTGAATCATGTCCCTCAGAGATTTAGATGGAAACCCCAAAGTAAGTGGTCAGCGTAGAGCATAGGATAAATATGATGATAAACATTATGTAAAATGTTTCCAATAAAAACCAACTCAATCCACAAAAAAAACAAGTCCCCATTCAGGTCTGTCATCTGTTAACGGAAATATAGGGGGCTTCCACACTACTGGTAATACAAGGGCTCTATAAAAGTGAAATGGTTCCTCACCCGCCAAAGAAATTCAGCAATTTCTCCACTCCCAAATCCAAATACCCCTCCTTTTTGAACCCCACAGTATACCTAAACCATGTTTAGCGTCCACAGCGTCGGACTGGAGCTCCTTGGGCCCACCAGAGAAAATCATTCTTGGGGCCCACTATGTTGCTACATAGAAATAAATACAAGACCACCAATTGTGCGGTAAAACACGCTACTACCCGGGTATAATATAAGGTAGTACATGTCTTAATTATGTAGCAGGAGTTGGGGTAGCCTCCCTCATAGAATATAAAGCAGCCCCCTCATATAGTATAATGCAGCCTCCTCATAGAATATAATGCAGCCATCTCATAGAATATAATGTAGCCCCCTTATAGGGTATAATACTACCCCCCTCATAGGGTAAAATGCTGCCTCCTCATAGGGTATAATGCTTCCCCCCCTCATAGGGTAAAATGCTGCCTCCTCATAGGGTATAATGCTTCCCCCCCTCATAGGGTATAATGCTGTCCTTTCATAGGGTATAATGCACCCCCTCATAGGGTATAATGCTGCCCCCTCATAGGGTATAATGCTTTCCCCCTCATAGGGTATAATGCACCCCCTCATAGGGTATAATGCTTCCCCCCCTCATAGGGTAAAATGCTGCCTCCTCATAGAATATAATGCAGCCATCTCATAGAATATAATGTAGCCCCCTCATAGGGTATAATGCTGCCCCCCTCATAGGGTAAAATGCTGCCTCCTCATAGGGTATAATGATTCCCCCCCTCATAGGGTAAAATGCTGCGTTCTCATAGGGTATAATGCTCCCCCCTCATAGGGTAAAATGCTGCCTCCTCATAGGGTATAATGCTTCCCCCCCTCATAGGATATAATGCTGCCCTTTCATAGGGTATAATGCACCCCCTCATAGGGTATAATGCTTCCCCCCTCATAGGGTATAATGCACCCCCTCATAGGGTATAATGCTTCCCCCCTCATAGGGTATAATGCTGCCCTTTCATAGGGTAAAATGCTGCCTCCTCATAGAATATAATGCAGCCATCTCATAGAATATAATGTAGCCCCCTCATAGGGTATAATGCTGCCCCCCTCATAGGGTAAAATGCTGCCTCCTCATAGGGTATAATGATTCCCCCCCTCATAGGGTAAAATGCTGCGTTCTCATAGGGTATAATGCTCCCCCCCTCATAGGGTAAAATGCTGCCTCCTCATAGGGTATAATGCTTCCCCCCTCATAGGATATAATGCTGCCCTTTCATAGGGTATAATGCACCCCCTCATAGGGTATAATGCTTCCCCCCTCATAGGGTATAATGCACCCCCTCATAGGGTATAATGCTTCCCCCCTCATAGGGTATAATGCTGCCCTTTCATAGGGTTTAATGCACCCCCTTATAAGGTATAATGCACCCCCTCATAGGGTATAACGCTGCCTCCTCAAAGGGTATAATGTTTCCCCCCTCATAGGGTATAATGCTGCCCTTTCATAGGGTATAATGCACCCCCTTATAAGGTATAATGCACCCCCTCATAGGGTATAACGCTGCCCCCTCATAGGGTATAATGCTGCCCCCTCTCATAGGGTATAATGCTGGCCCCCTCATAGGATGTAATTCTGCCCCCTCATAGGGTATAACACGATAGAGAGATAGATAGATAGATAGATAGATAGATAGATAGATAGATAGATATCAAAAAGATGGAGGCAGCACACCATATGAAATTTTAGAAAGAAGTGTTATTTAATAGCCCATATGGCGACGTTTCGGTCTTGAGTGCAGACCTTTCTCAAGCTAGATAGATAGATAGATAGATAGATAGATATAGATAGATAGATATATAGATAGATAGATATAGGATAAATAGATCGAAGGATAGATGGATAGATAGATATAAAGATAATATATAGAGATAGCTATAGATATGTATAGAGATAGATATAGATATATAGAGCTATGGATAGATACATATATATAAAGATAATAGATAGAGATAGATATAGATAGCTATAGATAATTACAGAAATAGATAGACAGATATAGAGAGAGATATAGATAGATAGATATAGAGATAGATCCATAGATACAGAGATATAGAGATAGAGATAGATATAGAGATCGATAAATAAATAGATAGATGGATGGATCGATAGATATAGAGATAGAGAAATAGATAGATAGATAGATAGATAGATAGATAGATAGATATAGAGCGATAGATATAGGGATAGATATAGAAATAGATAGATAGAGATGTAGAGATATATAAATGTAGAGAGATAGATAGATATAGAGATAGATAGATATAGAAATAGATAGATAGATATAGAGATAGATAGATAGATAGATAGATAGATACAGAGAATAGATACAGAGATAGAAAGATAGATAGATAAATAGATAGATAGATAGATAGATATAGAGATAGATAGATATAGAGCTAGATGGATGGATAGATAGATATAGAGAAAGAGATCAATATAGAGATAGATAAATAGATAGATGGATGGAGAGATAGATATAGAGATAGATTGACATAGAGCGATAGATATAGAGATAGATATGGAGATAGATAGATAGATATAGAGATAGATAGATATAGAAAGAGATAGATATATAGAGATATATAGATATAGAAATAGATAGATAGATATAGAGATTGATATAGAGATAGAGATATAGATAGATAGATATAGAGATGACGCTATAGAGATAGATATAGAAATAGATAGAGAGATATAGAGAGATATAGAGATAGATATACATATATATATATATAGAGAGAGATAGATAGATATAGAAATAGATAGATAGATAGATAGATGCAGAGAATAGATACAGAGATAGATAGATAGATAGATATAGAGATAGATAGACATAGATAGATAGATGGCTAGATATAGAGATAGATAGATATAGAGATATATCGGTAGATACAGCGATAGAGCGATAGATATAGAGATAGATATAGAGATAGATAGATATAGAGATAGATATAGAAATAGATATAGAGATAGAGAGATGGATGGATAGATAGATATAGAGATAGATATAGATGGATAGACAGATGGATGGATAGATATATATATAGAGATATATGGATGGATAGATAGATATAGAGATAGATATAAAGATAGATGGATGGATAGATAGAGATATAGAGATAGATAGATAGATAGATAGATATAGAATTAGATAGATATGGAGATGGATGGATAGATGGATGGATAGATAGATATAGAGATAGATAGAGATAGATTGATAGATATCGAGATAGATGGATGGATAGATGGATGGATAGAGATAGATAGATAGATAGATAGATATAGAGATAGATAGAGATATAAAAAAACAAATCACAATACTCACCTCTCCTCCTCACTCCCACGTTGATGCCTGCTTCAGACTCAGGAGCTGTGCCATCTGCCAGACACCCAGCGGGTGTGCGATGAAGTGACGTCATCGCGCACCGGCTGTGAGTCAGGAGCAGAGGGGACTGATGGGAGAGAGACGCTCTCTCTTCCATTGCAATTGAGGGTGGCGCCGGCTGCCTAGGCTGGGGGTGGGGCCCCAGGGGAGTGGAGATCGAGAGTGAAATGATATGCACTGCATCCCACGCCCATGTGGGCGTGGGATGCAGTGAATATACATTTCTCTTTAGTAGCAGGGACAGGAGCTCCTGCCTCCTGACACCCGCTGCTGCTCCTCTGGCACGGGCACCCATAGCTGCTGTGTGGTGTGCCGCTATTAGCGGCAGATCACTGGCTGGGGGCCCCTGGAGCAGTGGGGGCCCTAGGCAACTGCTGGCCCTGTATGCCAGCAGGTGCCAGGGCCCACCAGATGCCAGGGCCCACCGGAGAATCCTCAGTTTCTCCGGTGGGCCTGTCCAACACTGAGCGTCCAGATGTTTGGTATTTATGAAGTGATGAGAGCCCGCCCAACTTACAGATGCATGTCTCCAGAAACATGAGCTGGGCAGAATGTACTGATGACTGCAACATATTGGTTAATACAGCGTACTGGTCACTACAACGGCAGTTTGCAATTTTAAGTCGGTAACATTCATTGCTGCTTGTTTCTGGAAATTACCTACGGACTCAAAATTGTCACTATACCTGTAGATAAATTCCCAAAGGGTTATAATTTCCTAAATTGGGTCATTTGAGGGGGGATCCGGCTCTTTTAGCAATTAAGGGCTCTGTATATGAAGTCTGCAAACTGTTCTAGGAAAATCTGCTCTCCGGTCCTCCTGAATCTCTCCATATGGCTAAACAGCAATGTACAGCCACATATGGGGTATTGCCACGTAGAAACTTGGGTTGAAACAAAATTTTGGTGGTAAAAATATAGTCATTTTTTCTTCACTGGCCAATAGTATAAAATTCTGTGACACTCCCGTGGTGTCAATAGGATCACTGCCCACCTAGATGAATTCATTGCGAGGTGTAGTTTATAAAATGGGGTCACTTATGGGGGGTTCTGCTGTTCTGGCACCTCATGGGCTCTCCCAGTGGGTCATGGCACCTGCAAACCATAGCAGTAAAATCTGGTGCTCCTTCCCTTCTGAGCTTTTGACTCTGCCTGAAATATATTTCCTGATTACATGTAGGGCATTAGCGTGCTCAGGAAAAAAATGGATCTCAGTTTGTTGTAAAAACATTTCCTATTAGCTCTTAGAAAAATTAAAAACTTGGGGCTAAAACAGCATTTTAGTGGTAAAAATTTAATTTATGCTTTATTCATCACTCGATGGTTTAAAATTCTGTGAGGCACATGTGGTGTCAATATGATCACCACTAGATGAATTCAATGGGGAGGGTAGTTTGTAAAGTTAGTTCACATATAGGGGGTTTCTGTTGTTCTGTTGTAAGGCCGCATTCAACACCACTTTCTCCATCAACAGAGAACGTCCATTGCGCCTTGATTAAATGGACTCCCATACTGCCATGTCAGCTTTTACTTCCGACTCTCACAAATTGTCCTGTGAACTTTATCCCCGCTGTTGCAACCATCAGATGCCTAGAAAAAATTTGGCCCATGAGCATAATCCGGCAAGCAAAATTGAGTTTCCCCTAATAATGACTGAACCTCTCTCAAATGCACTTTTTTAGCCTGCTTCAATGATACAACCACTAACCTTAGATCCACCAGCTTCTCCTCAGTAAGTCTACATTCCATTGCAACCGAATCAATCTTGATCCACAAAAAACGCATCACCGTAGAAGGACCCTCCGTCTTTTCCGGTGACAAAGGAATACCAAAAGCTACCGCTACCTACCCTAACATAAACAACAAATTTGAACAAACAGCTGACCCCTTCGGGCCAACACAGAAAAAATATCTAAATAATGAATTATGGAGGAAATTCCCGCAACATCCTTTACTACCCATTCAACAAAAGGACCAAATACTGTACCTCAAAATAAGAACAATAAATTGAAAAATCCATTGGTAAACAACAATCAACATACAGTAAATCTCACAATCCTACATACAACCCAACAAGTGAAAACTGTCAGGATTCACTGGAAGCAAACAAAATGCTGCCTAGATGTTAGATTTTGCCATCAAAGCCCCAATCCCTTTTAACCTAATCAATTCCAAAGCCTTATCGAATGACACATACGAAACAGAAGACAGTTCTGAATCAATGATGTCATTCACTGACTCACCCACCAGCTCAGACAAGTGTTGAATAAACCTAAACTTATTAGGTTCCCGCTTTGGTACCACCCCTAATGGTGATACCCTCAAATTATGTCATGGAGGATCCTGAAATGGACCTGCCATACAACCTAGCTCAACTTCCTTTGCAAACTTCCCCTTCACTATCTCTGGGTATATTCTAGCCAATTTCAAATTACCTGGCCTGAAACTTGGAGCTTGAGGATCAACTGGTATCATAAAGCGCTCCGAAAAACCAACCCAAATTAGATCAGCAGTTTCCGCATCTGGATATCTACTTAAAATAGAAAGCATCGCTGCGACCCTCACCAGGGTCCTCCCTTTTCCCAACAGCCTCCCCTGACTTTCCTTTTGCGCACCTAAAACATTTGGACAATCCGTGACTACCTCCGCAGCCTGAACACTCGTGTTTGAACTTACACGAGGTCCCAAGCTGGGACAGGAACCTATGTGTTGTGGGTGTGTTTCTTTTGCTCCAGCATAAGGCATAGAATACAAGTGTGTGGATGACAACCAAATTCAATCCGGAAAAATGGTTCAATTTTTTTTTCAGTTTTAGGCTACTTTCACACTAGCGTTTTCTTTCGCTGCGCCTCGTGCGCATTCCAAACGCATGCAAAAAACGCATTAAGTGTTTTGCATGCGTTTGCTGTTTTTTTGCGCATGCGATTTAACCAGTTTGTCACCATGTTAACTCTAAAAACGCATGCGATTTTAAACGCATGCATGCACATGTCCTAGCGCACGCGTGTGATCCCATAGACTGTAATGTTGTCTTTTTGCACATTCCGTGCGCTAACGTGCGCATGTGTTTTTTGGCAGCAGTTGGGCGCAGAGAAAAATGCACCATGTTGCGTCTGGCGTGCCTGGGCGCACACCTGAAAAAAACGCACATGCATGCGTACAAGCGCTCTACCATGCGCCCACCATGTTAAAGATAGGGGAGCAATGCACATGTGCACGATAGCGCACCGGCTGGATTGTGTTACTCTTTCTGCTACTGCGACTCGCCCTCCCTCGCTAGGCTAAATGCAGATTGCAAATGGAAAAACAAACAATCAGCCCTTAGTGTATGTGCACACGTTGCAGATTCTGCTGTGGAATTTTGCTAAATCCACAGGTAAAATGACCTGCGTTTTACCTGCGGATTTAGTGCAGATTTAGTGCAGGTTTAGTGCAGGTTTTGTGCGGATTTCCCCTGCAGTTTTACACCTGCGGATTTCTATAATGGAGCAGGTGTAAAACTGCTGCAGAACTGCACAAAAGTAGTGACATGCTGCAGTTTTAAATCCGCACCAAATCTGCAGCATGTGCACTGCGTTTTTTGTTTTACATAGCCTAAAATGGTTCTGTACGTCACTTGCAGAACTGCAGCAGAATCCGCAGCGTGTGCACATACCCTTAGAAGGGCTGTTCGTATGATGGCTTAGGTTCAGTACCAGTATTAACACTACAGGCCTCTGATTTGTTATACTGGGCACATGGACCTAAACAAGCACTCTCTGCCTAATACCAAGTGTCTCAGCGCTGTGCAATGGCATCAATGTGCCGAGCCAGCGGGGCCTGTCCTTTTATAATCCCTGATGATGACAGACACCAGCCAATCACAGTAATGCCACAACTAAGATGGCTACGGCATTACAGTGATTCCCAGACAATCCCCGCACGTTTATTGGCTGCGTAACAGCCACCTAAGATGGGAAGTGGGGATTCGAGTTTTGCATCGAGCAACGCCCACTGCTTGCTAAGTAACAAGCATATTTGAGCCCCCTTGATACTCGAATGATAACCGAGTATCACCAAGCACGTTCGCTCATTCCTTTATATAAGCAATTAAAAATTTCAAATTGCAAATTCTTTAAATTTTCATAAAATTTCAGATAACTTCACGAGAAACCGCCAGGGATCCAACTTTGCAACAAGTCTCCCATGCGGTTCATTACCTGGCTGCTATTAACCAATGTTTTTCTCTGAAATGCCACAGTGTTTATGAGTTAAACATATATGGCTGAGACCGTGCTGCTCATGGATTGGGCAGAATGTATCAGCTGTCAGGATCCCTTTAATATTCTTGAGAATTTTCAGCATGTTTGAGTAGAATCTCTTCCAAATAATTGGTATGTATTCTTCATTTCAATAATAATAAAGCTTACTGTAAAGTGTTATTCCCATAACTTAATTTATAAAAATTGTTGAATGATCTAATTAAGAATACCTTTTTTTAAAAAAAACATTGTATTAAAACAGGCACCGCATTCAAGATCCTCATCTATTATCCAGCGCAGACAGTGGTCTCAGAAAAAGCATGAATCACTTTGGAGAACTCAGTATGTACAGTTTTTTTCTTTGGTGCAACCTGTGCATTCACACAGGGGCCTATTTACACCTCCAAAACAGGTGGCATTATTATTATTATTATTGATTTTTAGAGCAGGAGTTTCATTCAATATACAAATATAAAATACAGTAAACAAACTAACAGTGACAAACAAGTGAAGAAAGGAAATGGCCCTGCCCTAGGTGGGCTTACAGGCTACAGAATAATGGGGAAAGAGACAGTTGGGTAAGGGGTTTTGTGGGAGCTCCAATGTTAGTGAGGTGGCAGCGGGGTCATTGCAGGCTATGTTTCTTGTAGAGGTGGGTTTTTTAAGTTCCATCAAATGAGTTGAGACACAGAAATCCAGAGTATGGGGGACACTCGAGACAAGTCTTGGAGGCAATTAGATGAGGAACGTATGAATGTGGAAGGGAGGAAGAGACCGGAGATTGCATGTTGGAAGATATCAGGAAATTATTTCAGAGATATATGGATGAGAAAAATTATGGATGGCTTGGTAGATCAGTGTTAGTAGTTTGATCAGGATATGCAAGGAGGCCACATCATCAGGGAATCAGTCACATTACCACAACCAAGGCAACGCGCGGGCACCTATCCATGTCAGCCAGGAAGATGTCACATGACCGCTATACAGGAGACATCAGGTGCAGCGCACGCCCATAGATGCCAGCCAAACCTGGCTATGGCCTCATCACTATGGCAACGAGAAGCCCATAGTTACCTATATAAAACTATATAAAACAACCCAATTGTATTCCAATACAGAGGGAACGGGGAAGAAGAAGGGAGAAAGGGCATAAGAAGGTGTATGCATATACTATATAATTCATGGAGGTCTTGTAGAGAAATTCTCAAGATCGATTCCATATTACACATATAATGTGAAGGTAATTTTGCAAACATTTAATTACTCTATATATATAAAAATGAATGTATGTGTGTGTGTGTATTGGCCATGCCCACTCCACATAGCCCCACCCAATCATTAAGCATCTTACATTTTACCAGAGCTGTTTAAAATAAGCTGAGCTGTGATTGGTTGCTATGAGCAACAGTTTTCCAACTCCACAACACCTCAGCAGACACTGACCGGGTGGTAGAAATCTAGTATCCCCGGTGTAGCAGTCCAGATTAACCCCCCCGCCCAGGATATACCCAGGGCTAAAGTGACCTAGGCAGGATTATACCCCTCCGGGTCACAACATACCCCAGCTGTTGTAGATCAGATTTTTCACGCTTTTGAGAACCATTGAGTGATATACTTAATAACTGAGCCCCAGTCAGTGCACAGGGGCCTCAGGCAGAACGCAGGGGCCCCAGGCAGCGCACAGGGTGCCCAGGCAGAGCACAGGGGGACAAAGACAGGGCACAGGGCCCAAGACAGTGCATAGGGCCCCAGGCAGAACATGGGGACCCAGTCAGCACACGGGACCCCAGGCAGTGCATAGGGGCCCCAGGGAGCGCACAGGGGAAAGAGACAGCAAAAGGGGATGCCAGGCAGCACACAGGAGGACATAGACAGTGAACGGGGCCCCAGGCAGCATATGGGGCACCAGGCAGCACACGGGGGCCCCAGGCAGTGCACAGGGCCCCAGACTCATGGAAGACAATTGGGTTATAAATTTAATTTTCTAAGCGTTAGTGAAATATGAATCCTGAATCCTGATTGACTGCTAAGTGGAAAACGCCTAAGAACAGTTAGCATGACAAATAATATTTTATATATTTATTTTACTCACTTTACAGGCATCAGTAATAGTTTGCCAATAGCTAGAGCATTGGGCCTTTTTGGAACAAGACATATGAGCAGGGCTCATAGAGTTTGATACTGTTCTTATGTGGAATGCAGCACACACACACGCACACACATAAGGCCAGCATCACCACCTGGTGTAACAGGCCAGATTAATAATAATAATAATAATATAATTGAGGCGCCCCTGAGGCTCAGTCGCCACAGAGGTACTGCACCTCCTCCTGAGCTGTGGAGCCCCACCATTCAGGTAAGTTGGAGGCTCCTGACCACGCTCCAACACTTGCACCCCACACAACAGAGTAGTTCAGCAAAGCCACATTGCGACTCCTTGCTTAGAGAGTAGCAGAGCACCTTTGGTGGTTCCCTGCTTGGAACACGAAACGTGCTGGGAGGCTGGTGGACTTTAGAATACATAAAAGAGTGGAAAGGTTTAGAATTTGAGTCAGTCAGTAGGTCAGTCTGGGAGAGGAAGCCACTCAGAGAGGAGTGAGGAAAGAAGATCCCTGAGAGAGGGATGGAGGAAGGAGGTGCTGCAGCAGACCTGAGTGACCTGGGTCTGCTGGCACAGGAAAGGAAAGAAGGAGAAAGACATTGAATTGAAACCTGATCTTCCATAAGAGAGAGAGATTAGAACAGAATGAAGGAGTAAAAAGGAACAGAGAGGACGTGGGTTAGAGGAAGAACCCTGCCTAGATGTTCTAAGCGCAAGGCCGGGGCCCGGTCCCCGAGGTTGTATGGACACTAATGGTTCTGCAGCAGACATCGGTGGAGTAGTGGGCTGTAAGTGCACTACTCCCATCTAAGACTTGGGGGCACAACAGCAACTTGGATAGTGAGCTGGGACTCAGGAGTAGGGAGTCCCCGAAGCAGGCTGCAGCTGTCTGCCGTACAAGTAGAGTTCTTGGGAACATCTGTCAGGAGGCACTCCAGTGTAACTCAGTACTGGGAGTACTTCACACTTAAAGGCGCTATAGAGGAGGCGTTCAGAAAGGCACATGTTGGCGGAGCGTTGGAAGGGAGCATTCCATCTTGCCTGGAGGTTGACTGAGTCCCTGACCTGGAGGACACGGCACAGAGGCAGGCACCTGTGTGTACTACAGACTGTGAGTAAAGCTTTGGAACTGCATGCCCTGGTGTCCTCCATTCATTCTTGCGCCAACGCATCCAGCCCCGCTACATCTGGGTACCAGCTTCTACACCGCTTGTGCCTCTCCTCTTCCCCCACATCTACACTGCCCTGGGGCTACAGCTCCACCTGTGGGGAGTTTCACCATCTTGGCTGCAACACACCACCAGCCCCAGAGGATCTGCATGCAGTGTCGGCCTAACATCTCACTTGCCGAACACCACAGGTGGCGTCACGAACTATTCATTCAAATCATTACATTCCCCCATTACTTGGGCGCCCAGGGCCACGGACCGGGTCCCCGCTGCTGTGACACATCCCGCTGATACCGGCCCGGTACCGAGTACCCCACAGCCCTGGGAGGGCGACCCAACTTGGCGCCACGAACAGGATGATGAGACCCGATGCCATCGGGTTCTGTGTGTCTGAGATTTGTTGGACTTAAAACTTTTGAGAATGTGCAGAAGACCCAAATTAATAGACTGTAAATTGAACATTAAAAATGGCCGCTGGCGCGGAGAAGAAGGGCGTGACGATATGGGAGGTCCTAGGAAAAGATCGTGAACTGTCTTGGGCCTCCCCTGCCTGAATTACTATGTGACAGCAACATGGCCCACCCCCCGAGGGGTTCGTATACTGGCTTGGTATGGAGGAGCTGGAAGAAGAAGCCGCCCCAAGAAGGAGGAGGGGAAGCCAGTGGCGGGAAAGGGGCCGAGGCAGGAAGAAGAACGCCAGAACGCCTTGATGGAAGAAGAGGGAAGGAGGCCTGCAGAGCATGGGGAGGTGGATCTCCCCGGCGCCATGGCTGAAGGCTCAGACCCTGCTTCAAGGATGACCAGCCAGCAGCTGGAGGACGAAATTGCTCATCTGACACGCCGCCTGCAACTGAGGCAGGAAGCGCTATGGACATTGAATCTGCAGCGCGCCCTGGAGGGGCCTACACCTGCGGTACCCGCGACACCGGTACCCGCCGCTGCTGCACCGGACCTCTTCCAGGCAGACCCTGTGGAGCCTGCGACCACTGCCATGCCACCGGCAGCATACCTTGTTCCCTCCCTGCCGCTACTACCGGAGGAGTTGTACACAGCACAGGGAGCTGAAGCGGAGGAAGAGAAGCCCCCGTCCGGACCTGACGCGGCCGCGCAGGTCCCTACAAAGGCCCCCGTGGACCCGGAGCTGCCATTAGCTCCACCGCCATCACCGGTGTCCCACCGGGCAGCGCCCACTGCCACTACGCCTGCACCGGAGCATAGAACACACCGCCAGGAGGCTCCAGGTACGTCTGACGCCCCTACACCTGGGAAGGCCCTGGGGTGTACCGCGGTTGCAGCGGCTGGCCAGGTTGTGCTAGATCTGGTCTGGGACCGGGATGCCTGTCCCCGGGGGAAACACCGGAACCCCTGACAGTGGTGCCGCAATACAAAACCAGCCTGGATCGGTCCCGGGAGGAACGGGAGGATGATGAGAACTGGGCTAGTTGTCAAGCTACCATCCGGCAACTGGCAGCTGAACACCGGGAGAGGGAGCAGTGCCGGCTAGCGGTACTAGGTCCAGATTTGGACCGGAAGGAACAGGTCAGAGCCGGTCACTACGGTCCCAGAGATGCAGCAGGTTGGGGCCACATCCTGAATGTGAATCATGAGAGGGGGTTCGGCTTTATCCATGACCCTAGCCAAATCTCCGATCTGTTTTTCAACCGGAGAGACACAGAACCTCATTTGAGAAAAGGACACCCTGCCAGAAACCGGAGCCCGGGAGATCATGTGACCTTCACCAGACATGAAGGTCTGAGAGGCTGGTATGCTATGAACATTAGGCGAGTCCCGGAGGATCTCATCAAGATCTACAGTCATGGCCAAAAGTTTTGAGAATGACACAAATATTATATTTTCACATGATCTGCTGGCCTCTGGTTTTTATGTGTGTTTGTCAGATATTTTTAGCACATACAGAAATATAATTGCAATAATATTATGAGTAACAAAAGGTTATATTGACAGTTAGAATGAGTTAATGCAGCAAGTCAATATTTGCAGTGTTGATCCTTCTTCTTCAGGACCTCAGCAATTCTCTCTGGTATGCTCTCAATCAACTTCTGGATCAAATCCTGACTGATAGCAGTCCATTCTTGCAAAATCAATGCTTTATTTTGTCTGAATTTGAAGGTTTTTGTTTGTCCACCCGTCTCTTGATGATTGACCACAAGTTCTCAATGGGATTAAGATCTGGGGAGTTTCCAGGCCATGGTCCCAAAATCTCTATGTTTTGTTCCCTGAGCCATTTAGTTATCACCTTTGCTTTATGGCAAGGTGCTCCATCATGTTGAAAAAGGCATTGTTGATCGCCAAACTGCTCTTGGACGGTTGGGAGAAGTTGCTCTTGGAGGACATTCTGGTACCATTCTTTATTCATGGCTGTGTTTTTAGGCAAGACTGAGAGAGAGCCCATTCCCTTGGCTGAGAAGCAACCCCACACATGAATGGTTTCAGGATGCTTGACAGTTGGCATGAGACAAGACTGGTGGTAGCACTCACCTGGTCTTCTCCGAATAAGCCATTTTCCAGATGTCCCAAACAATCGAAAAGGGGATTCATCAGAGAAAATGACTTTACCCCCAGTCCTCAGCAGTCCACTCCCTGTACCTCTTGCAGAATATCAGTCTGTCCATTATGTTTTTTCTGGAGAGAAGTGGCTTCTTTGCTGCCCTCCTTGAGACCAGGCCTTGCTCCAAGAGTCTCTGCCTCACAGTGCGTGCAGATGCACTCACACCTGCCTGCTGAATTCCTGAGCAAGCTCTGCACTGCTGAAACACTTTTAAGAGACGGTCCTGGCACTTGCTGGTCTTTCTTGGGCGCCCTGGAGCCTTTTTGGCAACAAGGGAACCTCTCTCCTTGATGTTCTTGATGATGCGATAGATTGTTTACTGAGGTGCAATCTTTCTAGCTGCGATACTCTTCCCTGTTAGGCCATTTTTGTGCAGTGCAATAATGACTGCACGTGTTTCTTTAGAGATAACCATGGTTAACAGAAGAGAAACAATGATGCCAAGCACCAGCCTCCTTTTAAAGTGTCCAGTGGTGTCATTCTTACTTAATCATGACAGATTGATCTCCAGCCCTGTCCTCATCAACACCCACACCTGTGTTAATGGAGCAATCACTGAAACGATGTTAGCTGGTCCTTTTAAGGCAGGGCTGCAATGATGTTGAAATGTGTTTTGGGGGATAAAGTTCATTTTCTAGGCAAATATTGACTTTGCAAGTAATTGCTGTTAAGCTGATCACTCTTTATAACATTCTGGAGTATATGCAAATTGCCATTAGAAAAAATGAAGCAGTAGACTTTGTAAAAATTAATATTTGTGTCATTCGCAAAACTTTTGGCCATGACTGTACAGGCAGAGACCGCCCACTGCCCCCATGTGCCAAGCTGGAGCCGTACCAGTCCCACAGCCAAAGGTATGGAAAGCCGCACATTTCACCCCACTGGAGGAAGAATACCTGAGGACTGCCAATGCATTTCTCTCATCTGGTAGCGGTTCCAGTCCAGAAACCCCAGGAGGGAACAACAACCACTAGTCAAGAAGTTTAAAAAAAAAAAAAGAAAATAATAACTCCGTTACCCAGGAGGGTTTATTTGCACCGTTGTGCCTTTTGTTCTATTTTTGACCATCATGGTTTAGTTTTGTTTGTTTTTCCAGTGTTGCCCAGTTGTGTTGGCAGCCTTTCCATTTGAACTACAGAGATAATGAACGCTGAATGGTCCAGAACTGCTATTGTAAATAGTTGCACCTCTTTAGGTGGCCTCTCTTGGTTTCACATGGACACTTTTCAAAGATAAGGTCTACCTCATCTGGAGTATGACTCCAATCAAAGGACACTGCAAGAGATCCCGGCTGCGAGCGGTGTCCAGCACTTACAAGAATTGCTGAAAGTTTTAATGTGAAGTATTTGCTAATGATTTGTCTTATAAGAGTATTGGTAACTAGGAAATGGCTTTTATATAGAATTAGGAATGTTTTGGTAGAGAGATGAGAGATTTGAATAAAGAATAAAGAATTGAAAATGTAGGTCATGAACCAGGCATCACGGTTGTCACTCAGAGTTAAAAGAAAGTAGAAAATGTGCACTAAAGATGGAAAGAAATGTGTTGATGAAGAATACTGAAATGATAGTGAGTAACAGACAATAGCACTTTGAATTACGTATTGTATTGAAAATTGCACTTTTGACTTAAGATTTTACATAGTTAATTAAGAATTGTTTGCAACGTTCAAGAATGAGTGCCTCCCACATTGGGAAGTTTAGTATAAGAAATGTTTGTTTAGCATTACAAAAATTTTGTATGTTCCTGTGTTGTCAACTTTGTTTGCCTTGCAGCCCGCGGACATGCTGTGTTTAATGGGGGTTATGTGGCGCCCCTGAGGCTCAGTCGCCACAGAGGTACTGCACCTCCTCCTGAGGTCTGGTGCCCCACCATCCAGGTAAGTTGGAGGCTCCTGACCATGCTCCAACACTCGCACCCCACATAACAGAGTAGTTCAGCAAAGCCACATTGCAGCTCCTTGCTTAGAGAGTAGCAGAGCACCTTTGGTGGTTCCCTGCTTGGAACACGAAACATGCTGAGAGGCGGGTGGAGTTTAGAATACATAAAAGAGTGGGAAGGTTTAGAGATTGAGTCAGTCAGTAGGTCAGTCTGGGAGAGGAAGCCATTCAGAGAGGAGTGAGGAAAGAAGATCCCTGAGAGAGGGATGGAGGAAGGAGGTGCTGCAGCAGACCTGAGTGACCTGGGTCTGCTGGCATGGGAAAGGAAAGAAGGAGAAAGACATTGAACTGAAACCTGATCTTCCATAAGAGAGAGAGATTAGAACGGAAAGAAGGAGTAAAAGGGAACAGAGAGGACATGGGTTAGAGGAAGAACCCTGCCTAGAAGTTCTAAGCGCAAGGCCGGGGCCCGGTCCCCGAGGTTGTATGGACACTAATGGTTCTGCAGCAGACACCGGTGGAGTAGTGGGCTGTAAATGCACTACTCCCAGCTAAGACTTGGGGGCACAACAGCAACTTGGATAGTGAGCTGGGTCTCAGGAGTAGGGAGTCCCCGAAGCAGGCTACAGCTGTCTGCCGTACAAGTAGAGTTCTTGGGAACATCTGTCAGGAGGCACTCCAGTGTAACTCAGTACTAGTCTGGGAATACTTCACACTTAAAGGCGCTATAGAGGAGACGTTCAGAAAGGCACATGTTGGCGGAGCGTTGGAAGGGAGCATTCCATCTTGCCTGGAGGTTGACTGAGTCTCTGACCTGGAAAACACGGCATGGAGGCAGGCACCTGTATGTACTACAGACTGTGAGTAAAGCTTTGGAACTGCAAGCCCTGGTGTCCTCTATTCATTCTTGCGCCAACGCCTCCAGCCCCGCTACATCTGGGTACCAGCTTCTACACCGCTTGTGCCTCTCCTCTTCCCCCACATCTACACTGCCCTGGGGCTACAGCTCCACCTGTGGGGAGCTTCACCATCTTGGCTGCAACACACCACCAGCCCCAGAGGATCTGCATGCAGCGTCGGCCTAACATCTCACTTGCCGAACACCACAGGTGGCGTCACAAACTATTCATTCAAATCATTACATTCCCCCAGTACTTTGGCGCCCAGGGCCACGGACCGGGTCTCCGCTGCTGTGACACATCCCGCTGATACCGGCCCGGTACCGAGTACCCCACAGCCCTGGGTGGGCGACCCATAATAATAATACATTTTATTTCTTTAGCGCCGACATATTCCGCAGCACTTTAGTTTTCAGAGGGGACTTGTACAGACGATAGATATTACAGCATGACAATAATCACATAGATCATAACAGATACAAAGAGGAATGAGGGCCTTGCTCGCAAGCTTATAATTTATGAGGAAAAAAGGTAGACATGAAAGGTGGGTGGTAACAATTGCCCTGATTGTTTGGACCAGTCATAATGTTAAGTGTGTAACGGTACAGGCACAGAGGGCTAATAGATACATAAAGCAGGGGCTGGCTGGCACTTTTCAGCCTGGGGGGCAATCACAAGGCAGTGGCCCTCTAATTGTGGTGGTCCACCTCTGCCCTGCTTATCTCTGGCCGCTGCATTAAAGCAGCAGCGATGGCAAGCTTTAAAGACAGGCTGGTACATAGATATGGGAACAGAACAAAGCTTGCTGCATAGATATGGGAGTAGAACCAAGCTTACTGCCTACATAGATACTGTAACAGAAGCAAGCTAACTACATAGACACAAGAACGGAACCAAGATTACTACGTAAATAAGGGAACTGAAACAAGCTTACTACAGAGATAAGGGCGCTGAACCGAGCTTGCTACAGAGATAAGCGAGTAGAACTGAGGTTACTACAGAGATATGGGAGCAGAACAGAGCTTACTACAGAGATATGGGAGCAGAACAGAGTTTACTACAGAGATGTGGGAGCAGAACAGAGTTTACTACAGAGATATGGGAGCAGAACAGAGCTTACTCCAGAGATATGGGAGCTGAACCGAGATTACTAAGTCTACTACATAAATACGGGAACAATACCAAGCTTAAGGCATACATATGACACCAGAATCTAGATTACTACATCGATACAGTACCAGAACCAAGCTTTCTGCTTAGATATGGTACCATAACTGAGCTTACCTTCAAACATACAACTCCAGAAACACGGACATGTAAACACACAGTACGCAGGGGCGTTGCTAGGGTCCTAAAAGACCAGGGGTCCAAGCCCCAAAGTGCATGTTTCCCCATATGACCCCCCTATATCAATATAAAATAGCATCTGTACATATGTAATTACAGTATATCACTATTGATAGCCAACAACACACTGTTGCGTCCGTCTGCAAGTCTGGGCTGCAGACAGACAGCGCCCCGGGTAGCACCGACACCCTTTACCCCTATACAGGGATCTGGATTTACTGCAGAGCCCAGGAAGCGCTGTCTGAACAGGAGCAGAGTGCCAGAGCAGAACGGTCGCAATAGAACAGCAGGAAGGGAGCCAAAAATGGAGTCGGAAACCAGGCGAGCAGTGGAGGTACAGAAACGGCAGGCAGAGGCAGAGTCGAGAGTCCAGGCAGAGGTCAAAAACCTGGAGAGTAGCGGAGGTACAAAATTGTCAGGCAGTAGAGGGGGTCAGGAATCCAGGCCAAGGTCAGCGTCAGTAATCAGGAGAAATGCAAGGTACAAAAACGGCAGGCAACAGAGTAGTCAGAAGTTCAGGCTGAGGTCGGAGTTAACGATAGGCAATCACAAGTAACACGTAGGGGAACCAAGAATATATCCGGCGGCTTGCAAACCCAGTCCCAAGGTATTTGAGGGATCAGGTCGTCCCTCACAGGCTCCCGGGCTGGTGATGTCATCAGGACCGCCCCCAGGACCAGACCTGATGATGATGCACCAGCCCCTTCATGACTGACAGAGGAGCGGAGTCTGCGTCCAGTAGACGCCTGCGCAGAAGCCCTTTCATTGTTGCCGCCCTCACTCGGGCGCAAGCCACGGCGCCTCCTAGTGGTTGAGGGCGGAACAGCAGGCCCCGAGATCGACGACGACATGTCAGTCCGGCGTCTCCTGGTGGCCGAGGCCTGGACAGCAGGCCCCGAGCCCGAGGGCGGTGTGACAGTCCGTCGCCTCCTAGTGGCTGAGGGCGGAACAGCGGGCCCCGAGTCTGACGGCGACGTGACACACACAAAGCAAAGACCAATATTATCAAAATGACTACTACAAAAGACCAAACAATACGGCTGCACAAAACCAGGGGAAGAGTCTTGAGGAGATCATTTGCATATTCCCAGTGCCTTCTGGGATAAGTGAAGAGTCTCCGCGAGCTCAACGATCACTGGGTTTTGGCCGTTGCAGCTGAAAACAGGAAATTGGAATTTTGGCTCATCTTTCATCGTTTTTAAGAAATCTCAATATGGAAGAGGCCAGGAGCCATTTGGTGAGCTGCACTTCTTGCTACATGTTCACAGACTTACCAGTGGAAAAGCCAAACTTCACATGCCACAAATGCAAGCTTGTGTCCCTGTTGGAGGAAAAGTTGCAAAATCTCGAAGAGAGGTTAGCTACGTTGAAGATCATTAAGGAAGGTGAAGAGTTCTTAGACAGAGCAGAATTATCTCTTCATGCTACAGAAAGAGAAGAAATTCGAAGTGCACCTGAAGAAACAGAGGAATGAAAACATGAGACCCAGAGAAGCAGAAGGATCAGGAGGCAGTCAGCACCCATACTTCTCAGGAACCAGTACCAGGCTCTCACGCAGGAAAACGCTGAGAAGATATACATCAGGATAAGACTTTGCCCACAATCAGCAACCTTGTACGCCTTCAGAGTCCTCCTGGATGGAGAAAGAAAAACGTTGTGAAGAAGAAACGGAGAGTGGTGGTCATGGGGGATTCCTTGTTGAGAGGAACAGAGGCCGCTATCTGCAGACCGGATATAACTTCAAAAGAAATGTGCTGTCTTCCAGGTGCAAAAATTAAAGATGTGTCTGACAGGATATCAGGACTCTTCAGACCTTCAGATGACTACCCATTCCTGCTACTACACGTGGGGACAAATGACACCGCAAGAAATGACCTGGAAACCATCTGCAGAGACTTTGAAGACTTAGGCAAGAAAGTGAATGAACTGGGAGCGCAGGTGGTCTTCTCTTCTATCCTCCTAGTGGATGGCCATGAAACAAGGAGGTGGAATAAGATTTTGCAGGTGAAGAACTGGCTACGTCGATGGTGCCGTCAGCAACGATTTAGATTTCTGGATCACGGAGTGAATTACCTTTACGATGGACTACTTGCTAGAGATGGGGTGCACCTTACGAAGACTGGAAAACATGTATTTGGAAGTCGCCTTGCTACACTTGTAAGGAGAGCTTTAAACTAGAACAACATGGGAAGGGAAGCAAAAGACCAGAAAAAGCCAAACACCTGACAAATGCTATTGAGAACTCTGCTATTAGAAATGGAAAGGAAGAACAAAGACAAAAGAATCTAATTAATACAAATATTGGAGAAAGAGAAACCAATCACAAACTAAAATGTTTCTATGCTAATGCACAAAGCATGGGCAACAAACAAGGAGAATTGGAACTACTAACACAGGAAAAGAAATATGATGTCATTGGAATCACTGAAACTTGGTGGGACAATACACATGATTGGAATACAAGACTAGAAGGATACAACTTATTTGCAAGAAACAGACTTGATAAACGAGGAGGAGGTGTCGCATTGTATGTTAGAAATGCGTATATCTGCACAGAGATCCAAGCTTCAGAGACCGGGAGTTCTGTGGAAACTGTTTGGGTAAGAATACAAGGACAACAAAGCAATAAGCACTCAGTCAGTGATTGACATGTGCTGGATTCACCAAAAAAAATGAACATAATATAAAGCAATCAGTGAAATTAAAACATAACTTTTACTAATATAAAAAGTAAAAAGATGTGTCACCCAAGTACATAAAAAGAGCAGTCAAATAAGGCACCTGATAATATAGCATTAAAATCAGGCCCCAACTGACCATTTAAAGTTACCTAAATACAATTAGACAACAAGGAGACATGGAAAAGGCGACTTTTGGATACAGTTTTTTACACACCTTGACCAAATCTTTGCATATAGATACGAAATGTTAACAGCCCATGGTATTGGCTACACATATATATATCATTAAAGTGAGATCATAAACATAATAAAAAATGGAGTGATCTCACCCAAAGTAGAAAGAAGGACGGGAGTCTTCGGTGATCAAAACAAGACCATGTTTCTTGAACCAAAGAAGTTGGGAGGACAATACCCTGTCAATCCCTATGGGGCTAGCAATCATCTAATCCCCAAAAACTCCCGCCCTGACAAGGGCAGTCCACAGCTAACCCTATTACAGATGCCCTGCACTTTCCCTAAAACGGGGGGTATTTGTCCCAACGCGTTTCATCCAAGCGAATTCCTCAGGGGACTAGCTTGTCCTAAAGTGCCACAGTGCTAAAGCTGGAGAGACATGACCTACTACTCTCAATGCTGTCTGCAGAGAGTGAAGGAAAACGGGCATATTTATAAACAATACTTCCTATATAATCATCAAGATGGATAACATATGTTGCTATAATTCAATCAGCTGTGGGACCCATTAAGCTCCCAAAATCATACCTGTTTGTAATTACCTTTTAAAAAAAAGGGGGGGAAACCACCAACATGATAGTCCACAGTGTTTGTCATCAGTGTGCGTCACTTTCTGCGGAGTAGGCGTGCACACAAAACAAAAACAAACTGTGCATCCGAGATGTGCCACCAACAAGATGGCGGGAAATACACCGCCCACTCCCGTGTATGGAATAATCTATGGCGGGCGCGCTCACCTGTAGAATGCCGAGCGGCGCAGTAACGCCGCCCGCACCGTGATATTCAATGGCGTGCACGCTCGCTTGTCCTTAGACTGGTGTATGCCGAGCCGCGCGTTCAAGCCGCCCACACCCAATGAACATCACTTCCGGCTAGAAAGAGATCCACCTCCAATAGTGGATTGCGCGCTCTCTCCGCCCATACTTCCGGGCACTGGAGCGCACGCTAGCCAGCGCGCCCACTCTCCTGAAACGCTCATGTCATTTCCTGTGACGTCACAAAAGCGTCTGGAGTGCATCGATTTAAGATGTAATTTCCTGTAATGTCACATGAGCGTCTATGGAGTGCATCAATTCAAAGTGTCCACCCACAGAATGGCAACCATACATTGGACAAATCAGTTCCATTAATAACCATTCCTCAAATTGTAATAATAACCAATTAAAAATATATAAATATATAAGAGAAATAGATATCACGTATGGGATAGACTATATGGGATATAATAATGATGAATAAACAAAAAGAGTATGGTATATAACGGGGAACCTAAAAGAATATACATATAGGGACCACACAATAGCAACCAAATTAGTATATATGCAAATGAAAATCCTGTTATACAGGTGACCAGGGATTAGGCAAAATAGTAATAGTCAATGGGGATTGAAAAACAGAATGAAGGGAGGAATTCAAATGAAACAATTAAAATGTATCTGGTCATTCAGGCCTCTGGGCACAACCGTGTCCAGATAAAAAATCCATTTGGCTTCTCGTTGTAGCAGCAACTGGTCCCAGTTGCCTCCCCTTTTTGGTTTAAATACCTTATCAATAGCAGTGAATTTAATATGCTCGACTTGACCTCCATGAAGGCTATGAATATGACGAGAAATCGGGGTATCCCTTTTATGTAGGATA
Source organism: Dendrobates tinctorius (assembly GCF_039654945.1). Lineage (NCBI taxonomy): Eukaryota > Metazoa > Chordata > Amphibia > Anura > Dendrobatidae > Dendrobates > Dendrobates tinctorius. The sequence continues at coordinate 74,130,098 of NW_027361679.1, forward strand.
TCTCCCGCATGTTCCCCAATCCTTCTCCTAAACTCTCGGATTGTCTTTCCCACATATTCAAGTCCACACATGCAAGTAGCCTTATAGATGACACCCTTGGTGCTACAGTTCATAAAGTGTCTGATAGAAAAATTCTTGCCTGTCACATTGCTCACAAAGTTTTTACCTGTACAGATGTGCTGACAGGCCACGCAATGTCCACATTTATACGAACCCACCACATCACTGTGCAGCCATGTTTTCAAACTTGGACCAGAAAAATGGCTATGCACCAGTCGATCATTCAAAGATCGTGATTTTTTGTATGTAATTGTTGGGTTATTGCCCAAATAAGCTGAAATATCAGAGTCCATTTGTAGAATTGACCAGTGTTTTTTTATGATATTTCTCACTGGGATTGCCCCATTATCAAATGTGGTGATAAATCTAAGGGTGTCATTTTCTGGTTTCTTTACAGTAGGGTTCAACAATTCAGAACGTACACAACTACTTGCACCTTGATAGGCCTCCTTTAGAACAATATAGGGATAGCCCCTGTCAAGGAACCTATCCCTCAAGTCCCTAGCCTGTGACTCAAAAGTAGACATATTGGAACAGTTTCTTCGCATCCTGAGATACTGTCCTTTTGGGATTGCTCTCTTTAGATGTTGAGGGTGATGGCTACTCCAATGTAGTAAGGAGTTAGTTGATGTGGGTTTCCTATATGTAGATGTCAGCAGCTCCCCTCTGTCATTCTTATGAATAAGAATATCCAAGAAGGGTAAAGTTGATGCGTCAATCACATATGTAAAGAACAACCCAATATCATTGTGATTAAGTTCTGCCACAAACTTTCCAAAGTCATCTCTTGAGCCTTTCCATACGATGAAAATATCATCTATGTACCGTGTCCATAACTCTGGGACACGGCACATAGACATCCCATCGATAGGATCATCACGGAAAACCACTGTCTCTTCCCACCAGCCAAGGAGGAGATTAGCATAAGCCGGCGCACATGGACTCCCCATGGCGGTCCCCCTTAGCTGGTGGTAGACCTTCTGGTTAAAGGTGAAAAAATTCCGTGTCAAACAGAATCGAAGAAGTTTTAAAACAAAATGGCTGTGTTCCTGATGTTGACACCCCCTCATGTTTAAATAATACTTCACCGCTTCCAAACCACAAACATGGGGAATAGACGAGTAAAGTGCCTCTACATCTATACTAGCCAAAAAGGATTTGAGGTCGATAGTAAGACCCTCTAAACGGCGGAGGAGATCTGGCGTGTCCTTAACAAAGGACTGCAAAGAAGAAACAAATGGAGATAGAATTCGATCTAGATAGATCCCAGAATTTTGACAAAGACTGCCCACACCCGAAACAATGGGTCTACCTTTCAAGGGATCCAATCCTTTGTGGATCTTTGGTAGACAATAAAAGGTAGCAGTCACTGGATGACTGGGAAATATAAAGTCGAATTCTGTTTTGGAAATAACCTTTTTATAGGCCTCCAACAGCAATTGTCGTAGTTCTTCACGATAAATATCCATCGGATTGCTTACCAAAATCTCATAAGTGTCACTGTCTGCCAAAATTGTATCACACATGTGTTGATATTGATCCACACCCAAGACAACAACATTGCCCCCCTTGTCAGAGGGTTTAATCACAATGCTCTTGTCACGTTCTAACCTGCTAATAGCTGCCATTTCCTCTCTAGAACAGTTATATTGACAATGAATCTGTTTATTTGAGAGCTCAATCAGATCCTGGGTTACCAGATTTGAAAAAATATCAATTGCTGACAGGTCACCAGTAGATGGTGGCATTCTGGTACTTTTACCCTTTAACTCAGTGAAAGGGCCAAGGCCTATTGTATTGGGATTTACCTCAGAAATAGAATCTAACAATCTGACATCTGATAACATGTCTTCTGGAATACCCAAGTCTGAACTGATACGTAGATCTTGTTTGTGAAAAAACTTTTTCCACCTGACCTTCCGTAAAAAAAGATTCAAATCCTTCACTGCTCTAAAGAGGTCAAAGTCGGAGTTAGGTACGAACGAAAGGCCCTTATTCAATACTGATTTTTCATGGTCATCAATTATCCTCTCTGAAAGATTAATAATTTGAATGTTTTGAGTAGGGGAAGATACCTTAGTCAAAGGATAACCTATTTCTTTCTCTGTGATGATCTGTTCCTGAGAGCATAGACTTGATCTAAAAAATGCCCACTGGTTGTATTCTCTGATCTCTCAGAGGGGCCCCGTGTACCACGACCTCTACCACAGCCCCTATTTCTCCCTCTAACTGAACGACTTCTACTCTCTGTTTCTGAATAGTCTGTATCAGTGGATGAGATTTCAGTATCTCTATCCAGGGGACCAGTACGTGGAGTCAGCACCAAATAGGCCTTATTATCCTTAAAATCCTGTACATCACGCAAATATTGTTTATGCTTCCTCTCCTTTAGATGGTACTGGAAGCGTTCAATGTGTGTCTGAAGCTTAGTTTCTTTCACTGAAAAGTCTGTCTCAGTGGAAAACTTTTTTGTTATCTCAATATGTTCTTTTAATTTTTCATTAAGAGCATTTAGTATGACTTTTTCTTCTTCAAGTAATAATTGCATGAACCGTAAGGAACTCTCAGTGGCCTCACGTTCCCATTTATGAATAAATGTTGGATTTTTTGCCTATTACCTACTGTTAGATTGATCCTTAGACCTCGTGGAACAATTTTGGCTTTCAAATAATTTTCTAAGCTAAGGGGGACCGCCATGGGGTGCTAATCTCCTCCTTGGCTGGTGGGAAGAGACAGTGGTTTTCCGTGATGATCCTATCGATGGGATGTCTATGTGCCGTGTCCCAGAGTTATGGACACGGTACATAGATGATATTTTCATCGTATGGAAAGGCTCAAGAGATGACTTTGGAAAGTTTGTGGCAGAACTTAATCACAATGATATTGGGTTGTTCTTTACATATGTGATTGACGCATCAACTTTACCCTTCTTGGATATTCTTATTCATAAGAATGACAGAGGGGAGCTGCTGACATCTACATATAGGAAACCCACATCAACTAACTCCTTACTACATTGGAGTAGCCATCACCCTCAACATCTAAAGAGAGCAATCCCGAAAGGACAGTATCTCAGGGTGCGAAGAAACTGTTCCAATATGTCTACTTTTGAGTCACAGGCTAGGGACTTGAGGGATAGGTTCCTTGACAGGGGCTATCCCTATATTGTTCTAAAGGAGGCCTATCAAGGTGCAAGTAGTTGTGTACGTTCTGAATTGTTGAACCCTACTGTAAAGAAACCAGAAAATGACACCCTTAGATTTATCACCACATTTGATAATGGGGCAATCCCAGTGAGAAATATCATAAAAAAACACTGGTCAATTCTACAAATGGACTCTGATATTTCAGCTTATTTGGGCAATAACCCAACAATTACATACAAAAAATCACGATCTTTGAATGATCGACTGGTGCATAGCCATTTTTCTGGTCCACGTTTGAAAACATGGCTGCACAGTGATGTGGTGGGTTCGTATAAATGTGGACATTGCGTGGCCTGTCAGCACATCTGTACAGGTAAAAACTTTGTGAGCAATGTGACAGACAAGAATTTTTCTATCAGACACTTTATGAACTGTAGCACCAAGGGTGTCATCTATAAGGCTACTTGCATGTGTGGACTTGAATATGTGGGAAAGACAATCCGAGAGTTTAGGAGAAGGATTGGGGAACATGCGGGAGATATCCTACATAAAAGGGATACCCCGATTTCTCGTCATATTCATAGCCTTCATGGAGGTCAAGTCGAGCATATTAAATTCACTGCTATTGATAAGGTATTTAAACCAAAAAGGGGAGGCAACTGGGACCAGTTGCTGCTACAACGAGAAGCCAAATGGATTTTTTATCTGGACACGGTTGTGCCCAGAGGCCTGAATGACCAGATACATTTTAATTGTTTCATTTGAATTCCTCCCTTCATTCTGTTTTTCAATCCCCATTGACTATTACTATTTTGCCTAATCCCTGGTCACCTTTATAACAGGATTTTCATTTGCATATATACTAATTTGGTTGCTATTGTGTGGTCCCTATATGTATATTCTTTTAGGTTCCCCGTTATATACCATACCCTTTTTGTTTATTCATCATTATTCTATCCCATATAGTCTATCCCATACGTGATATCCATTTCTCTTATATATTTATATATTTTTAATTGGTTATTATTACGATTTGAGGAATGGTTATTAATGGAACTGATTTGTCCAATGTATGGTTGCCATTCTGTGGGTGGACACTTTGAATTGATGCACTCCATAGACGCTCATGTGACATTACAGGAAATTACATCTTAAATCGATGCACTCCAGACGCTTTTGTGACGTCACAGGAAATGACATGAGCGTTTCAGGAGAGTGGGCGCGCTGGCTAGCGTGCGCTCCAGTGCCCGGAAGTATGGGCGGAGAGAGCGCGCAATCCACTATTGGAGGTGGATCTCTTTCTAGCCGGAAGTGATGTTCATTGGGTGTGGGCGGCGTGAACGCGCGGCTCGGCATACACCAGTCTAAGGACAAGCGAGCGTGCACGCCATTGAATATCACGGTGCGGGCGGCGTTACTGCGCCGCTCGGCATTCTACAGGTGAGCGCGCCCGCCATAGATTATTCCATACACGGGAGTGGGCGGTGTATTTCCCGCCATCTTGTTGGTGGCACATCTCGGATGCACAGTTTGTTTTTGTTTTGTGTGCACGCCTACTCCGCAGAAAGTGACGCACACTGATGACAAACACTGTGGACTATCATGTTGGTGGTTTCCCCCCCTTTTTTTTAAAAGGTAATTACAAACAGGTATGATTTTGGGAGCTTAATGGGTCCCACAGCTGATTGAATTATAGCAACATATGTTATCCATCTTGATGATTATATAGGAAGTATTGTTTATAAATATGCCCGTTTTCCTTCACTCTCTGCAGACAGCATTGAGAGTAGTAGGTCATGTCTCTCCAGCTTTAGCACTGTGGCACTTTAGGACAAGCTAGTCCTCTGAGGAATTCGCTTGGATGAAACGCGTTGGGACAAATACCCCCCGTTTTAGGGAAAGTGCAGGGCATCTGTAATAGGGTTAGCTGTGGACTGCCCTTGTCAGGGCGGGAGTTTTTGGGGATTAGATGATTGCTAGCCCCATAGGGATTGACAGGGTATTGTCCTCCCAACTTCTTTGGTTCAAAAAACATGGTCTTGTTTTGATCACCGAAGACTCCCGTCTTTCTTTCTACTTTGGGTGAGATCACTCCATTTTTTATTATGTTTATGATCTCACTTTAATGATATATATATGTGTAGCCAATACCATGGGCTGTTAACATTTCGTATCTATATGCAAAGATTTGGTCAAGGTGTGTAAAAAACTGTATCCAAAAGTCGCCTTTTCCATGTCTCCTTGTTGTCTAATTGTATTTAGGTAACTTTAAATGGTCAGTTGGGGCCTGATTTTAATGCTATATTATCAGGTGCCTTATTTGACTGCTCTTTTTATGTACTTGGGTGACACATCTTTTTACTTTTTATATTAGTAAAAGTTATGTTTTAATTTCACTGATTGCTTTATATTAAGAATACAAGGACAGAACAATGGAAAGGACACCATTGTAGGCATTTACTACAGGCCGCCTGTGCAAGCTGAAGATATTGATGAACTCTTTATGCATCAAATGGCCAAGTTCTCCAAAAAATATGACACAGTTGTCATGGGAGATTTCAACTATCCAGACATTTGTTGGGAATCTCTCTCAGGCAAAACTAACAGGTCAAGGAAATTCTTATCCTCTCTTGCTGACAACTTTATCTTACAAAAGGTAGGGGAGAAAACAAGGGGAACTGCTACCTTGGATCTAATCCTTATAAACAAGGAGGAAATGGTTGAGGAGGTAAAAGTGGCTGGGACCCTAGGAGGTAGCGACCATGCTACTTTAGAATTTTGGATAACTAGAGGAGGAAGACCTGTGAAGACTCAGACGTCAAGGTTAGATTTCAGAAAGGCAGATTTTAAGGGATTCAGAAAGAGAATTGGAGGGATCCAATGGCTGGATATCCTTTAAGACAAAAATGTCCAGGAAGGATGGGAAATCTTGAAAAATGAAATTCTCAAAGCACAATTGTTAACAATTCCGAAAAGAGGGAAGAATAGGAAGCATTTAAGGAAGCCAGGATGGATGAACACAGAACTTAAGCACATGCTAAAAAGGAAGAAAAAAATGTTTATAAAATGGAAAGAGGGAGGCATATCTAAAGAAGAATATAATGCTGTCTGCAGAACCTGCAGGGCACAAATCAGAATACTAAAGCTGACAATGAATTGAGGCTTGCAAGAGATATCAAAAGCAATAATAAAGGATTTTGGGGATATGTCAAAAGTAAAAGAAAAGTCAAAGATGCTATAGGATTTTTACAGGATGAAAATGATGAAATGGTAAGACAGGATGTTGAGAAGGCCGAACTTTTAAATTCCTATTTTGCATCTGTCTTCTCTCAGAAAGGAAATGTAACATCAACTGTTCTTCACTGTCCTATTAAGGGAATAGAAGAATCCAGGATATCTATAAACAGAAAGATAGTGAGGAAACACTTAGCTAGCCTAAATGAATTCAAGTCTCCAGGTCCAGATGAATTACACCCCAGAGTACTGAAGGAGATAGCAGAATAAATTTTTGAACCCCTCTCCATAATCTTTGAAAATTCTTTGAGAACAGGAGAAGTCCCAGAAGACTGGAGAAGAATGAATGTTGTTCCTATCTTCAAAAAGGGGAAGAAGGTGGACCCAGGCAACTATAGGCCGGTGAGTCTGACTTCTATACCAGGAAAAATCTTTGAGCAAATTATTAAACAACATGTATGTCAGTACCTGGATAAGAATGAAGTGATTAAACAGAGTCAGCATGGGTTTGTAACTAATAAGTCATGTCAGACTAACTTAATTTCCGTCTATGATGGAATCACTGATTGGGTGGATCAAGGAAATGCTGTAGATATAGTATATCTTGACTTCAGCAAAGCATTTGACAAAGTATCTCATACAATCCTTATTGAAAAAATGACTAAGTATGGAATGGACAAGGCAACTGTTAGGTGGATTCATAACTGGCTTAGTGATTGGACCCAAAGAGTGGTCGTAAATGGCTGCACATCCAGTTGGAAGAATGTCTCAAGTGGGGTACCACAGGGCTCTGTCCTGGGCCCTGTATTGTTCAACATCTTTATCAACGATTTAGATGAAGGAATTGAGGGTAAACTGATTAAATTTGCTGATGACACAAAGCTAGGAGGGATAGCTAATACTAGAGAAGAGAGAGAGGATTCAAAAAGATATAAATAAACTGGAGAAGTGGGCAGCAACTAACAGAATGGTTTTTAACAGGGAAAAATGCAAAGTACTACATCTGGGCAATAAAAATGAAAAAAGCATATACAGAATGGGAGGAATAGGGCTAAGCAACAGCACATGTGAAAAAGACTTGGGTATACTATAGATCACACACTGAATATGAGTCAACAGTTTGATGCAGCAGCAAAAAAGGCAAATGCAATTCTAAGATGTATTAACAGAAGCATACAGTCTAGATCACGTGAAGTCATTATTTCCCTCTACTCCTCTTTGGTCAGACCTCATCTGTAATATTGTGTCCAGTTTTGGGCACCACATTTTAAAAAAGACATCAACAAACTGGAGCAAGTTCAGAAAAGAGCGACCAGAATGGTGACCGGTCTGCAAACCCTGCCTTATGAGGAAAGGTTGCAGGATTTGGGAATGTTTAGTTTGCAAAAGAGAAGACTGAGAGGAGACTTAATAGCTGTCTACAAATATCTAAAGGGCTGTCACATTGTAGAAGGATCAACTTTATTCTCATTTGCACAAGGAAAGACTAGAAGCAATGGGATGAATCTGAATGGGAGGAGACAGAGATTAGATATTAGAAAAAACTTTTTGACAGTTAGAGTGATCAATGAGTGGAACAAGCTGCGACGAGAAGTGGTAAGTTCTCCATCAATGGATGTCTTCAAATAGAGGCTGGACAGACATCTGACTGGGATGATTTAGCGAATCCTGCTTTGAGCAGGGGGTTGGACCAGATGGTCCAGGAGGTCCCTTCCAACTCTACGATTCTATGATTCTATGATTCTATGTCCACCACCATAACCACCACACTGCGAATACATAATATACTAGATGTGTATTTCCTGAAGGAAGTACAGATAGTGGTTTGAAATGGTGCCCGGGCTGCCCTTTTAAGAGAGACTTGCCTGCTGCCCCTGCAAGACTTTCAACTCAGGATCCGTTTTAAGTGTGGGTACCTCTCAGGGGCCACTTTGGCCTCAGGGTCTGATTTGGTGGGTGGGGCCCCTCAGGATCCGATTCGGTGGCCTGGGCTCCTCAGGGTTTGAATTGGTGGCCGGGATCCCTCAGGGTCCAATTTTGTGGGTGTGGCCCCTCAGGGTCTGATTTTGTGGGTGTGGCCCCTCAGGGTCCGATTTTGTGGGTGTGGCCCCTCAGGGTCCGATTTTGTGGGTGGGTCCCCTCAGGGTCCGATTTTGTGGATGGGGCCCCTCAGGGTCTGATTTTGTGGTTGGGGCCCCTCAGGGTCCGACTTTGTAGGTGGGGCCACTCTGGGTCCGATTTGGTGGGTGGGGCCTCTCTGGGTCTGATTTTGTGGCCGGGGCCCCTCAGGGTCCGATTTTGTGTCAGGGGCCCCTCAGGGTCCGATTTTGTGGTTGGGACCCCTCAGGGTCCGATTTTGTGGTTGGGATCCCTCAGGGTCCGATTTTGTGGTTGGGGCCCCTCAGGGTCCGATTTTGTGGGCGGAGCCCCTCTGGGTCCAATTTGGTGGGCGGGACCACTCTGGGTCCGATTTGGTGGGAGGGACCACTCTGGGTCCAATTTGGTGGGCGGGCCTCTCAGGGTCCGATTTGGTGGGCGGGGCCCCACAGGGTCCGATTTGGTGGGCGGGGCCCCACAGGGTCCGATTTGGTGGGCAGGGCCTCTCTGCGTCCGATTTGGTGGGCGGGGCCACTCTGTAAGATTTGGAGGCTGGGGTCGCTCAGCCTCCGATTTGGAGGACGGGGTGGCTCAGCCCCCGATTTGGAGGCCGGGGTGGCTCAGCCTCCGATTTGGACCCCAGGGTCGATCAGCTTCCGATTTGGAGGCCGGGGTGGCTCAGCCTCCGACTTGGAGGCCGGGGTGGCTCAGCCTCCGATTTGGAGGCCGGGGTGGCTCAGCCTCCGATTTGGAGGCCGGGGTGGCTCAGCCTCCGATTTGGAGGCCGGGGTGGCTCAGCCTCCGATTTGGAGCCTGGGGTCACTCAGCTTTCGATTTGGCATGTCGGCCCTTTAAGACTCATTTCGGTGCGCCGACCCTTTAACAATCACTTTGTCGCGTCGGCCCTTTAAGAGCTAGTTTGGCTCACTGGGCTTCTTCTAAATCAACTTTGGCGGACATTCCCTCTCAGGGGCATGTGTCATGTGATGAAGCTAGATTTGCATTTGTGCTGTGGGTTTCGCTTTAAGAGCTGATATTATGTGGCAGAAGCTCTGTCCTTGGTGCGTCATGTGACGTCCGTAGGCGATGGCATAGTTACTGGGTCTGCCTGCGCATATCAATGAGCTTAACTGCCATTTCAATCGCCTCAGGGCACGTTTTGCCATTTCCCATTGAAAAGCATTGGAGACAGTGCATTCCAATGACGGGAAAAAAAAATTTAAAACGCAAATTGCGCAAAAACTACAAATCCGATTGACACGAAAAATACTTAGCACACCTCTCGTGGACGCTGGCTTCGAAACGACACCTCAACGGAGTCTGTGCGTGTAGCAGTTCGGGCTGTATTAATTGCGGAAATCAACTGGAAAATAATAATAAGAAGAAGTTAGCAGCGTTCGGATTACAATATAGTGGTTTTTTCAAACCACTATAAATATGACCACTACCTCTACATAACAAAACACTCTATGCAAAGACCAATGACCCTACCATACACCTTCTACTACACATGACTGAAACACATTAACCTGTTACTAAATAAAAAAATAAAAACACTACTAAAAAGAGCAATATTAGCACCTTACAGTAACCGTATATTGGTAGATACCAGTCCCACAGAACATACACGTGATTACAGTACAGTTTAACTTACACATGACGTTCTTTCTGATTCGGGTTGTTCACTTTTCCAGCTTTTCCATCTTGCCCAGACCTCCATTACCACTTCTCCAGCCACAACTTGTCTGCACAGATTACAACAAAAACACATTTAAAGCGACATCGCCATCTATTTCCAACCTACAAAAACTCCCCAATCTGCGTGCACTTGCAGTGTGGAGCACTGACCCTAATATTTAAAAAATTGTGCCATTATTAGGATTACTCCCTCCCCAAAAAAATAAAGTGTCCCATAGAAAGTATTAATGCCCCTACTGTGCAAAGACCTGTATTCTATATAATATCCCAAGTGCCCCCTTCCAGCAACAAATACCCTTGAGTGTCCACATAAAGTTAATAATGCCCCCCAACAAAAATAAGTAATGGGACCTGAGTGCCCCTATAAAAGCTAATAATGTCCCCTTTTATAACAAATAATGTCCTGTGAGTACCCACACAGCTCTGTATATACAGAATGATAGTCCTACAGCCCTCAATACACAATATGATGGTCCTCAAAGCCCTTTATAATACATTGAGGACCCCAGAGCTCCTTATATATAGTAAAATGGCTACATAGCCCCTATATACAATATGATGTCCCCACTGCCCCCTATATATAGTATGAAGGTCCTCAATGTCCTATACATATTATACAGTGGGGAAAAAAAGTATTTAGACAGCCACCAATTGTGCAAGTTCTCCCACTTAAAAAGATGAGAGAGGCCTGTAATTGACATCATAGGTAGACCACAACTATGAGAGTTAATATGAAAAACAAATCCAGAAAATCACCTTGTCTGATTTAGCAAGATTTATTTTGCAAATTATGGTGGAAAATAAGTATTTGATCACCTAAAAACATGCAAGAATTCTGGCTCTCACAGACCTGTTACTTCTTTAAGAGGCTCCTCTGTCCTCTGCTTATTACCTGTAGTAATGGCACTGTCACGTGGCAGTTGGGACAAAGCAGGAGACGTGGAACCTGGGCCCCTGAACTGCCCCTCAGGCTAAGAGGGTGCCCTGACTCTCCTTAACTTGGGGGTACACTTGAAGGTAGTGAGGCCCAAGTCCCCGACCTGTCCCTATCTCCTGTTTAGCCCTGAGCTAAACCACCAACCCCAAGTGAACTGCACCCAATAACTCACAAAGGAAAATAAAACAGACACCATGGGGTTAAAGCAACTAAAACCCAAAACTTAGCTTTGTTCTGCTGCAAATGCTCCAAGCAACAGAGTAAGGATCCGATCAGCATCCAGCAGCAACTCCACTGCTCCAGATAAGCTGAACCCCCTCTCCACCAGGTAGGTCCAGTCTTCACCACGGTTGGATAACAAATGAACAATATTACCAACAGTGATTTACTGCACATGACAACCTTTTATAGGAAGGAGGGGGGAGTAGTCATCACCTGTTGGTTAATTCAAACGTGTAGTAACCCCAGCGGCCATTGGGGGCAAAACTAGCACCAAAACAACTACAGTTGTAGTAAACCCCAGCGGCCACCGGGGGAAAAAGGTTTCTATAAGAATCCACATTCTGCCATGGCTCCAAAAATGAACCGTGACAGGCACCTGTTTAAACTTATCAGTATAAAAGACACCTGTCCACCACCTCAAACAGTCACACTCCAAACTCCACTATGGGGAAGACCAAAGAGCTGTCGAAGGACACCAGAAACAAAATTGTAGCCCTGCACCAGGCTGGGAAGACTGAATCTGCAATAGGCAAACAGCTTGGTGTCATGAAATCAACTGTGGGAGCAATAGTAAGAAAATGGAAGACATACAAGACCATTGATAATCTCCCTCAATCTAGGGCTCTACACAAGATCTCACCCCATGGGGTCAAATTAATCACAAGAACGGAGAGAAAAAATCCCAGAACCACACGGGGGGACCAAGTGAACGACCTGCACAGAGCTGCGACCACCGTAACAAAGGCTACCATCAGTAACACACTACGCCACCAGGGACTCAGATCCTGCAGTGCAAAACGTGTCCCCCTGCCAGTACATGTCCGGGCCCATCTGAAGTTTGCTAGAGAGCATTTGGATTATCCAGAAGAGTATTCTGAGAATGTCATATGGTCTGATGAAACCAAAGTAGAATTGTTTGGTAGAAACAAAACTCGTCGTGTTTGGAGGAGACAGACTGCTGAGTTACATCCAAAGAACATCACCATACCTACTGTAAAGCATGGGGATGGCAGCATCATGCTTTGGGGCTGTTTCTCTGCAAAGGGACCAGGACGACTGATCTGTGTAGATGAAAGAATGAATGGGGCCATGTATTGTGAGATTTTGAGTGCAAACCTCCTCCCATCAGCAAGGGCATTGAAGATTAAACATGGATGGGTCTTTCTGCATGATAATGATCCCAAGCACACCCCCAGGGCAACGAAGGAGTGGCTTCGTAAGAAGCATATGAAGGTCCTGGAGTGGCCTAGCCAGTCTCCAGATCTCAACCCCATAGAAAATCTTTGGAAGGATTTGAAAGTCCGTGTTGCCCAGGGACAGGCCCAAAACATCACTGCTCTAGAGGAGATCTGCATGGAGGAATGCATACCACCAACAGTGTGTGCCAACCTTGTGAAGACTTAGATAATTCATTTGACCTCTGTCATTGCCAACAAAGGATATATAACAAAATATTGAGATGAACTTTTATTAATGACCAAATACTTATTTTCCACAATAATTTGCAAAATGAATCTTGCCAAATCAGACAAGATGATTTTCTGGATTTGTCTCCTCATTTTGACTCTCATACTTGTGGTCTATCTATGATGTCAATTACAAGCCTCTCGTCTTTTTAAGTGGGAGAACTTGCAAAATTGGTGGCTGACTACATACTTTGTTCCCCCACTGTGTGTATGTGTGTGTATATATATATATATATATATATATATATACACACACACATTATGAAGGCCCCCTACTTCCTACAGCCCCTCATCCCTCCTTCTCCCTACAGCCCCTCATCCCTCCTTCTCCCCACAGTCGCTCATCATCCCCCCTTCTCCGCACAGCCCCTCATCATCCCCCTTCTCCCCACAGCCGCTCCTCATCCCCCTTCTCCCCACAGCCCCTCATCCCTCCTTCTCCCTACAGCCCCTCATCCCTCCTTCTCCCCACAGCCCCTCATCATTCCCCCTTCTCCGCACAGCCCTCATCATCCACCTTCTCCCCACAGCCCCTCCTCATCCCCCCTTCTCCCCACAGCCCCTCATCATCCCGCCACAGCCCCCCTTCTCCGCACAGCCCCTCATCATCCACCTTCTCCCCACAGCCCCTCCTCATCCCCCCTTCTCCCCACAGCCCCTCATCATCCCCCCTTCTCCCCACAGCCCCTCATCATCTCGCCACAGCCCCCCTTCTCCCCACAGCCCCTCATCATCCCCCCTTCTCCCCACAGCACCTCATCATCCCCCCTTCTCCCCACAGCCCCTCGTCATCTCGCCACAGCCCCCCTTCTCCCCACAGCCCCTCATCATCTCGCCACAGCCCCCCTTCTCCCCACAGCCCCTCATCATCCCCCCTTCTCCCCACAGCCCCTCATCATCCCCCCTTCTCCCCACAGCCCCTCATTATCCCCCCTTCTCCCCACCCACAGCCCCTTATCATCACCCCTTCTCCCCACAGCCCTTGATCATCTCGCCACAGCCACTCATCTCCCCACAGCCCCTCATCTTCCCCCTTTTCCCCACATCCCTTTATCATCTTGCCACAGCCCCTCATCTCTCCACAGACCCTTATCATCTCTCATTCTCCCCACAGACCCTCATCTCTCCACAGCCCCTCGTCATCCCTTCTCCCCACAGCCCCTTATCATCCCCCTTCTCCCCACAGCCCCTTACCATCTTGCCACAGCCCCTCATCATCCCCCCTTCTCCCCACAGCCCCTCATCATTTCCCCTTCTCCCCACAGCCCATTATCATCCCACTTCTCCCCACAGCCCCTTATCGTCTTGCCACAGCCCCTCATCTCCCCACAGCCCCTTATCATCCCCCCTTCTCCCCACAGCCCCTCACATCCCTTCTCCCCGCAGCCCCTCTTCATCCCCCTTCTCCCCACAGCCCCTTTTCATCTTGCCACAACCCCTCATCTCCCCACAGCCCCTTATCTCACCACAGCCCCTCATCATCCCTTCTCCCCACAGCCCCTCATCATCCCACTTCTCCCCACAGCCCCTCATCATCCCTTCTCAGCACGCACAGCTCCTCATCACCCCCCTTTCTCCCCACAAAGCCCCTCATCATCCCTCCATTCCCCACACAGCACCTAATCACAATTTTCCCTTTGCAGGCCCACTCAAGTAGCATCAACCCCTTTCCAAAATGCTTCATCAGGGTCCTCAAACCAAGTCCTGCGTCCTCACTCCCATTTGCAGCACCTCAGTTCTCTCCTCAGAGGGCTCCATGGTGCAGCCCCTCAGTTTCCTTCTCCAGCAGCCTTGCCAAAACACAGATTCACTTCCTGCTATTGGATCGTCACTGGACTGAAGGAGGCCCCGCCCCTTCCAGTGACTTCATTACCTGAAGAAATCAACTCCGATCTTCTAGACACAAACCCTGCTGCCAGCCGCATCACACAGACAGTACTATGCAGCACAGCAGACACGGCCACACGCAGTTTGCTGTGTGCAGCCATTAGGAGGCCGGCCCAGCACAGCTGCTCGGTGAGTGGCCCGGGGGGCATTTGCATCCCTGCCACCCAGCCCAGCCCGCCCCTGATATAAAGCATGTGGGGACATGATGCGGGGAACCTGGTTATGGTAAAACTTTTGACTGTACCACACAGGGATAGTTAGGTTAATATGTTGAGGCGGTAGGCCAGTCTAAATAAATGCATTTTCATGGCACGCTTAAAATTGTAGGGATTGGGGACTAATCGTATTGACCTGGGAAGTGCATTCCAAAGAACTGGCGCAGCACGTGTATAGTCTTGGAGACGGGAGTGGGAGGTACTGATTTTTGAGGATGCTAACCTCAGGTCCTCAGCAGAATGGAGGGAATGAGTAGGGTGGTAGACTGAAATGAGGGAGGAGATGTAGGGTGGTGGAGATTAATCCCCCCACCCAGAATATACCCAGGGTTAAAGTGGTCTAGGCCAAACTATACCCCGGGGTATAGTTTGGCCAAGGCCAGATTATACCCCTCTGGGTCACAATAAACCCCAGCTGCTGTAGATTAGATTTTTCACGCTTTTGAGAACCATTGAGTGATACATTTAATAATGGTGCAGCATACAGGGGCCCCAGGGTGCATACAGGACCTCCGGGACTGGTCCACTGAGGGGGAAGAGGAGGAGGGGGAGTAACCAGACCTTATATAGCTCCATTTGCATATGGGGAAAGTGACACCAGCCTTTGATTGGCCCTTATAATTCATGCACTGCCCCCTTTTACATATGAATGAGTGTAGAGGGACAACCAACAGTAACATGGCAACCAGAAAGGGGAGGGCACTGCAGTCAGAGGCACCATTCTTAGTCAGTGCCGTGCCTGCCATTAGGCAGACTGTTAGGTAAGGCTGTATCCCCCCACAGGCAGACTGATAGGTAAGGCAGCACCCCCTCATAGGCAGACTGATAGGTAATGCAGCACCCCCCCATAGGCAGACTGTTAGGTAAGGCAACACCCCCCATAGGCAGACTGATAGGTAAGGCAGCAACCCCCATAGGCAGACTGTTAAGTAATACAGCATCCCCCCATAGGCAGACTGTAAAATAATGCACCCCATAAAATAAATAAATAAATACTCACCTCTCTTCCTCCCGGCTCTTGCGCTGCTCTGAGCTCCCGCTCATCTCCTGACAGCGGACACCGGGCAGTGATGTCAGCGCGACCGCTGTCAGATGCTGAAAGGGGGATGATGGGAGAAGGAGCGCTCGCTCCTTCTCTCATCAGTGTGGTCAGCTGTATCGGCTAGATGCCAATACAGCTGACCCTGCGATGACGGGCAGGGGGCCCACTGCTGGCACTGCCCCCCCGCCTGCTCAGGGGCCCCGTAGTGGCCGGGCGGCAGTGCAGGGAAATCGATTCTCCCTGCTCTGCCACAGAATGTAACTGTATGGGTGCACTGTGCACACCGATACAGTTACAGTAGCGTAGCTCCTGGTGGGCCCCCTCAGAGTGCGGGGCCTGGGGCCACCGCCCCCTCTGCCCCCCCGGTAACTACGCTACTGATTTGTTATAACTAACCACCGTTAGTTACTATGCCCGGGCAACGCCGGGCTCTTCAGCTAGTATTGTAATGCGCATTAAGCGATTTATGCAATAGCGGATCATAATGCCATAAATGGCTAAAATTATTCATTATATAATATCCATAAGACTCTATGCTCAATCACACTGTATTTCAGATAAAAGAAGAATTAATGAAGTTCATATCATCTTGCTGAGTATAACTGTTAATAAGGTCATCTAAGAACCTCAAGAAGAGGTTTTCGGAATGCAATTATCTCTGCAGGCCTCTTTTATCAGCAAGGCCTTCTTTTCCAAGAAACACTATTGTTAGGAAATTATGACACAACAGGAGAAACTCAGCTTTGGCAGAGATGTATGTGCAAATTAGGCATTCACTATAAATTCCAGAACAACAGTCAAGGTTTTCCCTAATGTTGCAGCACCAGCTTGTGGTTATACTAGAATAGTTTTTTTTGCTTTAAATATGTTGCTATAACTAGCAAAATATGAATTTTCTAACCCTGCAAGCGACTGTAGAGTAGCTCTACAATCAATGAGCAAATAACTTATTTCATGAAGTGCATCTGGAACAGAAATTACATAAACACTATGAATCATTTATATATAGATATATGTGAATACAAATTATATAAAATATTTATACTTTGTATAAAAGGATGATAATAATAATAGTATCATTTTGACTACTTCCAGGATTAGCTTTCAGGTCCAGTCAACCAGTTAGGCCTGTTTCACACTTCAGTTTTTTGGCGTCAGTCAAGATCCGACATCGTGGCGGATTGACGGATCCGCTATAAATGTGGCAGAACGGATGCTAGCGGACGATTCAGTTTTCTGACGGATCCGTTTTTCCACACCTCCAAAATGGGATGCTCCCAAATATGATTTGCTCTTGGAAACTGCTCCCAAACGTGATTGGATCCTGGAAACTAGGGGAAAACTATATCTAGGGTGTTTTAACACAATATCTTTGAAAGGTTGTAGAGCTAGTGGCAGAGATGGAAGGAGTAATAGCAAATATTAATAGCATCTGTGTGGATTTTCATTTTGAGTGCAATCATTTGGCAATTCTTGCTCGGCAGAAGGAGGAAACAAGACTGCGAATCCTGCGTCGGAGAAGGAAGAGACGGCAGTGGATTCATCCTATAAATGCACAGATTGACCCTTGGAGTTTTTTCTACACTTTATCTGGAATTGAGGGATAATCCAGACAAGTTCTTCAATTATGTGCGGATGAGACACGACCTGTTTGAGATTTTGGTGGAGCGTGTCAGAGCGCAAATCCAGAGAAGGGACACCTACTTGGGCTTTTCTATATCACCAGCGGAGCGTTTGATGATGACCCTTCGGTAAGTAATTTTTTTTTTAAAGTTTTCTGAATCTGCAGAATTTTATTGTCATGTTCTTGCTTGTAGTTGTAACAACCCTGCTGGCATCACTGCATGGCCTCCCATCCCCCGCACACCAACTTACTTGCTGCTTCAAGCCATGCTGTGAATTCTGTCTGTTGCCAGCCCTGTGCCTCTGCTCTCCTGTATGCTTCCAAGCTATGTGTGTATAGGGGGGCAGCACCAGAACTCTCTGGTTCTTATGCAGTCAGGGTGCACCTGTGTAATCTGTCCCTGACCAATCACCTAGCGCCCTTGACTATTTAGTTTTCCCACACCCACTAACCCTGGCCTATGCAATGTCTAAACTCGGTTAGCTCCTTGCTGCTGAGCTAGCCAGGCCCTGTCCTATGTCTTGCCTTCTCTGAAGGCTCTTATTGCGCATTCCTGTGTCTTGGTACCTTGCCTAGTACTTCTCTGTCCGCCTGCCAGGAGGCAGAATATCCTGGTCCTTGTGTCTTTGTCCCTGTGTCTCTGTCTGAACTCAGTCTTACCTCTGTCTGTCAGTCTCCTTGTCTTTGGCTTCCTTCTCTGCTGTGTCTTTCCTTGTGTCCTCCCTATCTGAGGCCCTGAACCCTTGCCACTCTGCCTGCTCGGCTCCCTTGCCGCTCTGCCTGCTCGGCTCCCTTGCCACTCTGCCTGCTTGGCTCCCTTGCCGCTCTGCCTGCTCGGCACTCCTTGCCACTCTGCCTGCTCGGTGCTCCTTGCCGCTCTGCCTGCTCGACGCTCCTTGCTGCTCCGCCTGCTCCACGCTCCTGCGGCTCCATTCATAACCTGTTCCAACACACTCCACTTCTTCCTGCCTAAACCTATACCTGCCCCTGCTGTGTGAACAGGTCCCTACCTGCTCCTTTCCAAGCCGTGCCTGCTTGCCCTGTGTCTCCAAGCCGTGCCTGCTTGCCCTGTGTCTCAGTGTGCCTGTTAGTCACACCTGTCCAAGTGACTTGTCCCCGAGTGGGATCAGCAGCCACAGCCAGACACCACCCTGGAGTGGCACCCGACAGCTACCTGCGGCACAAGCCTGACCTCACCATCAGAGGCTCCAGTGAAGACCGAGGTAGCTGTCCTAGTCACGCCCCTTCCAGGGTTGTCTGGTTTGTGGCACAGTGGGGCCACAACCCCCCGGCTCGCGCCATTCAGCCTAGGCGCGAGTGTGACAGTAGTTTGTATTAAATTTCTTTTTTCCCCTTTTTTTAACAGATTCAACTGGAGAATCCTTTACCTTCCTCCATTACCAGTTCCGGCTTGGGATATCTACAATCTCTGGAATAGTCCAACAGACTTGCCGGGCATTGTGGGATTGTCTAAAGGAGGAGTACATCCCTCAGCCAACACAGGAAAGGTGGCTTGAGGTTGCTGACAACTTTCAAGAAATATGTCAGTTTCCTAATTGTGTTGGTGCAGTGGATGGGAAGCACATAAGGATTGTGAAACCCATTGGATCCGGATCTGAATATTTCAACTATAAGAAATTGTTTTCAATTGTATTGCTGGCCATTGCAGACTCAAAATGCAAATTTATTGGGGTCGACATTGGTGCGTATGGTCGATCAAATGATTCTCAGGTATTCAAGATGTCCGCAATGGGCTGTCGTTTGTATGGAGAAAATTTTGAATTCCCACCTCCAAGACCACTCCCTGGAACAACAGGCCCACCAATGCCATTTGTATGTGTTGGTGACGACGCATTTCAACTGTCTAAACATCTTCTGAAGCCATATGGAAGTCATGGATTGACACACATGAAAAAAATCTTTAACTATCGATTGACAAGAGCGCGAAGAGTGGTGGAGTGCGCTTTTGGGATTTTAACATCAAAATGGAGAGTGATGTAAACTGCCATAAAAATGAAAACTGAGACTGTGGATGAGGTGGTGAAGGCATGTGTCAACCTGCACAATTTTGTAATTTCAAAGGAACCTGTTTCCATGGAAAAAAATGTTTGTGAAACCACCTTTTGGGATTATCACCAGACAAGTGTTCGGAGTACTGTGTCAGTCACAAGAATGAGGGACACATTTGCTGATTATTTTGTGTCACCGGAAGGAAGAGTTGACTGGCAAGATAACAAGGTATAATTTTTTTTTTTAATTTTATACCAAGGTTCCTTTTTTGTCTAAGAAAAACTTTTGTAATTTTTCCGTTTTTTGTTTCAGAGTTATGGTACCTTTACACCTATTTTGTGTAATAAAAGTGGGGTATTTTTTCCATGTACACCACCGGTGTACATTGAGCCTTTACCGAAGTGTTGTGTATATACCTGTACACCACCGGTGTACCTTTAACCTTTACCCAAGTGTTGTTTATATACCTGCACACCACCGGTGTACCTTTAACCTTTTTTTTACCTTTACCCAAGTGTTGTGTATATACCTGTACACCACCGGTGTACCTTTAACCTTTTTTTACCTTTACCCAAGTGTTGTGTATATGGGTCGCCCCTCGCTGGCTTCTCTCAGGGCTGTGGGATTTTCGATACCGGGCCGGTGTCAGGGGGATGATGTGTCACAGCAGCGGTGACCCGGTCCGTGGCCCTGGGCCCCAATATCAATGGCTGTGATGTTTGTAATGTAGTTTATAAGGGAAAGTTCGTGACGCCACCTGTGGTGTTTGGCAAGTGAGGTGTTAGCCAACGCTGCGTGCAGATCCTCTGGGGCTGATGGTGTGTGTCGCAGCTTAGATGGTGTAGCTCCCCACAGGTGAAGCTGTGACCCCAGGGCAGTGTATAGGTGGTTGGCACGGGGATGTAGCAGTGCCGACAGGGTAGGAAGCAGACACGACACAGCGGGGTGCAATTTCTGTACCTTTACTCGATAACTGCAGTCCAGGGTCCTGATTACAGATGGTATTGGAGCAGGCTAGCCTGGAAGCAACTCAGGGATTCTCTCTCTCAGACGGGCTGTGCAGTCTCCTTCCTAGCGCTTGTGTGGTTGTGAAGCACTCCAGTACTCAGTTACTCTGAAGTTCCTCCTGTCAGATGTTCCTAAAATTCCACTTGCACGGCAGACAGCTGTAGCCTCTCTCTCTCTGGGACTCCTCTCTCTCTCTGAATCCCCGGCTCTCTATCCGTTTTGCTGTTGTGCCTCAAGTCTTGGATGGAAGTAGGGCATTTACAGCCTCCTACTCCTCTGGTATCTGTGGCAGGACCGTTAGTATCCGTACCACCATGGAGACCAGACTCCAGTTCTCTGCGCTCTCAAGCTGAGGGACCTCGCCTTCCACTGCTCAACCTCCAGCTTCGCATTCCATGTCTGCACACTTCACCCTCTGCAGACTAACTACCTCCTACCTCCTCCTGGCCCACAGAGAGCACTCCTCCCCTGAATCCTGGGTTAGAGCTCCCCCTGCTGGCCAGGAGTGGAACTGTGTTGCATGTATGGATTGACTGTGAGAGAGACCCATCATTGCCTCCAAGCCTGGCATTACCCTCCCCTGGAGGAAGGCAAAGCCAGTGTGGCGACCATACTCCTGGGGGCGCCACATATATACCTGTACACCACCGGTGTACCTTTAACCTTTTTTTACCTTTACCCAAGTGTTGTGTATATACCTGTACACCACCGGTGTTTTTCTTTTTTATTTTACTTACCACTAAAGAAAAAAATTAAACACAATAAAATTGTTTTTAAGCAAAAAAATTTTTTTTTTGACAATTTTTAACACAGTATTTACAGATGCCGGTATTGTTGGGTGGCGATATCATCGGAGGGGTTAACAGGGTTGACCACATCGATGGGGGGGAGGACTGGGACCAAGGTTGGTGAGGATCAGAAGTGGAAGGGGGGTTTAAAACATGAGGTTGAGATGGGAGTTGATGGACAGAGGAGGTTTGTGGGAACATTGAAGGTGTGGCTGGGGGTGGGTATGGTGAGGTCATTGGGGTATAATGCAGTGGGGAAGGAAGGTACTGGGAAGAATGGAATGGGGAATTGGAGAAAGGAGAAGGAGTGGTGGGAGGATGGACGGTGGGAGGATGGACGGTGGGAGGATGGACGGAGGGAGGATGGACGGTGGAATGAGAAGGTGATGGAATGGGTAGATTGGGAGACTGCAGTGACTAGAGCATTGTGACAGGCTTGCATCACATGCATCTGCAGGTGAGGATTTAAATCTTCCATTTGCCGGACAACTGACTGAAAAAAAATATGTCTCGGCGCCTGGTTTGACTCTGAATTAATCCGCTCCATATAACTTCTGAGTTCCATGATATTTTGATTTATCATGTTCAACCTAGAAGTTATCTGCTGTCCTAAAAGTCAGAATGCATTCTGGATGGTTGAATTCAGATTCAAACAGTCAGACAAAGTCATCCTTTCCTGACCTCTCAGACGCTGCCGTCCAGAACCAAAAGTTGGTAGAGATGTTGCGGCAGTGTCAGAGGGGTGGGGTAAAGGGTGCTGTAAATCGTCACCTGCAGCTTCATGTGATGAAGACTGCCCTGCTGGTCCAGTGCTGGTGGATGGGAAAGAGGGACGAGACAAGAGGGAAGGTACAGAGGGGTCGGATACCTCGATGTGGTCCCCGGTGGCGGTCACCGAAGGGATCCCTCCAGAGGGAGGCAACTCGGAAGCAGGCTCCCGAGTGCTGCAGATGGTGCTATAAAAGAGAAAAAAAAGATATATTAATATATTGATATTTCATTTGGAATGGCTGAAAAAAAAAATTAGGTTAAACATGTTAACATTTATACTACAGAAATGGTGTGTGGAATATTTACCTTCTGCTCACCATCGCCGACCGGAGGAACGGCAGGGCTCTGTAGTGTTTATACCGGCTGCTCCTGCGTCCTCTCGACCCACTCGGGGCCTGCATCTCCTTGTTGAAGTCCCTCTTTAAAGAGATCCCTGAGTGACCGCCACCGTATGATAACCCTGCCACCTGTGAAGCAAAAAAAAAAGTGGTTAGTATTCGACACTTCACATGCTGTAATATAAGTTACTGAAATTGGAATACTTATGAACAAAACCCCTGGCCCTCGCATCGAGCTCCTCCCAGTTCTCTATAACCTCCAAGCACACTTCATCCCAAAGCCGTCGGGTGGTTGGTTGGTTGGCATGGTAGCGGTTTGCCATGTCCCAAAGTGATTATCCCCTCTTCGACTGGTCTGTTGGGAGCACGCTGTGAAACCTGTGGAAAAAAAAAAAAAGGAATATTAAATTCAGACACATGAGGTTCATTAATCAATCACCCAAATGAAGTGTAACTTACTGTTCGCCGACCACCGGAAGCATCACCTCGATGACGCTGGGATGTCCTGGGAGTCACCCTAGTGCGGGCACCGGATTGTGAAGACTGTAATAATTTTTTTTTTTATATGCTTGGATGGATGCGTAGTTATTGTGTGTGCTGTGATGAATGTTTGTGTTGGGTGTAGCATTATGTATGTCAGTGTTTGTATCTGCTAAACTTACACTCTGCACGCCCCCTCCTTGCATTTCTCCACCCTGCATGTCTCCTCCTGGAAGCTCCTCAGATTCAGCTTCCTGTGAAAACATAATACATGCATATAGGGTTAAAAAAAAGTTTAAAATAAGCGTAAAATAAAAACATTATTTATATTACCTCAGTTTGCTGATGATGTGAGGGGGGGCTCCCAGAAGAAGACATTATTGCTGTGGCCTGGCTTGTGGGTCTGCTGCGGTCTGGCTTGCGGGTCTGCTGCAGCCTGGCTTGCTGGTCTGCTGTGGCCTGGCTTGCGGGGTGTGATGCGGTCTGGCTGGCGGGTCCTTCCTGAACGGATCTGCAAGTATAAAGACACTTGTTAAGCTACTATACAAAGGGTAACAAAAGCTTTCAGGCCTTTATACTTACTGGGAAAATTGAATTCTTTTCTCTCTCTGCTGGAGCCTGGCTTGCGGGTCTGCTGTGGCCTGGCTAGCAGGTTTGCTGCGGCCTGGCTGGTGGATTCTTCCTGAACGGATCTGCAAGTATAAAGACACTTGTTAAGCTACTATACAAAGGATAACAAAAGCTTTCAGGCCTTTATGCTTACTGGGAAAATTGAATTCTTTTCTCTCTCTGCTGCGGCCTGGCTTGCGGGTCTGCTGAGGCCTGGCTGGCGGGTTTGCTGCAGTCTGGTAGGCGGGTCCTTCCTGAACGGATCTGCAAGTGTAAATACACTTGTTAAGCTACTATACAAAGGATAACAAAAGCTTTTAGGCCTTTATACTTACTGGGAAATTTGAATTCTTTTCTCTCTCTGCTGCAGCCTGGCTGGCGGGTTTGCTGCAGTCTGGCTGGCGGGTTCTTCCTGAACGGATCTGCAAGTATAAAGAGACTTGTTAAGCTACTATACAAAGGATAACAAAAGCTTTCAGGCCTTTATACTTACTGGGAAAATTGAATTCTTTTCTCTCTCTGCTGCGTACTGGTTTGCGGGTACCTCCTGAACGGATCTGAAAGTATAAACACACTTGTAATGCTAGTATATAAAAGATAATTAAAAAAAATGTGCAATGCGCAACCTTCCCAACCCTACACCTAGTTTTCCCCATTAAAAAAAAAAACTAAAAAAAAACATCGGTATTACAGGTATACCCACACTTTAAAGTGATATGGTTTTGGTATTGCATGTGTGTGATTCCCTGCTGCAGAGTTAACTGAAAATCTATCAGTGAGCATATTCCACACTTAAAGTCACGTTGTTTAGGTATTGCATGTATACCCACACTTAAAGTTACCTTGTTTAGATATTGCACGTATGCCCACACTTAACTTGACCTTGTTTAGGTATTGCACGTACACCCACACTTAACGTGACCTTGTTTAGGATTTACACGTATACCCACACTAACGTGACCTGGTTTTACAATGATACTACATACAGTTTTTGGAAACAGCTTTTATTTATTATAATTTTTTTTTTTAGTTTTCTTTTTTTTTTACAAGTAGGAGCTACTATGCTCTTTATTTTAAATGCCACAGTACATGAAAAAAAATAAATTGCTGAACACATGCTACAGTGACACCACATACAAAACCAGTCACACCACATACAATACACACATAACACACAATCACAAGAAGGCCATACACACACACAGGTAGTACACACACACACACAGGTAGTACACACACACACAAACACAGGTAGTAGACACACACACACACAGGTAGTACACACACACACGTAGTACACACACACACACACACAGGCAAGCCACAGACACACACAGAAATGCCACACACAAATAGGTTATACTCACACTTGCAGGCGTCTTTGCTGGAAGGCTGTTAGTGCTGGCACTGGCAGGCCTCTTGGTCCTGGCTCGGTGGTGTAGGCCTCTTGGTCCTGACTTGTTGTTGGCAGGTGCTGGCTTCTTGTGGCAGGCCTCTTGATGCTGGCAGATGCTGGCTGGCAGGCTGTGTCTGGTATGTTCTCTTCTCTTCTGTCTTGGTGCTGGTACTGCATGTCTGGGCTCAATTAGCCCACCTTATATAGTTTTGGACTGTCTGGAAAAGTATCTTTTTTTCTGAGCATGCTCAGTGCGAAAAAGCGGATTCCGCTGGCAGATTCAGGTAAATGGCGGATCCGCCACCCATAGGCGGCCATTCTATCGAATGGCGGACGATGGCGGATCCGCAAGTGATCCGCCATTTTGACGCAGACAAAAAACGTTACAAAGTCCGTCCACTTCAGACAGAATCCACCAGAAATCTGGCGGATCCGCCAAATAGCGGAAGTAACGGACGACCATCCACCAAAATCCGCCACTAATGTAATTCAATGGGAAAAAACGGCGGATCCGCCAACAAAATAGCGGATCCGCCATTTTCAAAAATTGGTGGATTTTGACTGACATCGAAAAACTGAAGTGTGAAACAGGCCTTAGAAGCAAATTAATTTAGTTTCTTAGATTGCCTCCATTAACCCTGTGTCGCGCGTAATAGGCCTGACAGTCACAGCTCACACATTTTTATTTCCCTTTCCTCTGCAAGGATGCAGTATCTTCTTTTCTTTAGGTCCTGCGTGAAGCATCCCCACTGAGGTTTACAGTCATTCTTGTGGAGAGCAGGTGTGACCTCCGTGGCCTCTTAGGCTCATTGTGCCTGAAGGTTCTCACTTTTGAAGGATCACACTTTATGGCTATTTTCATCACAATTGTTTGTTTTGCTCATTTTATGAATGAATAATGCAAAGTTTATCGATATTTCATAGAAATAAGTAGGGTTTTCTAACAAATAAGAGGGTTTTTATTTAGAAAGGGCCACATTCCGCCTTAAAAAGTAATCATCTTTGATATGATATGATATAATACGATCTGCCAACCTTGCTTTTCTCTTTTGCCAAAGTGTTTGTCAAGGTTCCACCCCTCAATGTGTGTGGGATGCAGTTACTGACAGCTCGGCCATCCAATCTGGTATATGGGTGTGCTTAAGCTGTCAGTACTTTGATTGACAGCTTGGCAAACCAATCTGGTTCAGGGGTGTGCTGAGTTGTCAGCGTGTTGATTGAGAGCTCGACTATCCAATTTGAGACTGTGAGTCGTTGACTGTCTCCAGGTGTTCACTATTCCAGGTAATTGCCATGTTTCTTAACTTATATATTCCAGGAGAAAAGGAGTGATTGAATCCAAAAGGATTTATTTATTATTAAACAAATTACCAATTTATTAATACAAAAACACATAGAAATATGCAATAATCATAGCACAGTTGCTCATAATATATGACGTCAAAAGCCAGGAGAGATAAGTGGGGATAATCAACAAGGCACCATCATGCTGAAGCCATTTGTGAAAGTATGGCCCCTAAATGAAATACCGCTATCTCTATAAAGTATTATCAAGATCATAATAGATCTATAGTGGCGGAGGGCCCCACACAAAGGCTCAGCATGTGTAAACGATGGTAGAGGTGTAACACGTTCCGCAGTGCATCATTGTGCCCTAATGGCAGAATGGCCAAAAGACAGGAACGCTTACCTAATGGTGCACAAGTCCCCCAGGTGGTGACAAGAACGCTCCGACGCGCGTTTCACGCTTCCCAATAGCGCTTTCTCAAGGAGCTGTATCTAGTACTGACGCAGGACCTTTTGTATCCATGGTGATAGTCACATGTCTGCCCATGTGACGTAAATGCACCAATCGTCAGTGGCCATAGCGGCGCATGCGTCGTGACGTCATCCGGCTCACACACATGGAGATACGTGCCCAGCACCGAACGCAGGCACAGGGACTCAAGGTCACCGGCGCCTGCGCTAACGGCACAGAGGGGCGCCACCTCCATGCAGGGAGACACGGAGGGCACTGAGCGCATGCGCACGACCGCAAAATGATAGTATCACCATGGGCAAAATTACCATATATATGTGACTACATAAGATATGTATAAGACCACATGCAACATTAGAAACAGTTAATATATATAACCATATAAAATATATATGTGTTAACATAAAACGTACAACACTGGACAAATACAATTTTAGCCCCAAACCCCACACAGGTCAACTATGGAATCATTAATGTAAACAACATATTAATAATATAATCCCATCTTCATAGGAGAGGGTTCCAGTACGGTATCCAATCGTCATATATCCAGTTGCAACTGTATGGCTGGAGCCAAAGAAAAGGACAGATAGATCCATACATCCAGACCAGCAACAAAATACATAAAACTACAAGATAAAAATAAACAGAAAAAATGTTAAAACCAATAAAAACCGCAACCATGGGGAATGATAAACAGTGGTAGACCCAGCCGCAGAAAAATAGCAATTACAGGAAAGAGGCAAAGCTCAGAGACTCATTGAGACCTTTCGGGGTTAACGTGTCTAACATCACAATCCACTTGGCTTCTTTTTGCGCCAAAATTTTCTTATAATTACCGGCCCTAATCCCTAAATGCACCCTATCAATCCCCCTAACCATAAATGTCTGTGGATCACAGTTGTGCATCAATTTAAAATGGTGGGGGATCGTCTTTAGGGTAGTAAGATCGGTCACCGTCCTAGCCGCTAGAATATCACGCACGTGTTTACGAATCCTCACGCGGAGTTCTCTAGAGATTAAACCAACATATATAAGAGGACATCCGCAGACAGCATAATACACAACATTAGTGCTGCCACATGATATACGTTCAGTAATTCGAAATTCTCTCGAACCGTTTGAGTCATGAAACGTGGAACACCGTGAGACATTCCGGCATGCAAGGCAGTGGCCACACGGGACAGAGCCGGCCACTGGGCCCCTAGTACCAAATGGGTTGGTTGAATCAGGAACATAATGGCTCCTAACAAGGAGGTCCTTTAGGTTCTTAGACCTTCTTGAGGTCATCAAAGGATAATCTCCAATGACCTGATTCAATACTGGTTCAGATCTCAAAATGGCCCAGTGTTTAGTGAGAATATCTCGCATATGGTCCCATTCATGATTATGAGTGGAGATAAAGCGAGACGGACCCGAACATCGAAGGGTACTCCCCCTACCAGAATCCACTCTACCAGTTTGTGCACGCGGGTACAGTAAATCCCTTCTTGTAGTTCTCCTTGCCCGGTCATAACCCCTCCGTATACACCTGTTACTATAACCGCGATCTTGAAATCGTGTTTTCAGATCGCGGGCCTGTTTCTCAAATTTAACTTCTGTGGAGCATATCCGCCTCATCCGTAGGAATTGCCCGACCGGAACGGCCCTAATGGTGGACTGATTATGTGCAGATTTGGCGTGAAGCAAGGCATTCACCGAGGTTGATTTTCTATATACATCGGTCTGAATGTAACCTCCATGATCCACCTCCAAAGTGACATCCAAGAAGTCAATAGACCTCGGGTCACATTTGTAGGTGAGTTTGATGTTGAAATTATTAACATTGAGACACGCCATAAAGTCCCCGAGCTGCTGCGCAGTCCCATCCCAAAAGAATAACACATCATCAATATAGCGGTGCCAGCACAGCACATGAGAGGCGGCCGGCACGCCTCCATCGCCAAAAATGAATCTCTCCCACGAACCGAGGAAGAGATTAGGGTACGAAGGCGCGCAGGCCGCACCCATGGCTGTGCCGCACCGCTGAAGATAGAATTGATCCTTGAATACGAAAAAATTATGAGTAAGGACAAAGCGCAGCAGCTCTAGGATCAATTCGCACAGGGAGCCGTCCAGGCCGGACATTCCCAGGAAGAGACGGACCGCATCCACACCTAAAGTATGATCAATGCAGGTGTAGAGGGATTCGACATCAGCCGTGACAAGGAGAGTATGAGTATCCACAAGAACGCCATCGACCCATGTAAGGACGTTCGTCGTGTCTTTGATATAGGAGGGTAACAGTTCCACCAAAGGTTTTAAATAGTAGTCCAAAAATTTGCATACTGGATCACAGAGACCCCCTATACCAGACACGATCGGACGCCCGGGGGGTCGAGGACGTTCTTGTGGATTTTAGGCAAGAGGTAAAAAGTTGGTGTCCTAGGGTACTTGACCAATAGTCCCTCAAACACTGTCTTGGTAATAATATCTTTATCCAGAGCACAAACCAAGATCCGCTGGAGTGAGAGTGAGAAAGAGGTGGTGGGATTATACGACAACTTCTCATATGTATGAGGATTCCTCAGTTGTCTATACACCTCGCTCTCATATAAATTTGTAGGCCATACCACGATGTTCCCACCCTTGTCAGCGGGCTTGAACAATACCCCTGGGATTGACTGTAGTTCTGTAATAGCCCGTCGTTGTTTATAAGTTAGATTGTCAAATCTCCGCCGAGAGGGAAGTTTTTTAAAATCCTCGATAACCAACTTTGTAAAGATGTCAATGGTGGGACACAATGACAAGGGTGGGAACCTCGTGGATCTGGGTAAAACACTCTGAGGAAACTTACCCCGGGTAGGTGGCTCTTGTTCCCCGAGGAGATCCTCAAGAGCGCGAAGTGCCTCTCTCTCACTCTCACTCATCGTCTCTCCACTATCGTCTCTATGGTGTAGTTTTTGCAGCAATAGTTTTCGCGAAAAGAGATGTAAATCCTTTAGTGCTAGGAAAAAGTTAAAAGAGTTAGTTGGGGAAAAGGTCAAGCCCTTACTCAAGACCTCAAGATGCAACTGTCTATGGAAGAAGACTCTGTTTTACAGGCTAGTAATTTTAAGGATAATTCAACATGTGGTTCTACGTCAGGACGTGTAATGACTCGTCAGTTGGCTAGGAACAAAAATGCCACTGGGCGTGCAAATGAGGGCCGTGCTACTAATCTGCAGGTGATTAATCTCTCGTCATATGGTCTCACTCAGTTGCATCTTGAGGTCTTGAGTAAGGGCTTGACCTTTTCCCCAACTAACTCTTTTAACTTTTTCCTAGCACTAAAGGATTTACATCTCTTTTCACGAAAACTATTGCTGCGAAAACTACACCATAGAGACGATAGTGGAGAGACGATGAGTGAGAGTGAGAGAGAGGCACTTCGCGCTCTTGAGGATCTCCTCGGGGAACAAGAGCCACCTACCCGGGGTAAGTTTCCTCAGAGTGTTTTACCCAGATCCACGAGGTTCCCACCCTTGTCATTGTGTCCGGCCATTGACATCTTTACAAAGTTGGTTATCGAGGATTTTAAAAAAACTTCTCTCTCGGCGGAGATTTGACAATCTAACTTATAAACAACGACGGGCTATTACAGAACTACAGTCAATCCCAGGGGTATTGTTCAAGCCCGCTGACAAGGGTGGGAACATCGTGGTATGGCCTACAAATTTATATGAGCGCGAGGTGTGTAGACAACTGAGGAATCCTTATACATATGAGAAGTTGTCGTATAATCCCACCACCTCTTTCTCACTCTCACTCCAGCGGATCTTGGTTTGTGCTCTGGATAAAGATATTATTACCAAGACAGTGTTTGAGGGACTATTGGTCAAGTACCCTAGGACACCAACTTTTTACCTCTTGCCTAAAATCCACAAGAACGCCCTCGACCCCCCGGGCCGTCCGATCGTGTTAATAATTTCAACATCAAACTCACCTACAAATGTGACCCGAGGTCTATTGACTTCTTGGATGTCACTTTGGAGGTGGATCATGGAGGTTACATTCAGACCGATGTATATAGAAAATCAACCTCGGTGAATGCCTTGCTTCACGCCAAATCTGCACATAATCAGTCCACCATTAGGGCCGTTCCGGTCAGGCAATTCCTACGGATGAGGCGGATATGCTCCACAGAAGTTAAATTTGAGAAACAGGCCCGCGATCTGAAAACACGATTTCAAGATCGCGGTTATAGTAACAGGTGTATACGGAGGGGTTATGACCGGGCAAGGAGAACTACAAGAAGGGATTTACTGTACCCGCGTGCACAAACTGGTAGAGTGGATTCTGGTAGGGGGAGTACCCTTCGATGTTCGGGTCCGCCTCGCTTTATCTCCACTCATAATCATGAATGGGACCATATGCGAGATATTCTCACTAAACACTGGGCCATTTTGAGATCTGAACCAGTATTGAATCAGGTCATTGGAGATTATCCTTTGATGACCTCAAGAAGGTCTAAGAACCTAAAGGACCTCCTTGTTAGGAGCCATTATGTTCTTGATACAACCAATCCATTTGGTACTAGGGGCCCAGTGGCCGGCTCTGTCCCGTGTGGCCACTGCCTTGCATGCCGGAATGTCTCACGGTGTTCCACGTTTCATGACTCAAACGGTTCGAGAGAATTTCGAATTACTGAATGTATATCATGTGGCAGCACTAATGTTGTGTATTATGCTGTCTGCGGATGTCCTCTTATATATGTTGGTTTAACCTCTAGAGAACTCCGCGTGAGGATTCGTGAACACGTGCGTGACATTCTAGCGGCTAGGACGGTGACCGATCTTACTACCCTAAAGACGATCCCCCACCATTTTAAATTGATGCACAACTGTGATCCACAGACATTTATGGTTAGGGGGATTGATAGGGTGCATTTAGGGATTAGGGCCGGTAATTATAAGAAAATTTTGGCGCAAAAAGAAGCCAAGTGGATTGTGATGTTAGACACGTTAACCCCGAAAGGTCTCAATGAGTCTCTGAGCTTTGCCTCTTTCCTGTAATTGCTATTTTTCTGCGGCTGGGTCTACCACTGTTTATCATTCCCCATGGTTGCGGTTTTTATTGGTTTTAACATTTTTTCTGTTTATTTTTATCTTGTAGTTTTATGTATTTTGTTGCTGGTCTGGATTTATGGATCTATCTGTCCTTTTCTTTGGCTCCAGCCATACAGTTGCAACTGGATATAAGACGATTGGATACCGTACTGGAACCCTCTCCTATGAAGATGGAATTATATTATTAATATGTTGTTTACATTAATGATTCCATAGTTGACCTGTGTGGGGTTTGGGGCTAAAATTGTATTTGTCCAGTGTTGTACGTTTTATGTTAACACATATATATTTTATATGGTTATATATATTAACTGTTTCTAATGTTGCATGTGGTCTTATACATATCTTATGTAGTCACATATATATGGTAATTTTGCCCATGGTGATACTATCATTTTGCGGTCGTGCGCATGCGCTCAGTGCCCTCCGTGTCTCCCTGCATGGAGGTGGCGCCCCTCTGTGCCGTTAGCGCAGGCGCCGGTGACCTTGAGTCCCTGTGCCTGCATTCGGTGCTGGGCGCGTATCTCCATGTGTGTGAGCCGGATGACGTCACGACGCATGCGCCGCTATGGCCACTGACGATTGGTGCATTTACGTCACATGGGCAGACATGTGACTATCACCATGGATACAAAAGGTCCTGCGTCAGTACTAGATACAGCTCCTTGAGAAAGCGCTATTGGGAAGCGCGAAACGCGCGTCGGAGCCTTCTTGTCACCACCTGGGGGACTTGTGCACCATTAGGTAAGCGTTCCTGTCTTTTGGCCATTCTGCCATTAGGGCACAATGATGCACTGCGGAACGTGTTACACCTCTACCATCGTTTACACATGCTGAGCCTTTGTGTGGGGCCCTCCGCCACTATAGATCTATTATGATCTTGATAATACTTTATAGAGATAGCGGCATTTCATTTAGGGGCCATACTTTCACAAATGGCTTCAGCATGATGGTGCCTTGTTGATTATCCCCACTTATCTCTCCTGGCTTTTGACGTCATATATTATGTGCAACTGTGCTATGATTATTGCATATTTCTATGTGTTTTTGTATTAATAAATTGGTAATTTGTTTAATATTAAATAAATCCTTTTGGATTCAATCACTCCTTTTCTCCTGGAATATATATGTATGCATGGAGTGGAACCACATATTATGGCAGATTATCACTTCAGGATACTGCCATTTATTTTTTGTAACGTATTGGGCTATTCTGTTGTACTAATTATGTTTCTTAACTTGCCTGACTTTGGACTTCGTTCTGACCATCCGCCTGTTTAACCCCTTCAGCTCTGATCCATGATTATCCCGGTACTCTGACCTCGGACTGTTACCTGACTACGCTTTTGTCTCTACCTTCTGTTTATGACATACCCTCCTGGCTTCTGACCTTGAACTACTTGACCACTCTGACTCATGGCTTGGGCATGAGAAGTGAGTAGCATCACAGTGTTTCTTCTGCTGAACTTTTAATGTTTGAATCTGAGTGAATGTAACTCCAGTTGTATCCAAATGCCTTACAATTTTTCAATTTTTTTTCCTAATTTTAATGTTTAGTATTAGTTAGGCTAGGTTCACATTGCGTTAGGGGCATCTGTTTAACGGATCCGTTAAAAGAATGCTCTAAAGCAGATGTCACTTTTGACATCATTTGTGACCATAGCGCTAACGTATGCGCTAACGCATGGTAGCAGTTCGTTACCATGCGCTACCATGCGTTATCCCATACAGGTCTATGCACGCATCCATTCGCTGTGGGCTAGATCCGACGTACCCTCGAACGCTGTAGACCGTGTACGAGGGTACATCATGAATTAAAGCATGATCGCTAGTGCATACCGATTTTGGCATGCGTTAGGATGCGTTACTGTCATTGCAGGCAATGTGCGCGCTAGCGCATCCGTTACATAGCGTTAGTGCCACTATGCAACGGATGCCGTTAGCGCATTGCCTTTAACGCAATGTGAACCCAGCCTTAGGTCCTGGAAATTGGAGGCTATTTGGCGGTAGTTGTGAAATTGTAAGTTGTAATACTTTTTGTTTTATTATGTTTATGGATATTAAGTGTTTGCTTTTTGCATCTGATTTTGTGTATTCTCTTTTAATACAGCCCTAAGGTCGATGATTATATTTAGAGCCCAGAAATTGCGATAAGACAGTTTTGCTTATACAAAGTTAAAGTAATATGCTTTAATGGAAACTTGCCAAGTCAAACTTATAAATTTAGTACATTTCTGTGAGCTTATTCTTCTCATCGTAGACACCTACTGCTTATGACTAGTGTTGAGCGATACCATCCGATATCGTGAAATATCGGATCGGATTGGATCGGACCAATACCCAAAAAGTATCGGATATCGCCGATTCCGATACCGGAAACCAATGCAAGTCAATGGGACAGAAATATCGGAATTAAAATAAACCCTTTCTTTCCTTGTAGGTTAATTCTACATGAAGGAAAACAACTAAGAATAATGTAGGATGTATTGGGGGAGGTGGAGGAGACATTAAAGGCATAGAGGTTTAGCCCAATCAAATGTAATACCAGGAATTATTTTTTTTAAGACGTTCGGAGTTACAAAGATATTGACTATGTTAACCTTTTTTATACTTTGTCAGATATGTATGTTTCACTACTACCATGCTCTTAACCTTCTTTTTTACTTCTCCCACACTTTCTCCTTCATGATCCTCAGCAGCAGCAGCATCTTTTTCATCAACTTCTTCTTCACCTTATTTATCTTCTTCTTCTTCACCTTTTTCCTATTATTCTTTTTTTTACATTCTTCATATTCTTCTTTTTCAACTATTATTCTTCTTCATATTCTACTTATTCATCTTCTTCCTATTCTTCTTCTTCATCAAATTCTTATTTGTGACAGGCATTCCTGTAGTTATCTATAAAAGTTTGAAGATTACACCTTCCATTCTGCCTGTCACAAAAGATTTACAACAGGATTTGTCTGCGTTCAGCTTGGCCTGCAGCAGCAGGCATTTTCCAGTGGCACCATGAGGAGGAACGGACTCACCCCCATACACTGCTTAGTCTTCTTCTGCTTATAATTTAGATAATATCTTTTGCTCTGATTTTTAGTCTTATGCCTAATGTTCTTCTGCTTTTTGTTCTGCTTCTTGGTCTTCTGCTTCTTGGTCTTCTGTCTCTTGTTGTTCTGTATCTTGGTGGTTGTCTTCATGTTCTTTGTCCTCTTGGTCATCTTCAGGGTCATCTTTTTGGTCTTCTTCGGGGTGGTCTTCAGGGTCGTCGTCTTCAGGGTCATCGTCTTCGGGGTCGTCGTCTTCTTCGGGGTGGTCTTCAGGGTCGTCGTCTTCAGGGTCGTCATCAGGGAGATCCAGAGTGATTACCAAAAACCATTTCAAAAAGCTTGAACTTGGAAATGTAGCAGAAGGTACAAGAAGGCTGAGGAACTGCCGAGAACCAGCTGACAGTACTGGAACCCAGATAGGTAGCAGAAGGAACAAGAGCCAATGGCACTACCGAGGACCAGCTGATGGTACTGGAACACGGTTACTAAGCAGGAGGTACCTGTGCTAGAAAGCACTACCAAGGACCAGCAGACGTTGCTGGAACTCGGATACCGAGAAGGAGGCACCTAAGCCAAAGGCACTGCCGAGAACCAGCTGACGGTACTGGAACCCAGATGGGTGGCAGAAGCTACAAGAGCCAATGGAACTACCGAGGACCAGCTGACGTTGCTGGAACCTGGAGGGGCAGCAGAGGGAACAAGAGCCAATGGCACTACCGAGGACCAGCTGATGGCACTGGTACCCGGTTACTAAGCAGGAGGTACCTGTGCTAGAAAGCACTACCAAGGACCAGCAGACGTTGCTGGAACTCGGATACCAAGAAGGCGGCACCTAAGCCAAAGGCACTGCCGAGAACCAGCTGACGGTACTGGAACCCAGATGGGTAGCAGAAGGTAACCATGAAAAACAAAGTTGCAAGGCCGCGAGCCGACCGCAGTTACCGAAACCCACAGTCCTACAGGGGGTGCTTGTCCTATTGGCCCTACGGAACCAGACTTTATTGACAGATCCCGCAGCCCACATAGGAAGCACCTAAACTGCAGGCACCATAGAGTCGGCTAACCCGACCGCAACACGACAGGACAACGTATTGGTGGCAAAGTGACGTTGACACTACCCAAAAACAGCTGGCGTGCTGGAACCAGGCTGGGCAGGAGGGAGTACCCGTGCCAAAGACACTGCCGGGAACCAGCCGGCGGTGCTGGAACCAAGGGTAAATACTACAAACAGAGTGGAGACAGAGGCCTAATTGGAGCAAGTTTAAAATCTGTAGTTGCGTAAGTGTGGACAGAGCAGAAGAAATTGCCGGACACACAGCTGGGGATCAGCTGACATTACTGAACCCCAATAACACTGGAGCATAAGTTGACTGTGCAGACGGCACTTCTGAGCAGCAACTGGTGGTGTTGGAGCCCAGGGTCAATCAGTGTGTAGGCTGAGGTCTACACGGAGCAAGTTTAATATGTGATGTTGTGTGAATGTGGACGGAGCAGGAGATATTGCCGGACACACAGCAGGGGAGCAGCTGGCGTTACTGAACCCCACTAACACAGGAGCTAGTGTTTTTCTCTGTGCAGATGACACTTCTGAGCAGCAACTGGCAGTGTTGGAGCCCAGGGTCAATCAGGGTGTAGGCTGAGGCCTAATTGGAGCAAGTTTAATATCTGATGTAGTGTGAATGTGGAGGGAGCAGGTGACATTGCCGAACACACAGCAAGGGAGCAGCTGGCATTACTGAACCCCACTAACACAGGAGCTAGTGTTTTTCTCTGTGCAGACGGCACTTCTGTGCGGCAACTGGTGGTGTTGGAGCCCTTGGTCAATCAGTGTGTAGGCTGAGGCCTACATGGAGCAAGTTTAATATGTGATGTTGTGTGAATGTGGACGGAGCAGGAGATATTGCCGTACACACAGAAGGGGAGCAGCTGGCATTACTGAACCCCACTAACACAGGAGCTAGTGTTTTTCTCTGTGCAGATGGCACTTCTGAGCGGCAACTGGTGGTGTTGGAGCCCAGGGTCAATCAGTGTGTAGGCTGAGGCCTACATAGAGCAAGTTTAATATGTGATGTTGTGTGAATGTGGATGGAGCAGGAGATATTGCCGGACACACAGCAGGGGAGCAGCTGACGTTACTGAACCCCAATTACACAGGAGCTAGTGTTTTTCTGTGCAGACGGCACTTCTGAGCAGCAACTGGCGGTGTTGGAGCCCAGGGATTACAGTTATTGTTGTAGAAACATGCACATAACAGGAGACCTGGATAATGTTGCCAACCAATTATTTAATCTGGAAGAGGACTGGCAAATTCCGGCGAGATCCAGGCCTTGTTCATTTTCAGAAAAGTAAGCCAGTCAACGTTATCGGAGGATAGTCGCATGCGACGATCTCTTAGTACACCACCTGCGGCACTAAAGACGCGTTCCGATAATACACTAGCAGCAGGGCAAGCCAGCACCTCCAATGCATACTGGCTAAGCTCTGGCCATGTATCCAGCTTAGAGACCCAAAACTTGAAGGGGGAAGAGCCGTCTGGGAGTACACTGACAGGGAAAGACATGTAGTCTGTCACCATCTGATGGAAACGTTGCCTCCTGCTGACTGGAGCCGTCTGTGATGGTGTAGACAGCTGTGGCGGGGACACAAAACTATTCCACATTTGGGCCATACTGGTCTTGCCTTGTGCTGAGGCGCTGCTTCTGCTCCCTCTTTGGGCAGAGCTTCCTCCACTGCCTCGATGCACAGAACTGCTTTGTAAAGCACTAGCAGCACTGCTCACGGGTGGAATGAGAACATGATGGAATGCACCAGTGTGTCTTGTACGCCCGCATTTTACGCTCCCGCTTCAACGGTGTTATGAGGCTTTGCAAGTTGTCCCGGTAGCGAGGATCTAGGAGGGTGTACACCCAATAATCAGCCGTGTTGAGAATGTGGGCAATGCGGCGGTTGTTTCTCAGGCACTGCAGCATGAAATCATCCATGTGCTGCAGACTCCCAACTGGCCAAGAAACGCTGTCCCCTGCTTGAGGCGTCATCTCTGCCTGCTCTGAATCACCCCACCCTCGCTCTACATACTGACTACTAGAGCACTGTGTACCTCCCTCCTCTGGAGAGATGTCTTCCTCCTCCATTGACTCCTCCTCATCCTCCTCACAAAGTGTCCCCTTCCTAGGCCTTTGTGAGGAACCACGTTGCGCAGATTGTCCAGAAGCAGATGGCATTTGTGACTCCTCATCCTCCACCTCTTCCAAAACCTCCTCCCTTAGTGCTTGCAGTGTTTTTTGAAGCAGGCAGATAAGGGGGACAGTCATGCTGACTAGTGCATCATCTGCACGCGCCATCCGCGTGGATCATCGAAGGCACGCAAAACGTGGCAGATGTCCTTCATAGAGGCCCACTCAGTGGTGGTGAAGTGTGAACGGCGCACAGTACGACTTGTTTGCGCCTGATGCAGCTGGTACTCCATTACTGCTGCCTGCTGCTCACACAACCGCTCCAACATATGTAACGTTGAATTCCACCTGGTGGGTAGGTCAAATATAATGCGATGTTCCGGAAGGCAATAGATGAGGCTACAAAAAATAGGCTAATACTAATATGGCTGGGGCTGCAGGGCACAAGCTAGCAGAAAGGCTCCTCTATCTACTCCTATATAGTGTTTGCAACCAATCTTGCTGGATACGGATGGAGGCACACTAATAGGAGAAATTCAGGAAAAATAAGCAGCACTACAGCAAAAACGGACAATGTATGAGGCAGTGACGCATGCTGAGCGGACTACAACCAGAGGTGGCTGCAGACCACACTACAGCGTGAGCTGCACTCACACACAGAGACCTCACAGGCAGCCGTGAACAATGCAGAGAACTGGGCACTAGCACTGAAAGGCTCCGCTATCTACTCCTATAGTGTTTGCAACCAATGTAGATGGATACGGGTGGAAGCACACTAATAGGAAAAATCTGGAAAAATGAGCAGCAATAAAACAAAAAAAGGACTATGTATGAGGCAGTGACGCACGCTGAGCGGACTACAACTAGAGGTGGCTGCAGAACACTACAGCGTGAGCTGCACTCACACGCACAGACATTGCAGACAGCTGTGAACAGCGCTGCAAGGCAAAAGAAAGCTTCACACAGTGGTTGCTAAATTAGCCTGGGTAAAGCACAATATAGCTAATCAATATCTCTAACTGTCCCTCAGAGTCTTGAACAGCAGCGTCATGTGCCTAACTGAATTCACAGCAGAGTGAACCCAAAATGGCGGCGGCTTATATAGTGCATCATGACATCATTTCAGCAGCCAATCACAGCCATGCCATTAGTTAACATGCCTACATGCCTAAGTCTCTAAAATGACCTGAGGACTCCTTCATCAATATTGTATAAACTGGCTACATTTATTCACTTTGGGCCCGATTCATCATTTGTAGAGATTTAGCTGGGACTAAACAGAAAATTGGAAGTAGCACTCCAAAAGAACATTTCAAATGTAATATTTCAAAATCAAGATGCAACATTTCAGCTATAATTTTGCCTTCATCATGACTAAGAATGTGTGAGTCGCTAGCAGCAGAAGCACCAACACTGTTGGCACTAGCCATCAGGGTAGTGCTACTACCAATTGCAGGCCACAATTGGCATTCTTTGCCTCCGACAAGCATATCAGTGTGGAGGAAGGGGATACCTTTATGGAATATATGGCACAGCACATGTTTCAATTACAGCAGAATATTATTATCTCTGACAGTGACACCGTAAGTTTGAATCAGTGTTTTGCACAGAAGAGTCTGCCTGAGCACAGACTATGAGGGATAATTTTGGATGACCATTTTTTACTAAAAAAAGGGTCTGTTGGTGCTGTGTTTTTAAATGGGCTGTTGGTTACCACTGGGTTACTGCCCATTTCTATCTTAAGTCCACTTTGACTTTACTAAGGTTTTGCTTGTGTTGAAAAGATTGAGGTTGGATACAGTCATAGGAGACCTGTCACGATGCCCGTTCTGTGTGACGTGGCCCATAAGCCGGTAACTAAAACAACAAGACACGGGGAAAGGGGTAATACTTACAACAGTGGGCCCTGTGATAGGGAAAGAGGACGTGGAGACCTCCTGCACTCCCCTGAGTCAGTGTCCCTAATGCTCCTAACGTTCCCTATGCCGGTTCCGCACCGGGCACTGATCAGGAACCTGTCACCCTAGCACACCCTACACCTATCCCTTGCTAGGGAGCTGGGTGGTGCAGGCACTGGCCCCACCGCTGTACTAATACACTAAGGAAAAACTCAAACAGGGAAACACCACTTAGGTTTACTCTGTTGCTCTTGCTCCTGGCAACAGAGTCCACCACCAGAATGCAGCTCTCCTCCTGAATAGCTGCCACCAAGCTCTGTCAGAGCTACAAGGAAATCCCCTCTGACTCCTTCCACACCAGGGCTAAGACAGTGCTGCAAGGAATGCTCTCCAGCTCCTTCCTCCACCAAGGATGGTTGAAATTAACACTATCACCGACCCTGATTGCAACACCTGTGACTCTTTTATAGCAGAGCCAGAGCAATCACACCTGCATTATAATCATGTGCACTAACTAAAGAAACCAGAATGCAATGATGCTCACCACCACGGGGGGGCAAATTTAGAACAAAAGACACCACAGTGCAATAATCCAAATGGCCACCAGGGGCAAAACCAAACTTCTGCACAGCTTAAGAAAAAAAAAGGTTACCTGTGCGTATTTATCAGTCCTGATCCAGCATGGATCATGATAGTACCCTCCCCTTAATGAGGGGCCTCTGGACCCTCAAGACCGCTCCTCATCAGGGAACCACCTACAGCGGAGATGCCCAGACCCAGAGTCCACCCCAGCAACTACCTGCATGTCATGTTGATGAGAAACGAGCCTGCTGGAATTGGCAACGTATGTTCTGGAGGCACCACACATCTCCGAAGCGCTGACCTGGGGAACGAGTGGTGTATGTGTATGTTTGGTATGAGCTGGTAACAACTCACTTCCACTGGATGTTTTTTGGTGGCCACCCATACATGCTCGTTCACACACAGGTCCAGACCTGAACGTTTATTGCCACTCTTTCGTTTGTCACCATTTAGAGAACTCTTTCTGAGATTGACAACAGGGGAGTACCCCTGTGTCACCACACGCACACCCCTGCACTTCACCAAGGGGTACACTACCCTCCAACCTCTTCCACCACGAGGTCTGTGCCTCCCATGGTTGGCCAATGGCAAGGGTTGAGACTTGCCCCTACTCTCCTGCAGCACATCTGCTGCTCTCACCAGAGAGGAAGGGGTCTGTTGAGGAGAGACGGCAGAGACAGTAGTTCCTAGGCAGCAGCCCTCACATGACTGCCCCCAGCTGACCACTTCCCTCGCCCGCCAATCTATTACCGGGTTGTGTCTTTTCAGCCAAAGGAGGCCTAAAACAATAGGTACTGGCATTCCCTCCAAGACGCAGCATGACAAGAACTCCTCATGATGTCCTATACGTAGATGGATATTCTCTACGACTTGGGTCAAGCTCCCCTGGCTCAGTGGAGCAGAGTTTATGGCCTGGATGCTAATAGGTTGGGCTAGCGTCCTACACCTCAGACCATGAGTCTGGACAAAGCGAGCATCCACCAGACTGACTCCTGCTCCGCTGTCCACAAGCACCGGTATCACCTCCAGTACCCTGCCAGCCAAGACCTCTGCTGACATGGTACCTTGGGAGGACAAAATAGAGGAAATGTATACTCCCTGGTCACCTCCCTCCAAGCGACCAGGGGAATGCGGCTCCTCAGATGGCACAGCTAATTTGGCGCACAATGGGCAAGCCTTCAGGCCATGAACAGTCTGCCCACAGTACAAACATACCGACACCACTCCCCGAACCGTAGGCAGCTCCAAATACAAACTAGCTCCTCCTACTTGCATAGGTTCGTCTGGAGACTTGGCATGAACTGGGCAGGCTCTCATAAAATGGCCAGGCTTCCCACAGGAAAAGCATACTCCCCACCACGACGAGCCGCAGGCACCCCCTTTTTTGTATCAACAACACCGGGCTGTCTGGGTTCCTCCGTCCGCACTGGTGGGTCCTCCTCCCTACCGAGGACATCAGGGGGCACCTTTTGCATATGTCTTTCCCTAAGGCGTCTATCCACCCGGATGGCAAGGGACTTGGCGGCCTCCAGCGACCTGGGGGCAGCAAACTGCACCAGAGTATCCTGCAACTTTGGAGACAAACCCTGCAGAAATTGACTCCTAAGTGCAGGGTCATTCCACTGAGTGTTAGTGGCCCACCTCCTAAACTCTGAGCAGCACTCATCAGCAACCTGGGCTACCTGTTTACACCTACAGAGTCAGGATTCCGCCAGGGCGACGCCATCAGGATCCCCATACACAAGCGCCAAAGCTGCAAAAAACTCATCCACGGACACCAATGATGAAGAATCGTCCGGTAGGGAGAAGGCCCAGGATTGGGGATCCCCTTTAAGAAGGGACATAATGATTCCCACCCATTGCTCTTCACTCCCTGATGAACGAGGGTACAGCCTGAAATATAATTTGCAGGCTTGTTGAAACACCAAGAATTGATCTCTCCCTCCAGAAAATCTGTCAGGGAGGGATATCTTGGGTTCTGGCTGAGCCTGTCTCTGAACCAAGCCCTCAAAGCCCACCAACTGCTGCAGTTGCTGCACCAACTCACCGCGCAGCCTCCTAATCTCCTCAGTAAGGGTCTGCAGCATTTGGGCAAAGATCTGAACTGGGTCCATGGCTCAGTGGAAAAAAAAGTTGTAGGTTGGTGATAATGTCACGATGTCCGTCCTGTGTGACGCGACCCGCAGGCCGGTAACTGAAATAACAAGATGCGGCATGTGAAGCTGTCCTGTGTGACGTGGCCCGCAGGCCGGTAACTAAAACAACAAGACATGGGGAAAGAGGAAACAGTTACATCGGTGGGCCCTGCGATAGGGAGAGGGGACGTGGAGACCTCCTGCACTCCCTGAGTCAGTGTCCCTAACGCTCCTAACGTTCCCTATGCTGGTTCCACACCTGGCGCCGATCAGGAACCTGTCACCCTAGCACACCCTACACCTATCCCTTGCTAGGGAGCTGGGTGGCGCAGGCACTGGCCCCACCGCTGTACTAATACACTAAGGAAAAACACAAACGGGGAAACACCACTTAGCTTTACTCTGTTGCTCTTGCTCCTGGCAACAGTCCACCACCAGAATGCAGCTCTCCTCCTGAATAGCTGCCACCAAGCTCTGTCAAAGCTACAAGGAAATCCCCTCTGACTCCTTCCACACCAGTGCTAAGACAGTGCTGCAAGGAACGCTCTCCAGCTCCTTCCTCCACCAAGGATGGTTGAAATGAACACTATCACCAACCCTGATTGCAAGACCTGTGACTCTTTTATAGAAGAGCCAGAGCAATCACACCTGCATTGTAATCATGTGCACTAACTAAAGAAACCAGAGTGCAATGACGCTCACCACCACCGGGGGCATATTTAGAACAAAAGACACCACAGTGCAATAACCCTAATAGCCACCGGGGGCAAAAACCAAACTTAAGCACAGCTTAAGAAAAAAAAGGTTACCTGTGCTTTTTATCAGTCCTGATCCAGCAAGGATCATGACAAGACCTCATAGTGTTAAACATATCTTTTCAGAGCAGTTGGGTGAACTGGTGATTCATGGCAAATTTATTCACAAAGAATCAATTTTTTATGGAAAAAATCACTAAACTTGACAAATTCCAATGTCAAAATATTCAATTAACTCTAAAAATCAGTATTTGTCGTTCTACTTTTGTGTTACTATTTTGACAGGTCTGTAAGACTTTTCGCTTTTTAGCTAGAAGATGCCACTGTGTGCAGGAAGACCGTTAGTGTGCAGCATGTAAATACAGGAGAGATCTCATGCTTATTTCTCACTTCATGCTGGATGCAGTAATATTAAGAAGCAATTTAACAAGGATTCCTATGCATTATTGAGCATCACTGGGACAAAGAGGAGATTAGATCCTGCAACAACAAAAGTAAATTCTGTCACAGCTGTCACCTCTGTTTTGTGGTTGATTTTCTCTGTATAGTATGTAGTGGCAGACTCAGAAGATCAAGCTGCTACTGGACGCCATAATCATTAATGTTGGCCAAACCTGCTGATTTCGGCAGACGGTACCTACCATCTGATGTGTACTGGGGACTACCATCACTCTTCCTTCATAGATGACATCATGGAAGAGAAGGATAGGGCAGTTTGAGTTTCAGTGCCCAATTTATTTTTTGCAGATTGTTCTCTGGCTGCAGCTTTCTCTTCTTCCTTGATTAAACACTAGAATGCTCAGAATAGCACTTGTGTGTATGGGGGAGTCGGGAAACATAGCTGTCTGTCAGAAATAGATACCAGCAGACAGCCATCTTATGTGTATGGCCAAAGTATGTCTTTCTCTATCAGATTAACACTTTACAAGCAGGTATATCTGCTAGAAGATGAACCCTTTAAAAGCAACTTTTCTTG
Organism: Dendrobates tinctorius; assembly: GCF_039654945.1. Classification (NCBI taxonomy): domain Eukaryota; kingdom Metazoa; phylum Chordata; class Amphibia; order Anura; family Dendrobatidae; genus Dendrobates; species Dendrobates tinctorius. The sequence goes on from NW_027361679.1 coordinate 74,174,535, forward strand.
CAGATTAACCACTTAGAAGTATCTGTATCCTCCTCTATTAACTGGACTGTATAATATCAGGTGTGAAGAATATTGGAGATATAATACCATGTCAATCAGTTGTATCCTATTTGGTGTGGGATTATAAAAACTCCTTCAGTGTGCAGTTGTAACAACACCAAGCTGCAAAAGGGGGTGTTGAGAATCAAAGGAGTGTGAGTGACAGAACTCACTTCCTGGGCAGCTCAGAACAGAACAAAAGGCCTTGTATAGACTATGTAGTCAAAATTGCTTTGTTAATTCAGCCATGATTTCATAAGCAGTTGTGGAGCTACTAAACGTCTTAGCCATACATTGTGTATATCTCCCACATCTCTTGACCAGAGCAAATGCCTTCCAGGGTTTCGATCCGTTCTAGAACGTAGGCGTTTGGAAATACATAGAGCAGCTACTAGAAGCCAAGTTGTAAAGCTGGTCTTTTCAGGAGTTTCAGGAGCCCGGCCGGATCCCATGGCGCCAGAAGCGCCACCCTAGGACCGTCCAGAAAGGAGTTATGATCTTTTCTTAGGTTTTGGAGTTTTGCAGAGGCAAGGGGAGGGAATTTAGGTTTAGGCTAGAAGGCAGGAGGGGATTATCTCAGAGGGGTTAAATGATGGTGAAAAGAATGGCCTAGTGCTTTTTCTCTGGGGAGGTCGCAACGACATATCGTGTGAGAACTCCAGGAACAGAGGGGAACACAAGCCTCCCATGTGGCAGTTCTTCCCCTGCAAGCTAGACCTTTCATCTACTGGTAACTGACCCGTATATTCTGCTTATATCTTTTGCTTCATACCGTGATACCATGTATTTGCATATCTGACCATTATACTGTATATGTCTAACCATTGTGTATATAGTGTATAGTCCAGTGTGCACTTAAGGTGATAAAATATATAATTTAAACTTGGACTGCATTTTTATCTCAATTCATGAATCAACACGTCCATTTCTTGGTTTAATGTTCCTTTCTACCGGGGCTGGTTTCTGGCACGATATAATTCCTGTCAATGGACCGGGCTTATATCGAACGAGGAACTGTTGTCAGTTCTACCAGGCTGATAAGTTTCTGTTTCACCGGAGCTAGTGATAAGGGCCTCTCAGCCTCAAAAAATGTTTTTAAAAATATTAAAAAAATAAAAACATATATAAAAGTTTGAATCACACAACCTTTCATCCCATTCAAAATAAAATAATAAAAAAAATCAAATATACATACAATATTAAATACATGTATTTGGTATTCCCGCGTTCAGAATCACCTGATCTAGCAATATAAATAAAGAATTAACCCGATCGATAAACGGCGTAACAAGAAAAAAATTAAAAATGCCAGAATTACGTTTTATTGGTCACTACTACATTGCAATAAAATGCAATAACGGGAGATTGAAAGTGTGTATTTACACCAAAATGTCAGCTCGGCACCCACAAAATAACTCCTCACCCAGACCCTGATCCCGAAAAATGGAGATGCTATGGACCTCGCAAAATGGTGCCATATTTTTTTTTTTTTACAAACTTTGGATTTTTTTCACCACTTAAATAAAAAAGAACCTATACATGTGTGGTATCTATGAACTCATAATAACTGGGGAATCATAATGACAGGTCAGTTTTAGCATTTGGTGAATATGGTAAAAAAATATATATATATTTGTGAAATTGCATTTTTTTTTGTAATTTCACAGCACTTAGAATTTTTTTTTCCCATTTTCCAGTGCATGATATGGTGTAGTTCAAAAGTAAAACTCATCCCCCAAAAAACAAGTCCTCACATGGCCATACTGACCAAAAAATAAAAAAGTTGCTGCTCTGGGAAGAAGGGGAGCAAAAAATGGAAACTCAAGAACGGAAATGCCCCTGGTTATTAAGGGGTTAACCCATACTCACATCATCACCCAGTCCACTGAAGCCAATATCTTATGTTACAGAATTTAAATAATAAACAACCATATTCCTCTCCTGTGAGCCGAAAAAATAATAATCCATTTGACCCACGACGCATATACCTCTGCTATATCTAGATTGCAGGCTGCATTATTACATGGTGCAACTATACAGCCTGCCATCCAGTAGAGACACTGAGCTGTGCTTGCTGAGCTCAGTACTCACACTCAAGGTGCCATCAGAAATGTCCTGCGAGTTCACAGCCAGTAAACTCACTTCAACTCACTGAAGTCAGCGTGAGCGCAGTGCGATTTTTACTGACAGAAATCTGACAGAACTCGCATGGTCCTAGTGCAATCCGATTTTTTAAACGTATCCATTGACTTGCATTGATGAGTCTCATCCGATATACGCAGCAAATCTCGGCAGGCTGCAATTTTTTTCTCAGTCCGATTTCAACTGAGCAAAATAATTGCAGATGAGCTGGGACTCATGGATTAACATTGGTCCGAGGGCAATACAATTTTTTATCGGATTGCACTCATCCGTTTGAGTCCGTATGAGCCCTAATGTAATATAAAGTGACTGCTTTGAGAAATCTTGCAGAAAATCAGTGCTGAAACTTCCAATAAATCAACAGTTTACAGTTACAAACGTGCCCAAAATTATTGGTACCCCTCGTTTAATGGAGCCTTGCATATGCCACTGATTATTATGTATAGACCTATTCTAATGTTATATCCCTCCAAACTGGACGGCTTTAGCATTTACCAATGGGTTGGCTGTAACTTCCATTAGCAGCCTGATTTTCCACTACCTCCACTTTTTTCTTCTCTTTGTAGTGGGCTTTTTATGATTTTTTTCAAAAATGGTGTACTCCTTGATTGTCTCCTATGAAGTCCACTTTGGCTCCTACAATGACGGATGGTGCGATCTGACACTGATGTTTCTTGAGCTTGAAGTTCACCTTTAATCTGTTTAGAAGTTTTTCTGGGCTCTTTTGTTACCATTCGTATTATCCATCTCTTTGATTTCTCATCAATTTTCCTCCTGTGGTCACGTCCAGGGAGATTGGTAACAGTCCCATGGAGCTTGAATTTCTGAATAATATGTGCAACTGTTGTCACAGGAACATCAAACTGCTTGGAAATGGTCTTAGAACTTTTACCTTTAACATGTTTGTCTATAATTTTCTTTCTAATCTCCTGAGACAATTCTTTCCTTTGCTTCCTCTGGTCCATGTTGAGTGTGATACATGTGATACACACCATGTCAACAAACAGCACAGTGAGTATCTGTAGCCCTCTATACTGGCACACTCATTGATTCCATGATTGTAGACACCTGTGATGCAAATTAGTGGACACAACTTGATTTAACAAGTCCCTTTTGTCACATTATTTTCACGGATACCAACATTTCTGTCCAGATCTATTTCCTGAGTTTTTTATTTTTTTTAAATTGTATGGAAGCATGGTTGAAAAGCAATGTCTGACTTTCATTTTGTTCATTTTCATAGATTTTTGATTTATTATTACTTTTGTCAGATTCAAGTTATTTCTGTGACCATTGTGGCTTTTTCTGTCATTAAACGAGGGGTGCCAACAATTTTGACCACATGTTTATATGGTTTTAAATCTTTCTCAAAAACTCAATAACAAAATAATTCTATCAGGAATCAACAGTTTCTGTACAGTACTTGGTTTATTTTGTCCACTATTGCTTTAAGTTCCACTGCTTGGCTTCTGTACTTAAAGGTCTCATTGCCATTCTTACTTTAGCAGGATTTCATTCTGTAATAAACATATAGAAAACACGGGTATTACATACCTGGTAATGTGTTTTTTCAAGAGACATGACGGCACCACAAGATAGGGGCTTCTCCTCTCTCCGCATCCGTTGTTTTACAGAGCACGAGATGAACTCCGCAGGTTAGTGTACATATAAATAATACATCCTTTACACTACTAAATTTCCACCACCCAAGGGAGTGTATACTGCTAATAATGCACCCAATTAATAACGTGATCAATAGGGAGGGAATATAAGGATGCAGTCATGTCTCATGAAAAAACACATTACCAGGTATGTAATACCCGTGTTTTTCCATACTACATGACGGCACCACAAGAGAGTTACAGAGATTTGTATTCTCTTAGGGAGGGATCATTGCTTTTAACATTCTTCTCCCAAATGTGAGATCAGAGGTAGCAGATAGGTCTAACCTATAATGTTTGAAAAAGTAGACGGAGTGGACCAAGGGGCCGCCTTATAGATTTGGTCTATGGGAGCATCTGCTCTCCGTCCAGGGCATCGTCAATGCCCTTGTGGAGTGGGCTTTTATACCTTCTGGAATAGCCCTGCCTACACTGCTATATGTTAGCATAAAGGCCTTTTTTACTCATCTAGCTATAGTCTGTTTAGAGGTTTTTAAGGCCCCTCCTTGCCCCTTTGAATGAGACAGATAAGGCCCTCTGTTTTCTCCAAGGTCTCGTTACCTCTTAATACTGCAGGAGACATCTCCTCACATCTAGGCAATGATGCCTCTCCTCCTTCTGGTAGTTAGGGTCAGGACAAAAGAGATGTTAAGATTATGTCCTGAGCCCTATGATATTTTGATACCACCTTGGGAAGGTGTGCTGGATCTAATTTTAACACAACTGTATCACCCATGGCCTGAGTGTAGGGAGGGTCTGTTGATAATGTGAGTAAATCCTCAACCTACTGGCCAATGTGAGTGCCATTAATAAGGCTGTTTAAAGTTAGAATCTTTATCTGACGTTGTGTTTAGTGGTTCAAACAGCTTCTCTGTCAGAGATGATAAGACTAAATTTAGATCCCAAGGAGGAGGAGTAGGGGACGGGACAGAGTCAGCTCTAGTACAGGCCCGGATAAACCTGACCACCCACCTATTGTTTGTCAGGTCGCAGTTGAATAAGGCTGCCAGGGCTGAAACGTGTACTTTGAGTGTACTGACAGCTAACCCCAATCCTAACCATTCTGCATAAATTCCAGTATTGCCACTATCCGAACTTCCCCTTCCCGTATTGGGTCTGAGGTAGATAAGAATTTTTTTCCCATAAATTTTTTGCAGTCACTGGTTTTCTGCTACTGAGTAAGGTGGATATTAACCATGCTGAGTATCCCTTTTTTTTTCTCTAGTAGTGACCTTTCAAATTCCAGGCTGCCAAATGCAGCCCGGACTTCTGAGGGTGATTGCAGGGACCCTGTGATAGAAGGTCCTAGACCTCTGTCACTGATATTACTCTCAGCCCGAATAACCATGGTCTTTTTGGCCAAAAGGGCGTTATAATCACTCTGGCTCTGTCCCCCTGATCTTCCTCAGAACCGCTGGTATGAGGTATATTGGAGAGAAGGCATACAGGAGACCTGATGTTCACTCTACCCTAAAGGCGTCTACTGCCAACGGCCTGTCAACTGGACTAAGGCCAGTTTCACATTTGCGCTTCAGGGCGCAGTGACGGCCTGCGCACGGCCGCTGCTAAGCCCCGCCCCCTGTCGCACCTCCGCCGGTAGCTCCGCCTCCGGGCGCATGACGCTGCATGCGTCATGCATCCCCTATCTTTATCACTGAGGACGTAGGCCGTGCGCAGTATGCGTTTGGCGGCGCCTGCGTCCTTTTGACAGTGTGCCGAGCGCAACCAAATTGCAACCAAATTGCACCGTCAAATGGATGCAGGCGCCGCAAAAACGCATACTGCGCACGGCCTGCGTCCTCAGTGATAAAGATAGGGGATGCATGACGCATGCAGCGTCATGCGCCCGGAGGCGGAGCTACCGGCGGAGGCGCAGCAGGGGGCGTGGCTTAGCGGCGGCCGTGCGCAGGCCGCCGCTGCGCCCTGAAGCGCAAATGTGAAACCGGCCTTAGGGAGCAGAATTCCTGAACCTTCCTGATAGCTTTTTTGAGGCGGAGAGATCTATACTGGGTTTTCCCCATATGTGCACTATCCATTGAAAAATGGATTCTTTTAGGCACCATTCTCCTTGCCTCAAGTGGTTCCTGCTCAAACAGTCTGCCATCAGGTTGTCTACATCTTGGATATGTAGGGCTGATAATGAGAGGAACTGGTGTTCTACCAGAGTCATGATCCGGCCTCAGGCTGCTTAGCGGAGTCCCTCTGACGAGCGCAGTCACCTTCAGCCTAAAAGGGCCGGTGACTATCTGTATCAAGGACTGAGAACGGGTGTCTCTCTGGTGGTTTACCTATGCAACCACTGCTTGGTTGTCCTGATAGGACTCTCACGTGGTGTCCTCTTTAAGTGTGGTAACAATTCCTTTAGCGCTTTTTTGAATGTTAGAAGTTCTCAATCGTTTGAGGTTAGATTTCTTTCCTCCTGGGCCCAGGGATCCTGGAGCCATAATGTGTCTAGGTGGGCTCCCCACTCCCAAAGACTGGTGTCCGTTGTGACCACCTTGGAGGTTGTGTGTGTGTGTGCAGGGTACTCCTCTCGGAGATGACTATCTGTAACCACCACCTGAGTGACTGTAGTACAGAGTCCGGGAGGGTGAGCTTTTGCTATAACCGTCCCTGAAGTTCCCGACTGCTCTGCAGCACACACCATTACAGTTCCTTTGTGTGGAACTGGGCCCATTTCACTGCTGGTATGCAGGAGGTGAGGGACCCCAAAACCGATATGGTCCTTCACAGAGCCATCTCTGGCTTTTTTTTTCTCTGGGAGGTGATATTCCTGCTCCATCGCGTCCACTGTTAACCCCAAGAAAATTCTGGATCATTGATGGCTACAGTTTGGATTTTTTGAGGTTCAGCTGCCACCCCAGCATCTGTAGTGTTTCCATCTCTATTCAGACTTGCTCTCGACAGTAAGGGCAACTTCTCCCACTATCAAGAAGTTGTCCAGATATGGTATCACCAGAGTATCTTCTTTTTCTCTGAGGTGCGCTGCCATTAATCTTTGTGAAACTCGAGGGCTATCGCTACTCCAAAGGGGCAGAGCCCCGTATTGAAAGTGACGCCACTGAGACCCCATCTGGACTGCTACCTCTTGAGACATATTGCCGGATCAGAATATAGTGATAAGCGTTCTTGAGGTCCAGGATTGCTATATAACACTGAGGCAGGAGGAGTTCTACTGCTGACCTTATCGTCTTCATTTTGGAGGACGGGATTATCGGATACCTGTTGAGGTCTTTTCTGATTTATAATTGTCCTCCAGGGATAGTCTGGGGTGTTTTTTTTTTTTTTTAAATAGGGGGAAGTAAAACCCTATCGTACTACCGGAATCTCTTCCAGGACATGTTTGTCTAGGAGTGAGATTGCTTCCCCTTCCAGACTGTCTTTCTTGAGAGGACTGCATATATCCTCGTGGAGGCCAGTGGTGGAACCTTAATACCAGACCTGATCCGCAATTTGCAGGATCGAGGTGCTGGATGAGATCCGCTCCCAAGCTGGGAGGAAGTGCACCTGAGAAGGCCTGTCACTGGAAGGGTTTTTTTGGTGTCTTTGGAGGGCTAAAGTAGAAGCCTCTCCCACCTTTGGATCGTTAGTCCGAGTTGCTTCTGTCTCAATCCTTATATTGCCATCTCCTGGATTTCCGGCACTTCTGAAGGGAGCGCCGAAAAAGGCCTGAAATGGCTGTTTTTTGGGAAATTTTTTCCTTTTTGTTGATGGTTTTTCCTAATACGCCATCCAATGTCTGACCAAAATAGGAAATTTCTCTTACACGGAAAAGAGCAGAGTTACATCTTTGCCTGTGCATCTCCCGGCCAGCATTTAAGCCATCCTGCACGGCGTCCTATATTAGCCAAAGCTGCTAATTTTGTTGTATAGCCCTGCTGTCTTTCTGTCAGAGGTTCTTTCGGGGAACCTAAATCCTTACAGAGTAGTGAGGACTTTCTGGCGACCATTGAGATCGCTATGTCAATCTTTGGAGCCCCATCCCAGGATGAGGACTTCTTCTCTGGTTTTTCCCATTCCCCTTAAATGAGTCCTTGCCACTGTTAGGATAACAGGGAAGGCTCTACGTTTTCATTAAAGCAAGCTGTTGAACATGAGTTCTATGGCTTTCGCATCTACCAGCCCCATGGTAGGCCGGACTGCTTTAATAAGCTTGTCCGTACTGTATCCTCTACTAGGAACGCTACTTTCTCAGTAACGAGATTTAACTGAGTCCTCCTCTGATCCCTATGGAGTCCTCTTGAGAGATCAAATGAGGGGCTGGCCTTTACTTTGCTATCCGTGTTCGTTGACTGCAAAGCCCTTCCTTATTTACAGACTTCAAACTGGATCAGGGATCTCAGGCTCTCAGCAAAGAGGGTGTCTCTTCCGCTACTGTTTTTTCAACACAGGCCCTACACAACCTCTTATTCCTCTTATTCCTAAGGGACTCTTCTTTGCATAAGGAATACTCTTTATTCTTAGCTTTTAGTTTACCCCTATTTTAGGGACCTCCAATGTTCTACCCCACCAGTATATATATAAAAAGAGGGGAGAGAGGAGACAAGAGAGAAAGAGAACAGACATTATCGTGCTGGACTTTCTGGAAGCTCACTTACCACTCGGACGCATCACAGAACGGGTACAGGTTCTGGAGGTCTGTTCATATGGACCCCTCCTTTTAATATCATGATGATCCGCCCGTACACTGTCCGAGCGGCTTCTGCTGTAGTTATTGTGTGTCTGGCACTTCTCATCTGAGAGAGACCACCTCTCCTGCACCTCCTGGTGTGGCTGTAAGAGATCTGGCGATAGGCTCTCGATCTTACAAGCTGTTTTGCTGCTGCCGTTTCCAGATGAGAGCAGTCACTGTTACTACGGCTGGTCGGGTGTGGGAAATCTCCAGGAATGGACCCTCTGGATCGTGGCACCGAGGGGCCCCCGGGTGGAGCCAACCCCTATACCGGGATCGTTAGGAGCAGGCCCAGGGGTTCGGGAACCACGATAGCCGGTACTGAGAGGGACTGGAGTAGGAGCACGAGACTGTAGGAGATATGACCAGAGTGGGGTTGCGGGATTGGAGCATAGACAGCAGGATGGAGCAGGATAACTGGAGACAGGACCGGAGTAGAACTGCGGGACTGGAGCCTAGACAGCAAGACGGAGCAGGAACATGGGAGACAGGACTGGAGTAGGACTGCAGGGCTGGAGCATAGATAGCAGGACAGAGCAGGAACATGGGAGGTAGGACTGGAGTAGGACGGCAGGGCTGGAGCGTAGATAGCAGGATGGAGCAGGAACACGGGAGGCAGGACTCGAGTAGGATGGCAGGGCTGGAGCATAGACAGCAGGAAGGAACAGGAACCACGGAGTACAGGACTGTGAGACTGTGGCAGGAACCACGGAGTACAGGACTGTGAGACTGCGGCAGGAACCACAGAGTACAGGACTGAGAGACTGCGGCAGAAACACGAGGAAGCAGGACCTAGTGTGCTAGCAAACACAACGATCAGGCACCTCCCTCAAAGGAGGACGGCCTGATATGCCTGGACTGCCATTGGTCCGGTGGTGCTTCTGGGTCAGGACATTGCCGGAGCATAAGTGACAGGAGGGAGGCGCTGCCGTGTCCTATGGCGCATGCGCATTGCATGCACAGACGCCGTCGGCCGCGGACCTGTCAGAAGGGACCGCCGTGGATGTCGGACGGCGGGGGGCTGTGGCACGTGAGCGGAGGCCGGGTGAGTATGCAGTGGCGGCGTGACAGTCACCTTCAACCTAGAATGGCTGGTGACCCCTGCCAGCCCTTCTGACAGCAATACCCCGTTTTTTCTTTTTTTTTTTGATCACCTGGTTGATCCTGCACCTGCCGGTCGCTTGCGCTTCCTGGATACACCCCAACGCACGCGCACTACAACTGGCCTATGCGTGCTACCGGTAACCATATTCGGTGCGTGCTGTATTTAGCACCCCATTTATTTCCCGGGTGTATACCGTGACATGCCGCTGGTGCCTGCTATTTCCAGAGTGCGCTGGAGTACTTTTGGTGCGCGCTCCCTTCAGGTGTCCGGCTGGAACATTTGCTCCCTGAGTGTATGCGCTGCCTGTGCGTCCCGGATTCTACTCCCGGTATGTGCCTGGTTCACTTCCGGTGCATGCCCGACTCTCAGCGTTCTATGCCCCCGGCCACCATGACACCTAATATCACCGCCCCCTCCATACATAGACTTGCCCGGAGGGGGTACTGACGCTGCACCGTCTTGGCATTCCATAACGCCTGGCCACCATGACACCCGGCATCTCCACCTCCTTCATACCTGTGAGTCTGGGCTTCACCTGGAGGGAGCAATATATGGTGACTACTGGTACCTGGTGACGGGTGTAGCAGACCGGTGCCTGCCATTAATCACCCAACCCAGGCCCAGGCGTCCTCTTCTTTTCTTCTTTCTTCCAGAATCTTCAAGAGGTTTTCATCTTGAGGGTTCCCCATCGAGGACAGGAAACCAACTGATGCGGAAAGAGGAGCCACCCCTTTTATATTGAAGGTTTCCTGTCTTTGTTGGGCGGATCCCCTCTCTCGTGGTGCCGTCATGTAGAATGGAAAAAACATAACTATAGTATTTTTTGTAACTATATTTTCATTAAATGTATTGTTAATATTATAAAACCTATGTAAAATGGTACCAAGAACTACTGTACAAAAGATAGTTAAAATACTTACTGCTTTCTAGGTTTGAAAAATGGCAGATCATGCCACCAATGGGTTCCAGCATTTGCTCCATCTGGTTCATTGTGTTTTTGTCCTAGCTTTTTATCTTTTTTTACTTGTTTTCTCTTACCGTAAGTTTTCTATTCTTTTTCTCAGTCTCTTTTGTTCCCTTCTCCATAACAATTGATGTAAACAATGAAGACATTCTGTTGGCAGATGAAAAGTAGATGATTTCGCTCTTCTTACTGTGAGTTCATAAAAGGGTGCAAAGTTAGTCTTTAAATGCCAGGGTAAAAAATATGGAATATAAGTCTATAAAATGAGATATAGGTATACTATAAAAGAGGAATTTTCAAAGTTAGAATAAACTTTGCCCAAATTAATTTTTTGCTTGTAAAATGATTAACTAGATATATAACTTGTTCATTTTCATAGATTTTTGATTTATTATTCCTTTTGTCAGATTCAAGTTATTTCTGTGACCGTTGTGGCTTTTTCTGTCATTAAACGAGGGATAACAACAATTTTGACCATGTGTGTATATGGTTTTAAATCTTTCTCAAACACTCAACAACAAAATAATTATATCAGGAATCAACAGTTTCTGTGCAGTATTTGGTTTATTTCGTCCACTATTGCTTTAAGTTCCACTGCTTGGCTTCTGTACTTCAAGGTCTTATTGCCATTCTTACTTTAGCAGGATTTCATTCTGTAATAAACATACTGAAAAACATAACTATAGTATTTTTTGCAACTATATTTTCATTAAATGTAATGAGTAGAGTTGAGCGACTTTTGCTTTTTTAGGGTCGCGTTTCGTTTCGTGAAACCCGACTTTTCCAAAAGTCGGGTCGAGCAAGATCGTCCGATTATAGGGAAAAGTCGGGGTCGTCCCGAAACACGAAACCCAATGTAAGTCAATGGGGAATAAAAGTCGGCAGTGAGAGGAGGACAGGAAACACACCTACAGTGCCCATTTGAATGCCAAAAGCATCAATTCTTCTTACTTAAGCTTGTCAACCTTAATTAACTTCATAATACAAGTTACGCACTGAAAAATGGGGGTTATTTGGCTAAATTTGTGGGGGGGAGGGCTGGCTGCAGGTTTTCATGTGCCCTGGGCAAAAGAGCGCCCCTTTAACACATACCACAACTCATCATGCTCCGATACGGCAGAGAAATAGAGGTATAGTACAATGAAAAATACCTCACTTTTTACATCTCATGACGAGGCCCATCTATTTCTCCATACAAAATCATTGGTCCCATATAATGTTTGAAACAGTATATGATGAGCTCCACATAATGCTACAGTATATGTTGGTCCCCATGGATGAAGCTCCACTGCCTTATGGGCCCAAATAATGCTCCAAACATAATGGGCCCCATTTCTACTGCTCTAGTGTATAATGGGCCCTGTAAATGCTGCTCCAGTGTCTGATGTCCACCTTTGGAATGTTCCAGTGTATGGTGGGCCCCATCTATCATTCTCCAGAGTATAGTGCTCCCCAAAAATTGCTGTCCCAACATAGAAAACAATCAAATAAGTCTCCTCGCTAGGGAATCCCTGTACTTGTCTGGACAGGTGCTGTAGCTTGCTTAACAGCTCGCCAGCCGTTCTCACGCCCAGTATGGATTGCACGTGATTGCACAAAGGTTAGAAAGGGTACCGTATCCCTGGATAACATGTATGGATAGCGTACACATTCAAAATATATGTCTATACAGCATGAGGCAGGCTCAGACGGTGTTAGGCCCAGTATGGATTGCACGTCATTGCACAAAGGTTAGAAGGGGTACCGTATCCCCGGATAACATGTATGGATAGCGTACACATTCAAAATATATGTCTATACAGCATGAGGCAGGCTCAGACGGTGTTAGGCCCAGTATGGATTGCACGTCATTGCACAAAGGTTAGAAGGGGTACCGTATCCCCGGATAACATGCATGGATAGTGTACACATTCAAAATATATGTCTATACAGCATGAGGCAGGCTCAGACGGTGTTAGGCCCAGTATGGATTGCACGTCATTGCACAAAGGTTAGAAGGGGTACCGTATCCCCGGATAACATGTATGGATAGCGTACACATTCAAAATATATGTCAATACAGCATGAGGCAGGCTCAGACGGTGTTAGGCCCAGTATGGATTGCATGTCATTGCACAAAGGTTAGAAAGGGTACCGTATCCCTGGATAACATGTATGGATAGCGTACACATTCAAAATATATGTCTATACAGCATGAGGCAGGCTCAGACGGTGTTAGGCCCAGTATGGATTGCACGTCATTGAACAAAGGTTAGAAGGGGTACCGTATCCCCGGATAACATGTATGGATAGCGTACACATTCAAAATATATGTCTATACAGCATGAGGCAGGCTCAGACGGTGTTAGGCCCAGTATGGATTGCACGTCATTGCACAAAGGTTAGAAGGGGTACCGTATCCCCGGATAACATGTATGGATAGTGTACACATTCAAAATATATGTCTATACAGCATGAGGCAGGCTCAGACGGTGTTAGGCGCAGTATGGATTGCACGTCATTGCACAAAGGTTAGAAAGGGTACCGTATCCCTGGATAACATGTATGGATAGCGTACACATTCAAAATATATGTCTATACAGCATGAGGCAGGCTCAGACGGTGTTAGGCCCAGTATGGATTGCACGTCATTGCACAAAGGTTAGAAGGGGTACCGTATCCCCGGATAACATGTATGGATAGCGTACACATTCAAAATATATGTCTATACAGCATGAGGCAGGCTCAGACGGTGTTAGGCCCAGTATGGATTGCACGTCATTGCACAAAGGTTAGAAGGGGTACCGTATCCCCGGATAACATGTATGGATAGCGTACACATTCAAAATATATGTCTATACAGCATGAGGCAGGCTCAGACGGTGTTAGGCCCAGTATGGATTGCATGTCATTGCACAAAGGTTAGAAAGGGTACCGTATCCCTGGATAACATGTATGGATAGCGTACACATTCAAAATATATGTCTATACAGCATGAGGCAGGCTCAGACGGTGTTAGGCCCAGTATGGATTGCACGTCATTGCACAAAGGTTAGAAGGGGTACCGTATCCCCGGATAACATGTATGGATAGCGTACACATTCAAAATATATGTCTATACAGCATGAGGCAGGCTCAGACGGTGTTAGGCCCAGTATGGATTGCACGTCATTGCACAAAGGTTAGAAGGGGTACCGTATCCCCGGATAACATGCATGGATAGTGTACACATTCAAAATATATGTCTATACAGCATGAGGCAGGCTCAGATGGTGTTAGGCCCAGTATGGATTGCACGTCATTGCACAAAGGTTAGAAGGGGTACCGTATCCCCGGATAACATGTATGGATAGCGTACACATTCAAAATATATGTCTATACAGCATGAGGCAGGCTCAGACGGTGTTAGGCCCAGTATGGATTGCACGTCATTGCACAAAGGTTAGAAAGGGTACCGTATCCCTGGATAACATGTATGGATAGCGTACACATTCAAAATATATGTCTATACAGCATGAGGCAGGCTCAGACGGTGTTAGGCCCAGTATGGATTGCACGTCATTGCACAAAGGTTAGAAAGGGTACCGTATCCCTGGATAACATGTATGGATAGCGTACACATTCAAAATATATGTCTATACAGCATGAGGCAGGCTCAGACGGTGTTAGGCCCAGTATGGATTGCACGTCATTGCACAAAGGTTAGAAGGGGTACCGTATCCCCGGATAACATGTATGGATAGCGTACACATTCAAAATATATGTCTATACAGCATGAGGCAGGCTCAGATGGTGTTAGGCCCAGTATGGATTGCACGTCATTGCACAAAGGTTAGAAGGGGTACCGTATCCCTGGATAACATGTATGGATAGCGTACACATTCAAAACATATGTCTATACAGCATGAGGCAGGCTCAGACGGTGTTAGGCCCAGTATGGATTGCACGTCATTGCACAAAAATTTTAGAAGGGGTACCGTATCCCCGGATAACATGTATGGATAGCGTACACATTCAAAATATATGTCTATACAGCATGAGGCAGGCTCAGATGGTGTTAGGCCCAGTATGGATTGCACGTCATTGCACAAAGGTTAGAAGGGGTACCGTATCCCTGGATAACATGTATGGATAGCGTACACATTCAAAATATATGTCTATACAGCATGAGGCAGGCTCAGACGGTGTTAGGCCCAGTATGGATTGCACGTCATTGCACAAAGGTTAGAAGGGGTACCGTATCCCCGGATAACATGTATGGATAGCGTACACATTCAAAATATATGTCTATACAGCATGAGGCAGGCTCAGACGGTGTTAGGCCCAGTATGGATTGCACGTCATTGCACAAAGGTTAGAAAGGGTACCGTATCCCTGGATAACATGTATGGATAGCGTACACATTCAAAATATATGTCTATACAGCATGAGGCAGGCTCAGACGGTGTTAGGCCCAGTATGGATTGCACGTCATTGCACAAAGGTTAGAAGGGGTACCGTATCCCCGGATAACATGTATGGATAGCGTACACATTCAAAATATATGTCTATACAGCATGAGGCAGGCTCAGACGGTGTTAGGCCCAGTATGGATTGCACGTCATTGCACAAAGGTTAGAAGGGGTACCGTATCCCCGGATAACATGTATGGATAGCGTACACATTCAAAATATATGTCTATACAGCATGAGGCAGGCTCAGACGGTGTTAGGCCCAGTATGGATTGCACGTCATTGCACAAAGGTTAGAAAGGGTACCGTATCCCTGGATAACATGTATGGATAGCGTACACATTCAAAATATATGTCTACACAGCATGAGGCAGGCTCAGACGGTGTTAGGCCCAGTATGGATTGCACGTCATTGCACAAAGGTTAGAAGGGGTACCGTATCCCCGGATAACATGTATGGATAGCGTACACATTCAAAATATATGTCTATACAGCATGAGGCAGGCTCAGACGGTGTTAGGCCCAGTATGGATTGCACGTCATTGCACAAAGGTTAGAAGGGGTACCGTATCCCCGGATAACATGTATGGATAGCGTACACATTCAAAATATATGTCTATACAGCATGAGGCAGGCTCAGACGGTGTTAGGCCCAGTATGGATTGCACGTCATTGCACAAAGGTTAGAAAGGGTACCGTATCCCTGGATAACATGTATGGATAGCGTACACATTCAAAATATATGTCTATACAGCATGAGGCAGGCTCAGACGGTGTTAGGCCCAGTATGGATTGCACGTCATTGCACAAAGGTTAGAAGGGGTACCGTATCCCCGGATAACATGTATGGATAGCGTACACATTCAAAATATATGTCTATACAGCATGAGGCAGGCTCAGACAGTGTTAGGCCCAGTATGGATTGCACGTCATTGCACAAAGGTTAGAAAGGGTACCGTATCCCCGGATAACATGTATGGATAGCGTACACATTCAAAATATATGTCTCAGGAGGCAGGCTCAGACGGTGTCAGGCACAGTATGGATTTGACGGCCCAGATTACACAGCGGAGGAGCAGGGAGAGGTAAAGATTGGAAATGCTGGGGCCCTGGCCAAGCAAGGGGGGCCCACTCGTGGGCGTCGGTACTGGCACTGGGCCCCTCATAGTACAGCGGTGTGTCTGACGGCGGGTGTGCACCACCGCCGTCAGAGACACTTGATTGCACTATGAGGGACCCTGTGCCAGTGCCCACGCCCAAGAGTCGGCCTACCCACCTGTCCAGGGCAACGGCACTCGCACGGTGTCATGCGCTAGGTGGTGACCCCGGCCATGGGGGGGGAGGCAGCACAGTTAGGGAGTTTTAGAAAGTGGCATATGTTGATGTTGGACATTCAACTGATGCAAAAGGCGAAAAAGGTGAAGTACCAGGAAGAGGTGGACCAAAGCAAGCCATTTTTCTGTCACCCTATGTGTCATCAGGGGAAGGTGGGACAAAATCCTTGGAAACCCATGCGTGGTTCATTTTAATGAAGGTTAGATCATCCACATTTTGGGTTGACAGACGAGTCCTTTTTTCTGTCAGGATTGATCCAGCTGCACTGAAGACTCTTTCCGATAGCACACTTGCAGCTGGGCAAGCGAGCTCCTGTAAGGCATATTGGGCCAATTCAGGCCAGGTGTCCAGTTTAGCGGCCCAATAGTCAAAGGGGAATGACCTGTGTGGGAGAACATCGATATGGGAGGAAAAGTAGTTTGTAACCATAGTTGACAACTGCTGTCTCCTGTCACTTTCCATCGATGCAGTATTACCAGTTTGTGTGAGCGGTATTTGAAAAATCAGTCCACAACATTGTCATGAAACCCCTGTCTCCAACGCCACTTCTGCTGTGTGCACCACGAACACCTCTGCCAAGCTGCCCCTGGCCCGTACGGCTCGTGTGAGAACCATCACCGCTGCTGTGTGCTGGGAATGCCTCAAGCAACCGATTTACCAGAGTTGCTTGTTTATTAGCCAATATTAGGTCAAGGTTCTCCTGTGGCATGATGTTTTGTAATTTGCCTTTATAGCGTGGATCCAGGATGCTGGCCAACCAGTAGTCGTCATCGTTCATCATTTTGGTAATGCGGGGGTCCCTTTTTAGGATCCGCAAGGCATAATCTGACATGTGGGCCAATGTTCCCGGTGTCAATGATACACTGCGAGTGCTGGGTGGAGGAGCACTTTCTGGCAAATCCACATCCCTCCAGTCACGCACAAACCCTGTACCAGACCTTGCCACGCCAACATTTTCACTTGCCCCACGAGATGCATCCTCCTCCCCTAAGTAATCATCCCCATCATCCTCCTCCTCCTCCTCTTCTTCCTCCACCTCGTCCAGGAGAGGTCCCTGAGCAGACAATGGCTGAATGTCATCAAGGATTCCCTCCTCCTCTTCCTCCTCATCAACATTGGCTGCAGACACCTGCTCCTTAAGGTGCGTCAAAGTTTGCATGAGCAGACGCATAAGTGGGATGCTCATGCTTAGGATGGCGTCGTCTGCGCTTACCAGCCGTGTGCATTCCTCAAAACACTGAAAGACTTTACAAAGGTCTTTCAGCTTCGACCACTGCATGCCTGTCAACTCCATGTCTGCTCTCAAAGTGCCTGGCCGTGTATCCTCCCACAAATGCATTATGGCCTGCCTCTGCTCGCACAGCCGCTCCACCATGTGCAGGGTGGAGTTCCACCTTGTTGCAATGTCGATAATGAGGCGGTGGTTGGGAAGGTGGAGCAATCGCTGCAGCTTCTGCATACGAACGGAGTGTACAGGCGATCGGCGGATGTGCGCGCACAGTCTTCGCACCTTCTGGAGCAGGGCTGTTAACCCCGGATAATTTTTGAGGAAGCACTGCACCACCAGGTTCAAGGTGTGAGCCAAGCAAGGTATGTGGCTGAGTTTTGAAAGGGCTATGGCTGACACAAAATTACGGTCGTTATCACTAACTACCTTGCCTGCCTCAAGATGTACACTGCCCAGCCATGACTCAGTTTGTCGCTTCAAGTACTCGGCCAGCACCTCGGCGGTGTGTCTGTCGCCCAAACACATCATCTGCAACACAGCCTGCTGACGCTTTCCACTAGCTGCTCGATAGGGGGACACATCGTGTGCAACAGTGGCAGCTGCAGATGGAGTGCTCGTACGACTGCGCTCTGTGGACGAGCTGTCGCTTCTGGAGGAGGAGGAGGAGGGTGGAACGCCTACAGCCAACTGTTTCCTATACCGTGGGCTAGGCAGCACTGTCCCACCACCGCTGTCCCCTGTGGACCCTGCATCCACCACATTAACCCAGTGCGCAGTGATGGACACGTAACGGCCCTGGCCATGCCGACTGGACCATGCATCAGTTGTGAGGTGCACCTTTCCGCTCACTGACTGCTTGAGTGCATGGACAATGCGGTCTTTCACATGATGGTGGAGGGCTGGGATGGCTTTGCGAGAGAAGAAGTGGCGACTGGGTAGGTCATAGCGTGGTACTGCATAGGCCATGAGTTCGCGGAAAGCTGTGCTTTCCACCAACCGAAAGGGCATCATCTCAAACGAGATTAGTTTGGCAATGTGGGCGTTCAAACCCAGTGTACGCGGATGAGAGACTGAGTACTTTCTTGACCTACTCATAGTGTCTGGGAGGGTGAGCTGGACTTGAGAGCTGCATATGGTGGAAGTAGCGGTGGACAGGGCGGACTGAGAGAGGGTTGATGATGGTGATGGAGTTGGTGTTCTTTCTGATGGCCTAGAATCAGTCTTTCGTTGATATAACAGTGGGATTCCCTGACTGCTGTGGCCTTGCAACGACACCTCAACATTTGCTGCTGTGCTAACCGGTGGGCTTACAGTGGGGGAAACAATGTAGCGTTGCTGACTACCTTCGTTGTGATCAGTTGCACATGTGGCACTTGAGGTTTGGTGTTGTGTCCACGCTTGCAAGTGCATGCTGGTTAAATGTCTAAGCATGCAACTGGTATTCAAATTTTTCAGATTTTTCCCTCGGCTAAAGGTCTTTGCGCACTTCTTACAGATAACCTTGGCCTGATCATGAGGATTTTGTTAAAAAAAGTGCCACACTGCACTCTTCCTACTTTGGCAGACACTTTGCGGCCTAGCACGCTGTGATGTTTTGACCCTCTGGACAAGCTGTCCAGCAACTCTTTTGATTTTTGGAACCTGTCTTTGGAGTGCTCCGGGCCTGCCAGATAACAGCTGTTGCGATGTCGATGTCTGCTGTGGATGCTCCTCATCTGAGCTATTGGAAGCAGCACCCTCTTCCCCCAATGGATGCCAATCTGGGTCATCCATCACCTCCTCTTCAATGTCATGTGCACCTTCCTCTGTGTCACCGTGTATGGTGGTATAGTGTGCGGGAAGGGGCACCTGAGTCTCATCAGGGTCAAAATCTGGCTCTGTACACTGCGAGGACAATGTAGTGCTCTGAGTGAATGTACCAGCAGAATCATCCATCAGCGGCTGTGCATCAGTGCACTCCATGTCAGATTCATCTTGGCCTGGGTAATTCACTATTTGACTTGATAATCCAGGCATGGTATGTGAAAACAGCTCCATGGAGTAATCAGTAGTATGGCCTGCGTCATCCTTCAATCTTGGTTGGGGTGAAGGACACAAGGAAAGGTGTGGTTCATGAACATGAGCCTCCAATGACGACTCAGTGCTTTTACTTTTTACAACTGAAGAAGAGGAGGCGATAGAGCTGGAGGCTGAGTCAGCAATGTAAGACAAAACTTTTTCCTGATGCTCTGCCTTTAAAAGCGGTTTGCCAACTCCTAGAAAACTAAGCGTTCGAGGCCTTATGTAGCCAGACGATGACGCAGGGTCAGCACCTCCTGCATTCGGTCCTATTTTGCTCTTGCCACTACCATCAGATCCACCACCAACACCATCATTACCAGCTGCCAACCCCCGCCCAATTCCACGGCCTCTTCCACCAGCCTTCCTCATTTTTGGTAGAAATGTAGACAAAATCCAACAAACTATATAGTAATGTAAAACAAGGTACAAGGTGTCTATAGGACAGGGGAGTTTTAGAATTTCTGCACACACTTGTGGACAGTGGACACTTGTGGATTGTGTGCGGCCCACTGATATCTGAGCGCTATGTGACATGCTCGATGGCACAGCTCCCTGTGACCAAAGTGACGAGAGGATAATGGAGATTTTGAATCTCTGCGTACACTTGTGGTCAGTGGACACTTGTGGATTGTGTGCGGCCCACTGATATCTGAGCGCTATGTGACACGCTCGATGGCACAGCTGCCTGTGACCAAAGTGACGAGAGGATAATGGAGATTTTGAATCTCTGCGTACACTTGTGGACAGTGGACACTTGTGGATTGTGTGCGGCCCACTGATATCTGAGCGCTATGTGACACGCTCGATGGCACAGCTGCCTGTGACCAAAGTGACGAGAGGATAATGGAGATTTTGAATCTCTGCGTACACTTTTGGACACTGGACACTTGTGGATTGTGTGCGGCCCACTGATATCTGAGCGCTATGTGACACGCTCGATGGCACAGCTGCCTGTGACCAAAGTGACGAGAGGATAATGGAGATTTTGAATCTCTGCGTACACTTTTGGACACTGGACACTTGTGGATTGTGTGCGGCCCACTGATATCTGAGCGCTATGTGACACGCTCGATGGCACAGCTGCCTGTGACCAAAGTGACGAGAGGATAATGGAGATTTTGAATCTCTGCGTACACTTTTGGACACTGGACACTTGTGGATTGTGTTCGGCCCACTGATATCTGAGCGCTATGTGACACGCTCGATGGCACAGCTGCCTGTGACCAAAGTGACGAGAGGATAATGGAGATTTTGAATCTCTGCGTACACTTGTGGACAGTGGACACTTGTGGATTGTGTGCGGCCCACTGATATCTGAGCGCTATGTGACACGCTCGATGGCACAGCTGCCTGTGACCAAAGTGACGAGAGGATAAGGGAGATTGGATTGCTTTTAAAAAAGCAGTTTGCGGAGCAGTGGGTAAACAGCAATGCCAGTGTGTCAGGAAGCCTTAAAAGGCAGCCCAACAACCAACACCACTGATACACCACAATATAGCCTCCCCTTGCACTGCACACACAGTGACTTGTGTGTTGTGCAGGCCAAATCGCTAGCAGCAGAAGCAGTTTTTTTGTCTTCTTCCCTGCCTAACGCTCTCCCTACAGAATCAGCAGCAACCTCTCCCTATACTAAGATCGGCAGAAGTAAGATGGCGGTCAGCGTGCACGCCCTTTTATACCCCCTGTGACGCCCACCAAAGCAAGCCAATCACTTGCATGCCCTTCTGAAAGATGGTGGTGACCCGTGCCTATGTCATCACGTTGCCCACAGTGTCCGTGGATCCTGATTGGCTGAAAAAGAGCGCAAAACAAACTTTTGAAACGCGACTTTGGCGCGTAAGTCGCCGACCTCGTGGCCGACCTCATCCTAGGGTCGGGTTTCGTTTCATGAAACCCGACTTTGCCAAAAGTCGGTGACTTTTGAATTTTTTCGACCCGTTTCGCTCAACTCTAGTAATGAGCCTTAACTACAGTAATCTATCAGAATAAGGCCCCTATGTGTGTTGAGTAAACAAAATGAGATATAGGTATACTATAAAAGAGGAATTTTCAAAGTTAGAATAAACTTTGCCCAAATTAATTTTTTGTTTGTAAAATTATTAACTAGATATATAACTTGTTCATTTTCATAGATTTTTGACTTATTATTACTTTTGTCAGATTCAAGTTATTTCTGTAACCGTTGTGGCTTTTTCTGTCATTAACCGTTTCGCGCCAGAGCCTGTTTTTGCCTTCGTGACCAGGCCAATTTTTTCAATTCTGACCAGTGTCACTTTATGAGGTCATAACTCTAGAAAGCTTCAATGGATCCTGGTGATTCTGACACTGTTTTCTCGTGACGTATTGTACTTCATAATAATGGTAACATTTCTTTGATATGACTAGGGATGGGCGAATCTACTCGTTAGGACTCGTTACTCTGCGAGTAGTAGGGGACTCGCAGGAGTCGGTACTCTGCGAGTTTCCAAGCGATTACTCGCACAGTAATGAGTCCAATGCAAATAAGGCTAAGTGCACACGTACCGGAACTCTCGCGGAAATTACCGCGAGAATTCCGGAATTCCATTCCGCGGGGAAATCGCATTTTAAATTCCCGCGATTTTCCTGCGGAAAACTAGCGATTTGCAAGCGTATTTAGCTTGCAAAATGCTAGCGTTTTCCAAGCGATCTGTAGCATCGCTTGGAAAACTGATTGACAGGTTGGTCACACTCGTCAAACATAGTGTTTGACAAGTGTGACCAACTTTTTACTACTGAGGCCGCCTATGCGGCATCAGTAGTAAAAGATAGAATGTAAAAAAAATAAAAAATGGTGTTATTCTTACCCTCCGACGTCCCGCGCAGCCTTCCCGCCTCTCCACG
Source organism: Dendrobates tinctorius (assembly GCF_039654945.1). Classification (NCBI taxonomy): domain Eukaryota; kingdom Metazoa; phylum Chordata; class Amphibia; order Anura; family Dendrobatidae; genus Dendrobates; species Dendrobates tinctorius. The sequence goes on from NW_027361679.1 coordinate 74,197,034, forward strand.
CATCCGTTCCCAGTAATCCTTTGCGAAAATGCCCGCAATGACGTCCGTTCTCGCGGGATCGCGATGTCTCTCGGTAATTCGCGATGACGTCGCGAGAATGACCGCGAGACTACGCGATCCCGCGAGAACGGACGCCATCGCGGGCATTTTCGCAAAGGACTACTGGGAACGGATGCGTGGAGAGGCGGGAAGGCTGCGCGGGACGTCGGAGGGTGAGAATAACAATATTTTTTATTTTTAAATTCTATTTTTTACAGGGATATGGTACCCAAAGCCCGGAGGACAGTCTCCTCTCCTCCGGACCGTGGGTACCATCCGCAATTGTTCTGCTTACTTTCCGCATGGTGTGCACAGCCACATGCGGGAAGTAAGCGGAACAAAAAAAATGGCAGCACAGGAATCGCTGCAATACTCGCATCCCCATTCATTAACATTGGACTCGCTAGACTCGCAACGAGTAGCGAGTTTCCGAGTCGGACTCGTTAGAGTCTAGCGATTCCGAGTATTTCAGGATTCGCCCATCCCTAGATATGACGTTTATTTGTTAAAAAAATGGAAATTTGGTGAAAATTTTGACAATTTTGCAATTTTCAAACTTTTTATTTTTATGCCCTTAAATCAGAGTCATATCGCACAAAATAACATTTCCCACATGTCTAGTTTACATCAGCATAATTTTGGAAACAATTTTTTTTTCTTAGGAAGCTATAAGGGTTAAAAGTTGTCCAGGGATTTCTCATTTTTACAACAAAATTTACAAAACCATTTTTTTAAGGACCACCTCACATTTAAAGTGAGTTTGGGGGGTCAATATGACAGAAAATACCAAAAAGTGACACCATTCTAAAAACTGCACCCCTCAAGGTACTCAAAACCACATTCAAGAAGTTTATTAACCCTTCAGGTGCTTCACATGAATGAATGGAATGTGGAAGGAAAAAATAAACATTTAACTTTTTTTCACAAACATTTTAATTCAGAACCAATTTTTTTTATTTTTACAAGTGTAAAAAGAGAAAATGAACCACAAAATTTTTTTGTGAAATTTCTCCTGAATACGCTGATACCCTGTATGTGGGGGTAAACCACTTTTTGGGCACACAGCAGAGCTCAGAAAGGAAAGAGTGCCGTTTGACTTTTCAATGCAGAATTGGCTGGAATTGAGATCAGACACCATGTCGCATTTGGAGAGCCCCTGATGTGCCTAAACTAGACCACCAAGGAACTTATGTAGATGTGTGGTGAGCACTTTGAACCCCCAAGTGCTTCATAGAAGTTTATAACGTAGAGCCATGAAAATAAAAAAATCTGATTTTTTCCACAAAAATGATTTTTTTCTCCCCAAAATTTTTATTTTCCCAAGGTTATCAGGAGAAATTAGACCATCAAAGGTGTTGTGCAATTTGTCCTGAGTACGCCGATACCCTATATGTGGGTGTAAACCACTGTTTGAGCACACAGCAGAGCTCAGAAAGGAAGCTTTTTCAATGCAGAATTGGCTCGAATTGAGATTGGACGCCATGTCGCGTCTGGGGAGCCCCTGATGTGCCTAAACAGTGGAAACCCCCACAAGTGACACCATTTTGGAAACTAGACCAACCAAGGAACTTATCTAGATGCGTGGTGAGCACTTTGAACCCCCAAGTGTTTCACTAAAGTTTATAATGTAGCGCCGTGAAAATAAAAAAAATCATTTTTTTTCACAGAAATGATCTTTTTAGCCCCCAATTTTTTATTTTCACAAGGGTAACAGGAGAAATTGGACCCCAAAAGTTGTTGTTCAATTTGTCCTGAGTACTCTGGTACCCCATATGTGGGAGAAAACTACTGTATGAGCACACAGTGGGGCTCGGAATGGAAGTAGTGATGTTCTGGAATGCAGACTTTGATGGAATGGTCTGCGGGCGTCATGTTGCGTTTGCAGAGCCCCTGGTGTGCCTAAACAGTAAAACCTCCCACATGTGAGCCCATTTTGGAAACTAGACCACCCAAGGAACTTATCTAGATGTGTGGTGAGCACTTTGAACCTCCAAGTGTTTCACTAAAGTTTATAATGTAGAGCCGTGAAAATAAAAAAATACTTTTTTTTTTTGCACAGAAATTATATTTAAACCCCCAATTTTTTATTTTCACAAGGGTAACAGGAAAAAATGGACCCCAAAAGTTGTTGTCCAATTTGTCCTGAGTATGCTGGTACCCCATATGTGGGAGGAACCACTGTTTGGGCACATGGCAGAGTTTAGAAGGGAAGAAGCTCGGTTTTGGAATGCAGACTTTGATGGAATGGTCTGCGGGCGTCATGTTGCGTTTGCAGAGCCCCTAATGTGCCTAAACAGTGGAAACCCCCAATTGTAATTCCAACCCTAACCCCAACAAACCTCTAACCCTAAACTTAACCCTTACTATAACCCTAACCACAAACCTAACACCAGCACACAAACCTAACACCAGCACACCCCTAACCCTAATCCCAACCACAACCCTAACCATAACCCTAACCCCAACACACTCCTAACTCTAATCCCAACCCTAACCCTAACCCCAAATCTAACCCTAACTTTAGCCTAACCCTAACTTTAGCCTAACAATAATCTTAACTTTAGCCTAACCCTAACTTTAGCCTAACCCTAACCCTAACTTTAGCCTAACAATAACCTTAACTTTAGCCTTAAAGTAACCCTAACCCTAACAGTAAAACTAACCCTATCAGTAACCCTAACTTTAGCCTAACAGTAACCCTAACTATAGCATTAACCCTAACAGTAACCCTAACTATAGCACTAACCCTAACTATAGCACTAACCTTAACCCTAACTATAGCACTAACCCTAACCCTAACAATAGCACTAACCCTAACCCTAACTATAGCACTACCTCTAACAGTAATCTTAACTCTAACCAAAGCACTAACCCTAGCCCTAACAGTAACCCTAACCGTAACCCTAACCTTAGCCCTAGCCTGCATACCTGCTTTTTTATTTTTTTATTTTGAGACAAGATCGCTGCCTGGCACAGCTGTTGCCAGCAGCACTTGTCACACTGTTTCTCATCTGATCTCGCACTGACAGGAGATCAGAGGAGAAGTAGCGTTACAGTGTGACAAGATTGCTGCCTGGCATAGCTGTTGCCAGCAGTGCTTGTCACAAAGTAATGCTGTTTCTCCTCTGATCTCCTGTCAGTGCGAGATCAGAGGAGAAGCGTCGTTACTATGAGTCAGATCACCGGGAAAGTTCGTTGCTACAACAAGCTTTCCCAGCGATCTCTCTCTGACGCTGAACCAATCAGGTCTGGATGAGGGCAGGGGTCGCTGCATGCATTGTGCGCCGGGATTCCCGCATTATAAGGTATGTGGGCTTCCCGGGAGGCACAAAACCGCCCACAGTAGATAAACGTTGACGCTGTACAAAGCCCAGCAAGCGCCGACGTTTATCTACTGTTGGCGGTGGGGAACCAGTTAAACGAGGGGTACCAACAATTTTGACCACGTGTGTACATGGTTTTAAATCTATCTCAAAAAATCAACAACAAAATAATTATATCAGGAATCAACAGTTTCTGTGCATTATTTGGTTTATTTCATCCACTATTGCTTTAATTTCCACTGATTGGCTTCTGTACTTCAAGGTCTTATTGCCATTCTTACTTTAGCAGGATTTCATTCTGTAATAAACATATAGAAAAACATAACTATAGTATTTTATTGTAACTATATTTTCATTAAATGTATTGTTATAATATTATAAAAATCTATGTAAAATAAGACCAAGAACTACTGTACAAAAGATAGTTAAAATTACTTACTGCTTTCTAGGTTTGAAAAATGGCAGATGATGCCACCCATGGGTTCCAGCATTTGCTCCATCTTGTTCATCATTTTTTTGTCCTAGTTTTTTATCTTTCTTTACTTGTTTTCACTTACCGTAACATTTTATTCTTTATCTCAGTCTCTTTTGTTCCCTTCTCCATAATATTTGATGTAGGCAATGAAGACATTTTGTTGGCAGATGAAAAGTAGATGATTTTGCTCTTCTTACTGTGTGTTCATATAAGGGTACAAAGTTAGTCTTTAAATGGCAGGGTTAAAAATATGGAATATAAGTCTATAAAATGAAATATAGGTATACTATAAAAGAGGAATTTTCAAAGTAAAGTAAACGATGCCCAAATTAATTTTTCTTTTGTAAAATGATTAACTAGATATATAACTTGTTCATTTTCATAGATTTTTGATTTATTATTACTTTTGTCAGATTCAAGTTATTTCTGTGACCGTTGTGGCTTTTTCTGTCATTAAATGAGGGGTAACAACAATTTTGACCATGTGTGTATATGGTTTTAAATCTTTCTCAAAAACTAAACAACAAAATAATTATATCAAGAATCAACAGTTTCTGTGCAGTATTTGGTTTATTTCGTCCACTATTGCTTTAAGTTCCACTGCTTGGCTTCTGTACTTCAAGGTCTTATTGCCATTCTTATTTTAGTAGGATTTCATTCTGTAATAAACATATAGAAAAACATAACTATAGTATTTTTTGTAACTATATTTTCATTAAATGTAATGAGCCTTAACTATAGTAATCTATCAGAATTAGGCCCCTATGTGTGTTGAGTAACCAAAATGTGCAGTAAATGCTAAATTAACGCTCATCCACAACAACATTTTAAAACCAAATAACAATTTTATGAAAAGTTTCATCTGGTAGGGTCGTCACCACATATTTCTCAAATGCCTTCATATTTTAGTCACTAGACCACTGCAGACAATTACAGATTTCAGCAGCACGGGATATCATCTTCTTCTGTCCAAGTGGAAACCACTGGAGTGGGCATGGGCCATCGCTTTACTTCATTTATTATTTTTTAAGTATCCATGTCATCTCAAATTATTTTGTTAACTCAGACAATCCATTTAATTGATACCTTTCATTTTTTTAATTTACTTATGAAAGTGCTATAATAAACCTTAAATAGATTTTCCCACTTTTAAAATTCCTATCTTAAAGTCCTGTATATAGAAAATAAATAATATATGTTATTGTCTTTAAAGGGAATCTGTCATCAGGATTAACTCTTTGTAACATCAGCATCTGAACACTCTTCTTCTACCTCTGTCTTTGCCATTAGGTGGGGCCACACTAATACTTCAAATGCCACTGGGCGGTCGTAGCGCGTATCTGTTCTACCTTACATTAGCTGGACTTCAAGTTCATCTGTGTTTTGCAGCAGTGGGCTGGTTATCAGTAGTATTTAACTCTTTGTTGAAAGCCATGGCTGTGGTTCCACCATATTTAAAGGTAACCTATCACCATGAAAATGCTGTCAAATCTGCAGGCACCCTGTTATAGGGTAGCGGCAGCTAAACTGATTGATATATAGTTTTGTGAAAAAAAATATTCAGTTTAAACTGGGTTTTCATCATTTATTTATCTGCTCATTCTGGGATTTTCGGTCTAGTGAGCGGTCCTATCAGTGACTGACAGTTGTCTTTATATAAGTGTGCATACAGAGATAGCTGTCGATTACTGATAGAACTGACCACTGGACCAAACAAAAATCTCAGACAGAGCAGTTTTAAATGATGAAAAAACAGGTTATACTGAATCTTTACGCACAAAACTATACATTAATCTGCTCAGCTCCTCCTCCTCTAGAACAGTTGCCTCAGTATACAGACTTGCTGGGAAATTGGGTTTTATTTTATTTTTTTTACATCATTCTGAGGGAGGGGAAGGGACTGGCATAATACTATGTAAGGGGGCTCTGTTGGGACATCATTTTGAATGGAGGCCTGGTGGTACATAATACTGTGTAAGTAGACTGTTTGGGGGACGTAATGCTGTGTAAGAGGGCTGCATGGGGAAGTCATACTGAATGGGTGCTGTGTGGCCAAATTATACTGTCTAAGAGGACAGTTTGGGGGAAATAATACTGTATAAGGGGGCTCTGTTGGGACATCATTCTGAATGGGGCTGTGTGGGTACATAATACTGTGCAAGCAGACTGTGTGGCAGACATAATACTGTGTAAGGTTGCTGTGTGGGGGCAAAATGCTGTGTAAGGGGGCTGCATTGGGACATCATACTGATTGGGTGCTGTGTGGCTACATAACACAGTGTAAGATGTCTGTGTGGGGTGGGCATAATACTGTGTAAGGTTGATGTGGGGGGATATTATAATATGTAAGGGAGCTGTGTGGAATTATCATTCTGAATGGGGGCTGTGTGGGGGCATAATGTGGAATTTGACTGTGTAAGGTTGCTGTGTGGGGGCATAATGCTGTGTAAGGGGGCTGCATTTGGAAATCATACTGATTGGGTGCTGTGTGGCTACATAACACTGTGTAAGAGGACTGTGTGGGGGACATAATACTGTATAAGTTTGCTGTACGGGGACATTATGCTGTGTAAGGGGGCTGTGTGGGGACACAACACTGAGTAAGGCAGCTGTGTGGGATTATCATTCTGAATGGGTGGCTGTAAGGACTTAGTCCTGTTTAAAGGACTGTATGGTCATATGTGAGGACATCATACTGTGTGTAGGGCCTTGTGGACGCCATTTTATGTTGGGAGCTGTTGATCACAAAGTACAAGAACTGAATAATAGAGCAGAATGATTCACTGCTTTGTATAAACGCTATAAAAAGCAGTAAATCATATTGTTTTCATTAGCTGCTACACATATGAATACAGATTACAATAAGCCCCTTCATAACATGTATTAGCAGTAGCAGTGAATCAACAGACACAATTTAACATGTTGTTGTACTAATTCTGGAAAATAGGTCTCTAATGTATAAAAATTTCTTTAAATTCTAATATATTCACCTATATTTATTTCATCTAGGGCACCATCATCCGGCTTCTTAGCTTCAGTTACACTGAAAAATATTTTAACAAACAGTATGTTAATAGTGGATCAAACGTCATAGAGGACCAACAATAAATATATATCTGTAATATATATCTGTTCCAGAGAGAATTTAAAGGGGTATTCTTTTCACCGAATGTTACCGAATGTTATGGCATATCAGTAGTCGTGATTCAGTTTCCGGATACCTCAACTAAAATATGAACTAATGGCATATCTTACTGACATGCAATCACTTTTTATGGTGGTAAAAATCCCTTAAACCCCCCATATACTTTAAACCCAGTATGGATCATGACATGTGTGTTTTTATCTCCTGATCTTTTTTCCCATTTAGTTTATTACTCCCAGTCCCTATCCTTCTCCATATTGTTGGTAATTACTTTTGTACGATAGAGGTTTTCTGTTATCCCTGTTTTGTCTTTGTGTCTGGTTTACCTTTCATTTATGTCTGATGCCTCTTGGGGTAGGGGAAGGGACTAATTAGCGTTTTTACAGGAACATAGTAAGGTCGGAGACTCGGTCCTCTCTACCTTTAAGAGTATCCCTGAGACAGGGATAGTTAGGGTCTCAGCTCCAGGGACAGTTTGAGGCCCATTTTCCCTACTGAAGAACGTCACAGCGTGACACAGAGAAAGTGGCTGAATACAGCCTCTGGGTAGGGCTTAGGGCTTCGCAGTCTGTTTCTAAATGCATAGCTTCTGCAGATCACCAAATTTTTATTAGTGGGGGGGTTAGAATATTGACTGTATTGTCATCCATGCTGTTTAATGTGCTTTGTGTGAAATAACAGTGGTTTGAAATTTTTAAAAACCAGTTGTTCTGCTACAGTTGACCACATTTTTTTGTTCCAAAACTTGACTACTGCCATCCATGCAGTTTAACATGCTTTGTGTGAAATATCGGTGGTTTAAAATTTGTAAAAAACGCTTGGTCTGCTACAGTTCACAAAATTGGTAGTTTTGGTTCCAAAAATTGACTTTTGCCATCCATACATTTGAACGTGCTTTGTGTGAATTAACAGTGGTTTGAAATTTTAAAATACAGCTTGTCCTGCTACAGTTGACCAATCTTTGTTGCTCCAAAAATTGACCATTGTCATCCATACAGTTTATTGTGCTTTGTGGAAAATTACAGTGGCTTAATACATTTTAAAACCGCTTGTCCTGCTACAGTGCATCACATTTTTTGTTAAAAAAGAATAATTATTGTCATTCATACAGTTTAACGTGCTTTCTGCAAAATTATGTTGGCTTAAAATTTTTTATAACCAATTCTCCTGCTACAGGTTACCAATTAATTATTTATTAACAAAAATTAGCTTCAATTTATCAAGGAAACTTGGTTTCCAGACACCTAGCAATTACACAATGTGCAAGTCATGCGGTAAGGTATTGGAAAGTGGAAGTGCCCATGATGTTGCATGCAGATGGCGAGAAGGTCGAACAGGTGCAATTGGGCCTGTTGCTGGAGCACAAAAAACATGCCTATCCACAACACATAGCTTCCTGTCCCACTTTGCATGGAGGCATAGGACACCACCTCTGAAGCCCCAGCATTGCGGACAGGTGGTCAGTTGGATAGCAGATCATGCTTCCAGCATAGTTGCCAGGACCACCTAGTCTTCCATACGGTCCAGTCTCACCACCTAACAGTCTGTTTTGCTTAATCCCCACCCTTATTCTCCTTCCTCCCACCATGTCAAGTAGCAGGAGAAAAATGATACCACAACACTTCGAGGAGCTTTTTCATGAACATTTCTTGATTGTGGCCTCTCACTCTGAATGTTCAAAGAGAAACAGGAGGACATGCTGTTTAGTGATGCACAAAACTTAGAGCAGCCACTGTCACAAGAAGATGACGGTGGGGACCAGCAAATTTTGTCTAAGGAAGATGATGATGATGAGACAGGTTGTTGTTAAGTCACCAACTCAGGAGGACAAGGGTTTGGTGGTGGAAGAAGAGGTGGTGGATGATGAAGTAATTGACCAAACCTGGGAAGCTGGCATGAAGCCTGCTGTGCTGGGAGCCCTGATACCTCATGCACTGCTCAAACTGCTTTTCTGTGCAGCCACACTCAGGTGGCAAAAGATTAGCTTGGTAGATGACTAATATTATCAAAAATTTAAGAATAGTAACACATGCAGTTGACTGAATGTAAGTGCAGGCCAGCCGGTCTAGGAACTTTACTGTTACAGGCAACACACATGAAGGAGACCCAACTTGGAGTCCAAACATTTCCAAAAATTATTGGCATACAACAATAAAGTGGCAAATTTCCCCTGAGTAGAATTATTATAATAGGCCTCTGACATCCCTTCCACTACAGGCAATTCACCAAATTTGAGTCTATACAATTCACCAAGTTTGAGTCTCTACATTTCCAAAAATTATTGTCACACACCACTAAAGTGGTATCAATTACCCCATAGTAGAAATAGCATAATGGAGCTCTGAGACCTCTTCTACTACGGTCAACCCAACACATGGAGATCTAAGTTTCAGTCTTCACATTTCAAAAAATTGTTTGTAACATCAGAAGCAACAACAGGCACAGAACAGACGACAGAGGTGTAACAGACTGAAATATTAATGCATCACACAAAAACACGATACCATCGCCTAGTCTGCCTAGTCTGCGACTGGGGTGCAAAAGTCATTGGACATCCATAACTTGTTCATCTTCATGAAAGTTAGGTGGTCTATACTTTCAGGGGACTGCCGGTTGTGCTTATCCGTCAGGACACCACCAGCAGCGCTGAATACACAAACTGAGAGAACGCTGGCTGTTGGTCATGATAAAGCCTCCAAGGTGTGACAGGTGAACTCAGGCCACTCTTCTCTTATTAAAGACCAAAATGAAAAAGGTCCAAATTCCCCTTGATCGCATTGATATTGAGCTCAAGATACTTCTGCACCTTCCTCTCCAGTTGTTGACAACATGTCAGACTTGCACTATCACTGGCTGGTTTAAAAACATGTGAAATGACTCACAGAAATTACTTACGCCACATACACTGCTGCTGCTGCTGTTTTTGCAATGACACCTTGACGATCCCCGGGGTTGGACATCTAGAAATGGGATGCACACAGTGTGTCTCACTGGTGTTTTGGGGAAAACCTCTCCTAAGATTTTCTACAAGCGTGTTTTTGATACTCCAGCATGCGAGCATCCATTTCCAGGGGAAAACCCAGTAATCAGCACAATTTCTAACCCTAAGAATATGGACATCGAGTTAAAGATAGTGCAGCAAGAAGGCCCTCACATGTTGGGCTCTTCCATGAGGTCCAAGTTCATGGTGTGTTGGTGATGGGGTAACAATAAAGGTTGCTTCTTCTGTTCTCTCTTGCCAACCATCCTCCTCTGGATTCTGTATTTCTTCAGAGCAAACCTCGGATGCATATTGAATAGAATGTGTGAACAGCTCTGCAGAATTGCCAATCTGTGATTCCCCACAGTCAGTCCAACATTTGGAAATTTTTGATGCAGGGGCTAAACAAGGGTGATTGGGGTGCCACCTCTAAGGATTGTACTGTGTGTGATGTTAAGGTGGAGGAAGAGTGTAGCACATGCTACTTTCTGAGCCACATCTTCAAAGAATACCATTATGCAGCTGCCAGAGAAAGAGTTGAGTAGCCCGTCCAGTAACAGATGTTACAAGTAAGATTTTTTAGCGTGCACTCTTGTCTAAAAGGCGAGGTGCAGGTGCAATGGACCAATCGGTCCCAATTCTAGAGCTATCTAATTCACCGCACACTCAAATGGATTACATGCAAGAAAGTGTCCATTTTATTATAAACAAAATATGGGAGCCAAACAAGAATATATAGTGAAGCGATATAAACAGACGTTTCGGCTCTGCCAGAGCCTTTTTCACTTTATCGCTTAATTCAGAGTCGGATAAGGTGCAGATGGAAGAGTAGAACTCCCCAAGAGAATGCCCAAAAAGGGGTGGCTGATGCTTTATAGTTTAGAGCGGCGCTCCCGTATACCGCCATTGCAGCCAGGCATGGGAGCGCCGCTCTAAACTATAAAGCATCAGCCACCCCTTTTTGGGCATTCTCTTGGGGAGTTCTACTCTTCCATCTGCACCTTATCCGACTCTGAATTAAGCGATAAAGTGAAAAAGGCTCTGGCAGAACCGAAATGTCTGTTTATATCGCTTCACTATATATTCTTGTTTGGCTCCCATATTTTGTTTATAATAAAATGGACACTTTCTTGCATGTAATCCATTTGAGTGTGCGGTGAATTAGATTGCTCCAGTAACAGATGTTGTCAGTGGTCTTTAGATAGGACGAGACTGTGTTTGTTCATTTGAGCTTTCATTAACATTAACACCTAACCCACGTACACATTGAATTCAAAGCATATTCCCCTTTCCACCACAACATCGCTTTTTCCCACTCATGTTGTAAGTAGCATTCTCCTCTTGTAACTTGCTGTTTCACAACCCTAGACCCACAGGTGTCAGTCATCTGTCACTAAATGAACAATCAATATTTATTTTCTTAGTGTGCTTGAACAACACTGTTATACATAACTATTTTTAAGTAGAAATCTGTCCTTCTGATTTTCCACTGAAACATAGTTTTATCACAAACAATTTGGAGTAGTGAACTGGCCCTCCAGACTGCAATATTAGTCCTAATGATTTTTAAGTGGAAATCTGGCCTTTTGATTTGCTGCAGAAACACAGTTTTATGACAAATGATTTGGAGTAGCTAATTGGGCATCGTGGCTGCACCACAATGTAAGGCCATCGAGTTTTACGTGGAAATCTGGCCTTCTGATTTGCTGATTTGCCGCTGAAACACAGGTTTAGCACAAGCAATTTGCAGTAGCAAATGGGGCTTCCAAAGACTGCCACACAGTTTTTGCACAATCTACTTTGATACTGGAAGATTGATTTCACACAGGACAGGAACCTATCTATTAAACTGACTAGTTCACTTTCAGCACCAGCTCTAGCGCAGGAGCGACTTCTCTACACTGTGATACTGAGCAAATGTCACCAGCAAAACAAGATGTCCGCTTTTTATATGGCTAGGGACATGTGACTTTGGCAGCCAATCACAGAAGACCTTGTATCATGACGTATCATGACATTGTGGATGGTTTCTATGCCCAGATTGGTTGCCAGAATTAACACACATAAAGTTAAGGGAAAAAAAACACTGCTGTATTCTCTTCCCATGCTCCTCTAACCTCTCCAGACCCCCAGCCCTCATCAAACACCCCCCTCCCTCATTCTTCATACCGCACCACCATCCTATCCAAGGTAATAACAAAAGCATTAGTGGAAAAGCGATGATTTACTGAACTGTGACTGAATTTTGCCGACTTTGAGTAAAAATGCTTGTGAAAGCAACACTAATCCGTTTGTGCCACATTTTAGATTGCCAATCATTTTCCGAATACGTTCGCTCATCTCTACTCTTTACTCCCACTGTTTACACATTAAACGCTCCTAGGATCCAGGTAATGGCCCCTGTGGCTCTAATCATGAATTATATCCATTAGATTCCTTCCTTTTTTTGGGGCTGTGGATGATAGCAATCCTAATAAGTATGCAGCTCTTATGACCTCAGCAATGGCCATGGTTATTTACTGATGGCTGCTAGGATATAGTAGGTGCTTTTAGACCACATAGTAGTGTAGGGAAGGTGACCTGACGGACGGACTGACTGGTCAGATTTCAAAAGGGAAAACAGCTAGGAAAGTGTAGGTGACGTGCAGTACCTTGAACTGACATTAGAGGGCAGGGAGGAGTGGGAGCATAGGACTTGACATCAGCTTAGGGCTAAGAAACCGTTGGTCATGGGGGGTGGAGTTATAGGGAACCAGGAAAGCTATAAATTTGACAGGAGGGTTCCAGAAAGTTCCAGTCCCCAGCGGGAGCTCAAGTGATGAGGAGACAGTGACAGTTGCTGCACTGTGAGGAAAACCCAACCAGGGGGACTGAGGAGAAAGGAAGTCGGGGGGTGGTCCTGACACGAAGTACCGCAGTATAGACGAGGCTCCGGATGTGGGACACCGTATTGGAATGACGCTTGACCAGTAACATTACTGTTGGTGTATAGGCCTAAGGCAGCCATAGTGACGGAGCTGTCAGAGCATCACTGAATGTAAAGGGAACGGTACATAAATATACGTCCCTGGAGTAAGTGTGTCACCCTGTGTTCTGTAACCGGAGGACTGTGAAGGAAATTGCTGTGTGCTGTGAGGCCGTCTGGCGGACGGCGAGAGAAAGAATAAACTTGGATCTGTTGCACCCGAAACTTGCCTCTAGCTTGTGTCTGTACGTCTCTGCGCGGTATACAGAGGGACCACCCCCCAGCCCGCCCCACGACTCTAAAGTAGTAATAGTGTCTTTCGCCTTTTTTGCACATTCATTTGGCGGTAGTAGCCATAATTATTTATTAAGCTTACCAGCACACATTTGCCTGTCTAATGAGTTTCATCTTAGGGGGCACATTTCATGATTTGTAGTCATATGGCCCAGAGCCATACAGCAAACTTCATATTAATGGGAGTCGTGTGTTCTTCTTTTTCTTGTACTTCTTTTGTAAACATAAAAGTCTTTTTTACCTTTTATACGTGAACTAATAAAAGAGATTTTACCATTGAAATGCTCTGTTGTTGATTTTGGCCTTAAAGTAGTAGCAGGATCTAGTGTTCTCGTTGTGGTGCACTATGTTGTAAATCTGATTGAAGTTTTTCCTGGCTCTCAACTTTTTCCAGGATGCCTCATTATACTTCCAGAGATGCCCGTATCTATTTTTAGAGTATTCCTTATAGAGCAAGAGATGCCCACATACATTGCTAAATATCCTCAGACCTGTTTTCATACTGATCAATGCTAGTGATACCCCAACATTTTGAATAGGGATGTCAATCTTAGCCAAAACAGAGGGAAAAGCCCTTTCTTTCTATGTAACTATCCTTCTACACTGTGTACTCCTGTTAACTGGTATACGTTTTTAAAAGTAAACCATTTCCCAGCAAAATATTTCAGGATTTTTTTTTTAAATATGTTTTTGTTAATACTGCATTGGCTATAGCGTAAAAATATTTAATAGTTCTTTCAAATGCCAGAGGGCATCTATATGGATTCGTTCTCAGGGAATTTTTCTTTTATATAATTCTCTATTTCTATTCTATTTTAAGCGATTTAAAGACTTGTTTATGTTTTCCATTAAGTTAGACGGCTCAACTCTCTACAACACCTTAGATATATATACACGTAATGGCATTTGGTGCCTCAGGATACGATTTAATAAAGTTTGGAAGTCTATGAAACATGACATTCTAGAGTGATATCCATAATAATTCACCATAAAAATCTTTCCTCTGCTAATAGAGGCACTATAATACTGCTTGGAGAAGGCGACCTGTAAATTGCTTTAAAAGCAGTATACGCAAAATAAAAGTGTGCCATTCAGGGAATTCCACTCGTCTCCCATGAGTGGTCATTACATTTATATTGATGTAATAGATCCACTCAGCTTTCATTATGGGAGTGGGCAGCAATCTGCAGGAACTTAATGGAATTGTCCTTTGGCATTATTTTGGAATAATATGTTCTAGGGTTTTGGCTTTATGTGATTGTTATTGACTGATTGAATTACTTATAGATTTCTTCTTTTCACACAGTATATTCCCTCTGGTAAAGTCATGGTAACTATTACTTTATTGCTCTTAAATAAAGTTTTCTTATTTTTATAAAGAAACTTTTTAAACCTTATTCTGATTTCTATATGCGTATGCTAATGTATATAACAATGGGTATATACGAGGGGTCCTCAAACTTTTTTAACAGGGGGCCAGATCACGGTCCCTCGAACCATTGGAGGGCTGGAATATAGTTTGAAAAAAACTATGAACAAATTCCTATGCACACTGCACATATCTTATTTTGAAGTAATAAAACAAAATAAGAACAAATACAATATTTAAAATGAAGAAGTAAAGTTAAATCATCAAACTTGCTGATTTTTTGAGTTCTTTGAATATCCTACACTTCAAGTCAATTTTTTCTCTTTCTTGATATCATTGTTTCCTATGGATTCAAAATTGCTATTAGTAAAATACCAACATATATATAGCGCTACAAAAACAATATACCAGCAATAAAATTGCCAACACAGAGACATACAGACTACACAGCGCATCAATGCAGCCTGATCAGTGCCCATCAATGCAGTCTGATCAGTGCTCATCATTGCAAATGGCCTTTTTGGGGTTATTGGCAGTCTTTAAAAAACAACCAATAATGAAAATAACTTGGCACTCAACTTCTAGTATTCATGAGACTGGAGAAGAATTTTATTTAGGCAGTCCGCAAAACGTTTCGGCCAACAACATGGCCTTCGTCAGTCCGACTGCTTAAGATGATTAGGTAGGGCGGTGTTGTTGGCCGAAACGTTTTGCGGACTGCCTAAATAAAATTCTTCTCCAATCTCATGAATACTAGAAGTTGAGTGCCAAGTTATTTTCATTATTGCTTCTTGGTTTGGGTAACCTACTTGTGCACCCTGCAGTAGTGCCACGCTATACTTTAAAAAACAACCAGACTCAGGAAGACCTAACAGTTCTACTGGCAACTTCTGTCATGTTGGTGTTACAGGGAATGATTGTCCACATTCTGTCTGCAGCCACCACACTTCTTCTTCCTGCCTGTTTAGGTGCTACGCCTCCCTCCCCATGTGTGTTGCTGTCTTCGCTCTGTTTGTCCTCCTGCCAGGTGGGTCAGTTACTATATCTTTCACCACCCCCTCTTCCACTTCCGCATCCTGGCCCTCCTACTGACTTTCTGGCAATTGTGTCCCATCGTCCACCACTTGGCTGCTCAAATATTTGGGCATTGCTACATGATCTCCTCTTGCCCAAGCGAGAGGCTCAAAACTATAAAAGGAAAAGTGAACAGCATTTTGGAGTGTCCAAGTGTGGGATCAGTTGTCTCCGGGCATTCGACATGGTGGGAGGAAGGAGGATCAGGCTGAGGAATATGCAGTCCAGACTCACGGCTACTGAGACTTGACCGTCTGGAAGACAGGGTGGTGGTGGTAGTGGCAAAGTGACTGGAAGCATTATCCGCTATCAAACCAACAACCTTTTGACACTACTCTGGGTTCAATAGTGGTGTGCTGCGGTCCCCTAGTAATTGGGACTGGAAGGTCGGGTGAGAAGATGTGGGTGTTTGCTGTGGCACAGTTTCAGCTTGCGCATGGCCTCGGCCTCTGCATGCGCCATCACGTCCAGTTCCCCGTCCCTTGCCACGCACCTTGCCCATTTTAAATGGAGGACAATATTTTCCATGTTCACACCAAATGGCTGAATTTGGAGCAAACTTATATGTGATCCATGTGACGGAAATCCAGTTTTAAATACCCAGCCTGTAGGTAACTATTTTTAACAGCAAACTGGTGTTAATAACTTTGCTAACACACTGCAACAAAAATTAAATGGAGACCAGAAATGGCAGAATTTTAAGCGCACTTATATGTGATCTGTGTGACGGACAAATCACAGTTTTAAATAGCTGTAGGTACAACATTTTAATGGAGGCCAGAAATGGCAGAATATTGAGTGCACTTATATGTGATCTGTGTGACGGACAAACCACAGTTTTAAATAGATGGATTTTTAGCACTGTAATATGGAAAGGATCTGGCTGTATTCTGCAGTGCCAACAAGCAAATCGAGCAAAAAACAGTGTTCTCTGGATTGCTTTTTAAGCAAATAATCAGGATTAAGATCCCCCCAAAAATATTCCTGGCCCCTGATACCTGGAGCTATGTCTACAAATATCTGTAAAAGCAGCAGCATCAGACAGAACTGGAATGGACCCTCTTGCAATATGCACTGCAGTCAGTCACATACACTGCCTGCCTGCCTGCCTAGCACTGATATCTATGCAGCTTGATTAGTCATCAGAAGGACTGTTAGTTGAGATGTATATGTGTGTGTATAATATATTGTGGTATACCTACACTAAGAAACAAGCAGATCTCTCCCTAACGCAGTAGCACCTCTCCCTACACTGCCTGATTCCAGAGTAGACTGTGACGAGCATGGCGGTGCCAGGTCTGATACAGACCTTATGATGCTGTGTGGCCAGCCAATTACAGTAATGCCACAACTAACATAGCTACGGCATTACAGTGTGTGGCAGACAATCCTTGCATGTTCATTGGCTGCCTAAAGAGCGCCAAACATGCAGGGAGAGAACCTGAGCTTCCGACGAACAACCCCGGAAATATTCGGTAAGTTTCGAGCATCTCGAGTAGTGAGATTCTCGGGCGAGTACTGAGTAGTGGCGAGCATGCTTCTGGGAAGATAGTATGTAATCAATTAGGGACCCTATATCATCGAGATAGCAATTTATATCCAGCTTCATCGAAGCGGGATCAGATGATTTGTGCATTAGAGTAAAAATATGCTGCTCCTTGGCCATTGATAGCATGAGGCCCAGATCATTCTCACATTGGATCTGAAAATGGATGTTAGTTTGGTCTTAGGACTGGATCAGTAGAGAGTATGAAAAGGAGAATGCATGTCGTAGTGACCCTGTGTTCGAGCAAGCTGTTTTGAAAATTGTCTTGTTGTTATTGTAAAACTGCCTAGAACGAAGAGAGTGTAGAAAGTGAGAAAGCTGTCTGACTCCCAGATTCCCAGTGGGGAGGTGGCAGAGAGGCCAAGAAGGTGTTCACTCGAGGGCCAAGTATGTACAGCTCCAAAGTGGGATACTCTAAAACAACCATTCTTTAGCCAACAGAGAAATCCCTGGTCCTCCAAGCCCGGGGGAAAAAGTGAATTGCCCAAAATAGGATACATTGAGGAGTATTGCAGTAAGATTTGAGAGCTGACTGTAGGGTGAATGCAGCAGGCAAGGATAGCACCAATCGTGAGATGTATTTTACGTTCCTTAACCACAGCCAGGTCCCTCCAAGGGGTAGCAATTAGAGCAATATTTATAAAGCCTTTCTCGATCTCAACCCCACATCTGTGATTTTAACAAAAGTCTGTATAGATTCATTCTACTCAATATATCTGCGTGTTACAACAAATATTGGGCAGCACATGAACATTTCACACAAATATGTCAATGCAGCGTAATTTAAGTTCACAAAAGCCTTTAAAAAAAATTCAAATTTTATCCAAAAAAAAATAATGTTTTTCATCTGTATTGTCATCTGTATGCAATCTGTATGGCATCCCTTTCTATACACCAGCATTAGAGATGAGTGAATTTCCTGAAATTTGCCGTTTCACATAGTTTTGATATTCAATTTGTGGTTCACAAAAAAAGCTTGTGCGGCACCATTTCCCACCCTGCTGAAGCATCAGAGAACAGGCTAAAGTCATTTTGCATTGCTGTTCAGGCTTCCCCATAAGGCCCTGCAGCTATGACATCTCACAGATTATCATACCTTGTGTAGGGTTGCCTGGGCCATCTGAGATCACTGGTTCCCAGTGAAGCAAACTTTTGTATGGCAATTACTTTCCATCATCAGATTCACTGGATAAGTCTCTCTCCTGTACAGTGTAGGCTTTTTGGTTAACGGGGTCCTCTTTTCCGTACTCCTGTAGAGTGTGTGCTCTTATTGTCAGCAGGGTCCTTTCTTTCTGTCTCATGTAGAGTGTAAGCTCTTATAATTAGCAGGATCCTCATTCTCATGCCTTCTCCTGTAGAGTATAAGCTCTTATGGTCGTTGGAGTACTTTCTCACCTATAGAGTGTAAGCTCTTGTGGTCAGTGGGGTTATTTCTCACTCTCTCACTTTTAAAGTGCAAGCTCTTATGATCAGCTGGATCCTCTCTCTCTTATCTTACCGACGTGTTTTTTTCAACAATTTACAAGCTTTCCAGTATTTAGATTTGAATGAATTTATATGCAGCAAATCTAATATTCAAGCAATTTGGCAAATTTGGCTATTTGAATTTCCAAAGATCGTCTCATCTCTATCCAACAGTGAATAGAATGAACAAGACCAAATACAGTTTCCTTTCTTGTTGTGTTTCTGTAGAAATCAGATGCTATATGGTTATCTGTAGAGATGAGCAACTTTGTCTTTTTTAGGGTCGAGTCGGGTTTCATGAAACCCGACTTTCTCAAAAGTCGAGTCGAACGAAATCGGCCGACTATTGGGAAAAGTCGAAGGTCCGACTAAAACACGAAACCCAATGCAAGTCAATGGGGAAGCAAAGTCGTCAGGGAGTGGAGGACAGTAAACACACCTACATGCCGGACCGCTTTTTTAAAGTGCGCGAAATCTCTCTCCCTCTCTCGTGCAAGTATTCTGGGAAATCCGACTTTGGCGCTCGTTTTGCCGACTGCATGGCCGACTTCACACTGTGGTCGGGTTTCGGTCGGCAAAACCCGACTTTGCCATAAGTCAGCGACTTATGAATCTGGTCGACCTGTTTCGCTCAACTCTAGTTATCTGTATTTTATCCATTTTTTTCTGCACCCATTGACTTAAAGAAGTGAGTTTCATATAACATACAGAAGAGAACAGTGCACTCTATGATTTTTTTTTTATTACTTTATTCTGGGGACATCTAAGCAGCCCTATTCAACCGAAAATACAGTTATATGAACATAGACTCACCGGATTTAAGGCTACATACTGCAAACACATTTGTGAGCTGAAATAAGTTTTTCCCAAAACTTGTTCATTAGATCTGTCACTTAATACTTATAAAAGGATCTTTTCCACAATAACATTTATTGTCCCTTTCTTCCTCATCAGAAATGCCATGAATTCTGTTTTTCTCCATTTCTCTCTTATAAAGCTCCTAGTTACAGCTTTCCAGAGCACAAGAAGTAAACTGAAAACTCTGGGTCTGATCCACTGTAATAGGAAGCAGACATTGAAAGGAAAACTAAAGAGCTGTAACTCCAGCCAGAGAGAATCCAGAGCAGGTTTTCTCTCTGCCTGCTGTCATTGTATTCCCAGATGCTGTGACTTCATCTAGCAAGCTGTGATCTGGATTCCTGTGAGTGAATGGGGCTCAGGGCATGAACATACTAGTCTCCAGCCTGGGAGAGAAGGATTCTTGCCAGAGTTTAGAGCTTGCTGAGCTGGGCCATGGAGGAAGTAGAGGCTGCAGGAAGGCTGGTTAGTAATGGAAGCATGCCTGCTCTTTTCATCCCCTTCACTCTCTGGATTTACTGTCACCCAGTTCTGCTGCAGCGGTTGTCAGTGTGACGTATTATTGATGTATGATTTTTGGATGTCAGACTGGTATATTGCTTCATGTTTACGTCACGAGGTAGAGTTTATAAATGATGTCTCAATGTGTCCATGTTACAGAGATCTGCTGCACACATCTGCGATTGCAAGGTATAGGACTGTGTAATAATAGTTAAGGACTGAAGGTGTTGGAATTGAATGAGTTCACCTATTTTATTTCTGACTAGCTGAAGAGCCCGGCGCTGCCCAGGCATAGTAACTAACTATGGTTAGTTATAACAAATTATAATGATTATATCTCTAAATATAAAACTGAATGTATGTGTATGTCTATGCGTGTATCACCAACCAATCACGAAGCATCTTTCGTTTCACCAGAGCTGTTTAAAAGAAGCTGAGCTGTGATTGGTTGCTATGAGCAACAGTTTTCTCACTCCACGACGACACCTCTGCTCTCTGCTGACAGTGACCAGGTGGGAGAAATCTAGCATCCCCGGGAACATAAGCTCCCAGCCATTGTCTGCCCCCCGAAAGGAGCAGAGAGCACATGACAGAAATGAATCACCCCCTCCCGTGCCCATATACCCATCACACATCCTCCATCCCATAGGCACATCTTCCCTCTTAAAGGGATCAATTGTATGGATTTCAGGGCAAATCCACTCAGCGCTCTGGTTCTGACCCCAGGCCTATCTTAAAGGGATCCCCGATATGGAAGTTAAGACCGTTCCACTCAGTGCTGTGGTTCTGACCCCAAGGTCTCTTAAAGGGATCATTGATATGGAAGTCAGGGCAAATCCATCCGGTGCTTTGGTTTTGAACCCAGGCCTCTCTTAAAGGGATCTGTTATGATTGGGTCACCAAGGAGGATAGCAGGCCCAGGCTAAGCCAGAGAAAACCAGAGAGGTTGGAAACTAAGCAGATTGCAGACCCCTGATCCTGTCCACACAACTAGCAGTAGCCATGGAGCGTAACTACGATGATCCTAGACGCCTCGGCACAGCCGGAGAGCTAACTAAGCCTAAAGCAAGAAAGGGGAAATCTAAACTGCCCTGAAACAGACCCCAAAGGAATAGATAGCACCCAAACATATATTGTCGGTGACACAAGATGAACACACAAACACAGGCAAAAAAATAGACTGAGCAAACAATGGGGCCCACACTAACTAGACAGGACAGGAAAGGAAAGACACTGTCTGCAATCATGCAAAAAACCCTGCAAAAAGTCCAACACATCTGATGCACAAAAAACACTGAAGTTGCACGACTTCGCCCGCACTATATCAGCACACTAGTATATTCTGAAAGCAAAGCAAAATGAGACCAATATAACAGGAAACAAAACAAACTGGCACATGCAGTAACATATGGGCGGTGATTCAGCACAGCCCCAGCTGGAGCTGGCTGACCCACACAAAGCAAAGATAGACAAAACCAGATCAAATGCAAACTGAATAGCAAATGAACCACTTAGCTGAACCATGCAGGGAAAGAGCAGGAGACATCAGACCTCAGAAGGCACAGCAAGAAAATCACCAGCAGGGATAGAGGGAGTCAGCTGTCTTAAATCCCAATCAGAAACCCCAGATCTCCAATCGTCTTCCTCATTATCAGGTGGCAAGCTTCTGTCAATCAGATCAGCTCCACTACCTCCAGTAACCACCAGAAGGAAGCCAGAGAGAGAACTCGCAACCCCTCTGTCAATTTGACCAGCTCCACTACCTTCAGTAATCACCAGAGGGAAGCCAGAGAGAGAATTTACAACAGGGATCCTCGGTATGGAAGTTAGGACCGTTCCACTCAGCACTGTTGTTCTGACCCCAGGACCTCTTAAAGGGATCATTGGTATGGAAGTTAGGACAATTCCACTCAGAGCTCTGGTTCTGATCCCAGGCCCCTCTTAAAGGGATCCCCGGTATGGAAGTGAGGGCAAATCCACTATGCGCTCTGATTCTGACCCCAGGCTCCTCTTAAAGGTATCCCCGGTATGGAAGTGAGGGCAAATCCACTCTGTGCTTTAGTACTGACCTCAGGCCTCTCTTAAAGGGATCTCCGTTATGGAAGTTATGGTAAATCCCTCAGCACTCTGATTCTCACCCCAGGCTTCTATTCAAGGGATCATTGGTATGCAAGTCAGGGCAAATCCACTCAGCGCTCTGGTTCTGATGCCAGGCCTCTCTTAAAGGGATCCCTGGTATGGATGTTAGGACCGTTCCACTCAGCGCTCTGGTTCTGACCCCAGGCTGACGGGATGATGTGGGATATTGGGGGTAGTAGTCCGATGGCTCTGGCTGACGAGATGATGTGGGATATTAGGGATAGTAGTCCAGCAGCTGTGACGGGATGATGTAGAATATTAGTGGTAGTTGTCTGTTGGCTCTGGCTGACGGGATGATGTGGGATATTAGGGGTAGTAGTCCGGTAGCATTGATGGGATGATGTGGGATATTGGTGGTAGTAGTCCGGTGGCTCTGGCTGATGGGATGATGTGAGATATTAGGGGTAGTAGTCCGGTGGCACTGGCTGACGGGACGATGTGGGATATTAAGGTTAGTAGTCCTGTAGCTCTGGCTGACGGGATGATGTGGGATATTATAGTGAATGTGGCTATGTGGAGTGGACGGGGCTATACACTCAGCTTTACATATATAGATATAATCATTACAATTTGTTATAACAAACCGTAGTTTGTTACTATGCCCAGGCAGCACCAGGCTCTTTACCTAGTCTATATATATAGCTGAGTGTATAGCCCGCCCACTCTGCGTAGCCACATTCACTATAATATCCCACATCATCCCATCAGCCAGAGCCACCAGCCTACTACACCTAATATCCCACATCATCCCGTCAACCAGAGCTACCGGACTACTACCCCTAATATCCCACATCATCCCATCAGCCAGAGCTACCGGACTACTAGCCCTAATATCCCACATCATCCTGTCAGAGCTACCGGCCTACTACTCCTAATATCCCACATCATCCCATCAGAGCCACCGGACTACTACCCCTAATATCCCACATCATCCCATCAGCAAGATCCACCAGATTACAACTAATATCCCACATCATCCCGTCAGAGCCACCAGATTACTACCACTGATATCCCACATCATCCCATCAGAGCCACCAGATTACTACCCCTAATATCACACATCATCCCGTCAGCCAGAGCCACCGGACTATTACCACTAATATCCCACATCATCCCGTCAGAGCCACCGGACTACTACCCCTAATATCCCACATCATCCCGTCAAAGCCACCGGACTACTACCCCTAATATCCCACATCATGCCGTCAGCCAGAGCCACTGGACAACTACCACTAATATCCCACATCATCCCATCACAGCCACCAAATTACTACCACTAATATCCCACATCATCCCAGCAGAGCCACCGGACTACTACCCCTAATATTCCACATCATTCTGTCAGAGCCACCGGACTACTACCCCTATTATACCACATCATCCCATCAGAGCCACCGGACTGCTACCCCTAATATCCCACATTATCCCGTCAGCCAGATCCACCAGATTACTACAACTAATATCCCACATCATCCCGTCAGAGCCACCAGATTACTACCACTGATATCCCACATCATCCCATCAGAGCCACCAGATTACTACCCCTAATATCACACATCATCCCGTCAGCCAGATCCACTGGACTATTACCACTAATATCCCACATCATCCCGTCAGAGCCACCAGACTACTACCCCTAATATCCCACATCGTCCCATCAGCCAGAGCCACTGGACTACTACCCCTAATATCCCACATCATTCCGTCAGCCTGGGGTCAGAACCAGAGCGTTGAGTGAAACAGTCCTAACTTCCATACCGGGGATTGCTTTAAGAAAGCACTGGCTTCAGAAGCAGAGCACTGAGGGGATTTGCCCTGACTTCCATACCAATGATCCCTTTAATAGAAGCTTGGGGTGAGAATCAGAGCGCTGAGGGATTTGCCCTAACTTCCATACAGGAGATCCCTTTAAGAGAGCCTGGGGTCAGTACCAGAGTATTTGAAGGCAATTGCCCTGACTTCCTTACTGGGGATCCCTTTAAGAGAGGCCTGACATTAGTACCAAAGCGCAGAGTGGATTTGCCTTCACTTCCGTAGCAGGGATCCCTTTAAGAGGGGCCTGGGGTCAGAACCAGAGTGCTTAGTGGAATTGGCCTAACTTCCATATCAATGATCCCTTTAAGAGACAGGAGCGCTCGCCAGGGCCGTGGGGTACTCGGTCCCGGGCCGCTTTTTAAAGGGTCAGTGTCACAGCAGCGGTGATCCGGTCCGTGGCCCTGGGAGTCCAGTAAAAGGGGAATATTTGCAAGGGATGAAAATAAAGAGTTTGCAATAAGTATTCATGATACCACCTGTGGTTTCTGGTCAGAGGTGACCAGCGCTGCAGTGCAGATCCTATGGGCCTGATGGTGGAATGCAGCAGAGTTGGAATAGCTCTCCACAGGCAGAGCTGTTGTCCCAAGGCAGCAGTTGTAATTACAGATGTTATGTTTGATGCTAGTGGATGTAGCAGTGCTGAGTGAGTGTTGAGGAAAGAATTAAGAGGACACAGCTAGGTGCAGTTCCAAAGCTTTACTCATAGTTCTGTCTGCAGTACATATGCCCGCTTGGTGCCGTGTCCTTCAGATGAGGGGCTCAGTCAACTCCCAGGCAGATGGAGAACACCTTTCCAGCACTCACTTCAGTATATGCCTTTCCTGGCCGTCTCACTGTGTTGCTTTCTCGCCTCTTCCTACACAACACCTCACAGTCAGTGTCCCAGGCCTTATTGGATAACGTGCTCAGTTCGTTTTCTTGCTCCCTTTTGGCTGCCTTTCCGGATAACTGTGGTTAGTGACTGTGGCCCCTAAAGTTGCCACAGCTGTCAGCTTACTAGCTGAGTCCTGTTGTCCACTCTTCTAGGCTAGGGGCTGAGACCCTTCTGCGACCTGATACCTCTACCTGATGGCAGTCAGCGTAGAACGAGCCCCACGGGTGGCCTCTACCAGCGGGGGTGTCTCTGGGATCCCTTCCTTCTACAGGGAGCTTCCGTCTATCTCAATTCCTTCCAGCAGCTCCTCCCAACCAGGAGCTGCTCCTAATACATCTTTCCACTTCTCCCCCTAAGGGAGAACTGTCCTAACTTCCTTCTATTCTCCCGCTCTATCCCTCAAGCTTCACTCAACTCCACCTTACCTGGGTAGTGGGATACTACACCTCTGGATGACGTTCAGTATCTCTGTGGCGACTGAACCCCCAGGGGCACCACAGGACCCTGGGGTCAGAACCACAGCGCTGAGTGGAACAGTCCTAATTTCCATACCGGGGATCCTTTTAAAAGAGGCCTGGGGTCAAAACCAAAGTGCTGGATGGATTTGCCCTAACTTCCATACCAATGACCCCTTTAATAGAAGCCTGGGGTCAGAATCAGAGCAGTGAGGGATTTGCCCTAACTTCCATACCGGAGATTCCTTTAAGAGGGAAGATGTGCCTATGGGATGGAGGAAGTGTGATGGGTATATGGGCAAGGGAGGGGGTGATTCATTTCTTTCATGTGCTTTCTGCTCCTTTCTGGGGGGCAGACAATGGCTGGGAACTTATGTTCCCAGGGATGCTAGATTTCTCCCACCCGGTCAGTGTCTGCTGAGGTATTGTCGTGAAGTGGGAAAACTGTTGCTCATAGCAACCAATAACAGCTTAGCTTCTTTTAAACAGCTCTGGTGAAATGAAAGATGCGTAGTGATTGGTTGGTCATATGGGTCGCCCTCCCAGGGCTGCGGGGTTACTCGGTAGCGGGCCGGTCTCAGCGGGTGGTGTGTCACAGCAGCGGTGACCCGGTCCGTGGCCCTGGGCGCCCAAGTAATGGTGGGATAATGCTTATGGTGTAATGTAGTTAATGGAATAGTTCGTGACGTGACCTGTGGTGTTCGGCAAGTGGGATGTTAGGCTGACGCTGCAGACAGATCCTCTGGGACAGATGGTTTGGTGCAACAGTGATGTTATAGCCCTCCACAGGCAGGGCTGTTGTCCCAGGGCAGAATAGGTGAAGTGACAGTTAGATGGTGTAGTGTCCGGCACAGGGGATGCAGCAGTGCCAAGCAGGCGGACGCAGGAAGGAATGGAGGACACCAGGGCATGTAGTTCCAAAGCTTTACTCACAGTCTGTAGTGCCCGCTTCCATGCCGTGTCCTCCGGGTCAGGGACTCAGTCAACCTCCAGGCAAGATGGAATGCTCCCTTCCAACACTCTGCCAACTTATGTACCTTTTCTGAACGTCTCCTCTATAGCACCTTTAAGTGTGAAGATCTCCTAGTACTGAGTTACACTGGAGTTCCTCCTATCAGATGTTCCCAAGAACTCTACTTGTACGGCAGACAGCTGTAGCCTGCTTTGGGGACTCCTTACTCCTGATTCCCGGCTCTCTATCCGTGTTGCTGTTGTGCCCCCAAGTCTTAGATGGGAGTAGTGCATTTACAGCCCACTACTCCACCGGTGTCTGCTGCAGAACCATTAGTGTCCATACAACCTCGGGGACCGGGCCCCGGCCTTGCACTTAGAACTTCTAGGCAGGGTTCTCTCCTAACCCACTTCCTCTGTGTTCCCTTTTCTCCTACGTTCCGTACTTGTCTTTCTCTCTTATGGAAGCTCAGGCTTCAGTTCAATGTCTTTCTCTTTCTTTCCTTTCCCGTGCCAGCAGACCCGGGTCACTCAGGCCTGCTGCAGCACTCCTTCCTTCATCCCTCTTCCAGGGATCTCCACTCCACTCCAAGTGGCTTCCTCTCTCAGACTCTCCTTCAGACTGACCTCCAGACTGACCTGTAATCCTAAACCTTCCCACTCTTTTATGTATTCTCAACTCCACCCACCTCCCAGCATGTTTAGTGTTCCGAGCAGGGAACCACCAAAGGTGCTCTGCTTCTCTCTAAGCAAGGAGCCGCAATGTGGTTTTGTTGAACTACTCTATTGTGTGGGGTGCGAGTGTTGGAGTGTGGGTAGGAGTTCCCACCTTACCTTGATGGTGGGGCACCACACCTTAGGAGAAGGTGCAGTACCTCTGTGGCGACTGAGCCTCAGGGGTGCCACACATACACACATACATTCAATTTTATATATATAGATGGATTAAATGTTTGCAAAATTACTTTCACATTATTTGTGTATTATGACATCGATCTTGAGAATTTCTCTACAAGACCTCCATGAATTATATAGTATATGCATACACCTTCTTATGCCCCTTCTCCCTTCTTCTTCCCCCTTCCCTCTGTTTTGGAATACAAGTGGGTTGTTTTATATAGGTAACTATGGGCTTCCCGTTGCCATAGTGATGAGGCCATAGCCAGGTTTGGCTAACATCTATGGGCATGCGCTGCACCTGATGTCTCCTGTATAGTGGTCATGTGACATCTTCCTGGGTGACATGGATAGGTTTTACCTTGCAATATACATTGACTGCACATGCGCTGTGCCCGCGTGTTGCCTGGGTTGTGGTCATGTGACTGATTCCCTGATGATGTGGCATCCTTGCATATCCTGTTCAAACTACTAACACTGATCTACCAAGCCATCCATAATCTTTCTCATCCATATATCTCTGAAATAATTTCCTGATATCTTCCAACATGCAATCTCCGGTCTCTTCCTCCCTTCCACATTCATACGTTCCTCATCTAATTGCCTCCAAGACTTGTCTCAAGTGTCCCCCATACTCTGGATTTCTGTGTCTCAACTCATTTGATGGAACTTAAAAAACCCACCTCTACAAGAAACATGGCCTGCAATGACCCCGCTGCCACCTCACTAACATTGGAGCTCCCACAAAACCCCTTACCCAACTGTCTCTTTCCCCATTATTCTGTAGACTGTAAACCCACAAGGGCAGGGCCATTTCCTTTCTTCACTTGTTTGTCACTGTTAGTTTGTTTACTGTATTTTATATTTTTATATTGAATGAAACTCCTGCTCTAAAAATCAATAATAATAATAATAATAATAATAATAATAATAATCTTTATTTATATAGCGCCAACATATTCCGCAGCGCTTTACAGTTGAACAGTTTCAAACACAACAGTCATAAGTAACAACGTTAACAATACAATAATTAAAGCGAAATAAGACGACCCTGCTCGTGGAGCTTACAATCTACAATGAGGTGGGGGGGATACAAAGCACAGGTTTGTATTTACAATGATGTATTTACAATGACGGTCCAGCCATCTTCAGGGGGTGGGGGTTAGATGGAGATAGTGAATGGGCTACACACACACACAAACATGACTTTGATTACTGAATGTGATAGGCCGCTCTGAACAAATGTGTTTTGAGCGAGCGCCTAAAACTATGCAAATTGTGGATGGTCCTAATATTTTGGGGTAGAGCATTCCAGAGGATTGGCGCAGCACGGGAGAAGTCTTGGAGTCGGGAGTGGGAGGTACGGATTAGGGCAGAGGTTAGTCGATAATAATAATAATGCCACCTGTTTTGGAGGTGTAAATAGGCCCCTGTGTGAATGCACAGGTTGCACCAAAGAAAAAAACTGTACATACTGAGTTCTCCAAAGTGATTCATGCTTTTTCTGAGACCACTGTCTGCGCTGGATAATAGATGAGGATCTTGAATGCGGTGCCTGTTTTAATACAATGTTTTTTTTAAAAAAGGTATTCTTAATTAGATCATTCAACAATTTTTATAAATTAAGTTATGGGAATAACACTTTACAGTAAGCTTTATTATTATTGAAATGAAGAATACATACCAATTATTTGGAAGAGATTCTACTCAAACATGCTGAAAATTCTCAAGAATATTAAAGGGATCCTGACAGCTTATACATTCTGCCCAATCTATGAGCAGCACGGTCCCAGCCATATATGTTTAACTCATAAACACTGTGGCATTTCAGAGAAAAACATTGGTTAATAGCAGCCAGGGAGACTTGTTGCAAAGTTGGATCCCTGGCGGTTTCTCGTGAAGTTATCTGAAATTTTATGAAAATTAAAAGAATTTGCAATTTGAAATTTTTGAATGCTTATATATAGGAATGAGCGAACGTGCTTGGTGATACTCGGTTATCATTTGAGTATCAAGGGGGCTCGAATATGCTTGTTACTTAGCAAGCAGTGGGCGTTGCTCGATGCAAAACTCGAATCCCCACTTCCCATCTTAGGTGGCTGTTATGCAGCCAATAAGCATGTGGAGATTGTCTGTGAATCACTGTAATGCCGTAGCCATCTTACTGTGATTGGCTGGCGTCTGTCATCATCAGGGATTATAAAAGGACAGGCCCCGCTGGCTCGGCACATTGACGGCATTGCACAGCTCTGAGACACTTTGTAATAGAGGCAGAGAGTGCTTGTTTAGGTCCATGTGCCCAGTATAACAAATCAGAGGCCTGTAGTGTTAATACTGGTACTGAACCTAAGCCATCATACGAACAGCCCTTCTAAGGCTGGGGTCACACTAACCGACGCAAAATACGGTCCGTAGTTTACAGGCGTAATACGGATGAATGACCCCTAAACAGTGCTCCGTATGTCATCCGTAAGCAAGGTGTGGTTGCGTATTTTGCGCATGTCTGCATCCATATGTTATCCGTATGGCATCCGTATGCAATCTGTATGGCGAGATTTTCTTGCCGCCTTGCAAAATGGACATATAATGGAGCCCTATGACAGGGTTTCTAACAGAAACGAAATAATAGATATAGACACATAGAATGCATATATATATATATATATATATATATATATATATATACACACACACACACAAGTCATTGAGATAAACATATATAATATATATATTTCACAGAGTTCTTCATAGCAGAATACAGAATAGCCGCTAATTAAATTGCCGGCTTCTATCAAATCATTCCCCAACCCGACATGAAATGACACATGGTTTACATTCAGTAAAGCATTTCATTTCATGTTTTTTTATATGTCCCTGACTAATAATTAGATGAGGGTTTGTGTGCAAAATTTTGGAGTTGTAGTTGTTATTTTAAGGGGTTAATTCGTTGTTAAACAATGCGTGGGCTTCCCATTGCCC
Organism: Dendrobates tinctorius; assembly: GCF_039654945.1. Lineage (NCBI taxonomy): Eukaryota > Metazoa > Chordata > Amphibia > Anura > Dendrobatidae > Dendrobates > Dendrobates tinctorius. The sequence goes on from NW_027361679.1 coordinate 74,227,177, forward strand.
TGTAGCGGTGGCGAATGGGTTAATCTAACAAAGGGTTAATGTCACCTTACAATCGAATGGTGACATTAACCCTTTGTTAGATTAACCCTCTCGCCACCAATATAGGGAAATGGGAAGCCCACGCATTGTTTAACCCCTTCACGACCTATGACGCCTACGTAGGCGTCATGAAAAGCAGTGCCCAAACGACCTATGACTCCTACGTAGGCGTCATGCTATAAATAGCTCCCCTGCGGGTCGGGTGACCGGGGTCACTGAAAGGTCACCCGACCCGCACACAAAGGACCCTTCAGAGTTAACACCTGGGGGTGTGGCTTAGCCCCCACGTGCCTACGATCGCTCTGATTGGCAGTTCAAAGTGAAACTGCCAATCAGAGCGATTGTAATATTTACCAATGAAAATTGGTGAAATATTACAATCCAGCCATGGCCGATGCTGAAATAGCATTGGACATGGCTGGACACCGAGACCCGACCCCCCCCACACCGACTGACGGCATCGATCGGCAGCCGCCACCGTCTGACGGCACCGATCGGCAGCCGCCGTCATAATCTGCCCCCCCGCCTTCCCTCCGCCCCCCCAGCCCTCCGATCACCCCTCCGATCACCCACTCTCACCCTCCTTTGTGCCTCCGACCTCCCGCTATCCGTCCCGGTGTCCCGGCGTCCAGTGTCATGGGCGCCGCCATCTTGCAAGATGGCGGGCGCATGCGCAGTGCGCCGAATCGAATCTGCAACGCTGCAGATTCATTCATTTGTTTTGATCACTATGATAAACTTTCATAGTGATCAAAATAAAAAAAAAGTAAATCACCGCCCCCCTTATCACCCCCATAGGTAGGGACAAATAATAAAATAATTTTTTTTTTTTTTTCCATTAAGGTTAGGTCCAGGGCTAGGGTTAGGGTTAGGGCTAGGGCTAGGGTTAGGGCTATGGTTAGGGCTAGGGTTAGGGCTAGGGTTAGGGCTAGGGTTAGGGCTAGGGTTAGAAATAGGGTTAGGGTTGGACTAAGGGTTAGGGTTGGACTAAGGGTTAGGGTTGAACTTAGGGTTAGGGTTGAACTTAGGGTTAGGGTTGAACTTAGGGTTAGGGTTGGACTTAGGGTTAGGGTTGGAATTGGGATTAGGGTTGGGTTGGGGATGGGATTACGGTTAGGCTTGTGGTTAGGGTTAGAGTTGGGATTTCGTTAGGGGTGTGTTGGGATTAGGGTTGTGGTTAGGGCTATGATTAGGGTTGGGATTAGGGTTAGGGGTGTGTTGGGGTTAGGGATGGAGATAGAATTGAGGGGTTTCCACTGTTTAGGCATGTCAGGGGGTCTCCAAATGCGACATGGAGCCACCATTTATTCCAGCCAATTTTGCGTTCAAAAAGTCAAACGGTGCTCCCTCCATTTCGAGCCCCGACGTGTGCCCAAACAGTGGTGTACCCCCACTTATGGGATATCAGGGTACTCAGGAAAAATTGCACAACAACTTTGGGGGTCTAATTTCTCCTGTTACCCTTGGGAAAATAAAAAAATGGGGGCTAAAATAATTATTTTTGTGGAAAAAAAAGATTTTTTATTTTCACGGTTCTGCGTTATAAACTTCTGTGAAGCACTTGGGGGTTCAACGTGCTCACCACACATCTAGATAAGTTCCTTGGGGGGTCTAGTTTCCAAAATGGGGTCATTTGTGGGGGGTTTGCACTGTTTAGGTACATCAGGGGCTCTGCAAACGTAACATGACGCCCACAGACCATTCCATCAAGTCGGCATTTCAAAACGTCACTACTTCCATTCCGAGCCCCAACGTGTCCCTGAACAGTGGTCCCCCCCATATATGGGGTACCAGCGTACTCAGGACAAACTGGACAACAACTTTTGGGGTCCAATTTATCCTGTTACCCTTGTGAAAATAAAAAATAGTGGACTAAAAATCATTTTTTGTGGAAAAAAATATATTTTTTTATTTTCACGGCTCTGCGTTATAAACTTCTGTGAAGCCCTTCAGGGTTCAAAGTGCTAACCACACATCTATGTTAGTTCCTTGGGTGATCTAGTTTCCAAAATGGGGTCATTTGGGGGGGGTTTGCACTGTTTAGGTACATCAGGGGCTCTGCAAACGTAACATGACGCCCACAGACCATTCCATCAAGTCGGCATTTCAAAACGTCACTACTTCCCTTCTGAGCCCCAACGTGTGCCCAAACAGTGGTCCCCCCCACATATGTAGTACCAGCGTACTCAGGACAAGCTGGACAACAACTTTTGGGGTCCAATTTATCCTGTTACCTTTGTGAAAATAAAAAATAGCAGGCTAAAAATTTATTTTTTGAGGGAAAAAAAATATTTTTATTTTAACGGCTCTGCGTTATAAAATTCTGTGTAGCACCTGGGGGTTCAAAGTGCTCACTATGCATCTAGATAAGTTCCTTAGGGGGTCTAGTTTCCAAAATGGTGTCATTTGTGGGGGAGCTCCAAAGTTTACACACACAGGGGCTCTGCAAACACAGCATGGTGTCCGCTAATGATTGGAGCTAATTTTCCATTCAAAAAGTCAAATGACGCTCCTTCCCTTCTGAGCCATGCCGTGCCCTCAAACAGTGGTTTCCCCCCACATATGGGGTACCAGTGTACTCAGGACAAACTGGACAACAACTTTTGGGGTCCAATTTATCCTGTTACCCTTGGGAAAATAAAAAATAGCGGGCTAAAAAATCATTTTTGAGGAAAAAAATTTTTTTTTTTATTTTCATGGCTCTGCATTTCTAAACTTCTGTGAAGCACTTGGGGATTCAGAGTGCTCTGCTCACTACACATCTAGATAAGCTCCTTGGGGGTTCTAGTTTCCAAAATGGGGTCACTTGTGTGGGTTTCTACTGTTTAGGCACACAGGGGCTCTGCAAACGCAACATGACGCCCGCAAAACATTCCATCAAAGTCTGCACTCCAAAATGGCGCTCCTTGCCTTCTGAGCTCTCCCGTGCTCCCAAACAGTGGTTCCCCCCCACATATGGGGTATCATTGTACTCAGGACAAATTGCACTACAACTTTTGTGGTTCAATTTCTCCTGTTAGCCTTGTGAAAATAAAAAATAGCGGGCTAAAAAATCATTTTTGAGCAAAAAAAAATTATTTTTTATTTTCACTGCTCTGCGTTATAAACTTCTGTGAAGCACTTGGGGGTTCAAAGTGCTCACCACACATCTAGATAAGTTCCTTCGGGGGTCTAGTTTCCAAAATGGGGTCACTTGTGGGGGAGCTCCAATGTTTAGGCACACAGGGGCTCTCCAAATGTGACATGGTGTCCGCTAACGATTGGAGCTAATTTTCCAATCAAAAAGTCATATGGCGCTCCTTCCCTTCCGGGCCCTGCGGTGCGCCCAAACAGTGGTTTATGACCACATATGAGGTATCGGTGCACTCAGGAGAAATTGCCCAACAAATTTTAGGATCCATTTTATCTTGTTGCCCATGTGAAAATGAAAAAACTGAGGCTAAATAAAATTTTTGTGAAAAAAAAAGTACTTTTTTTTTTTACAGATCAATTTGTGAAGCACCTGGGGGTTCAAAGTGCATACTATGCAACTAGATAAGTTCCTTGGAGGGTCTAGTTTCCAAAATGGGGTCACTTGTGGAGGAGCTCCAATGTTTAGGCACACAGGTACTCTTAAAACAAGACATGGCAACCGCTAAATATTCAAGCATATTTTACATTCAAAAAGTAAAATGGCACTCCTTGGCTTCTGAGCCCTGCCGTGCGCCCAAACAGTGGTTTATGACCACATATGAGGTATCGGTGTACTCAGGAGAAATTGCCCAACAAATTTTAGGATACATTTTATCCTGTTACCCATGTGAAAATGAAAAAACTGATGCTAAAATAAAATTTTGGTTGGAAAAATTAAAATGTCCATTTTTTCATTCCATGTTGCTTTAGTTTCTGTGAAGCACCTGAAGGGTTAATAATCTTCTTGAATGTAGTTTTGAGTAGCTTGAGGGGTGCAGTTTTTAGAATGGTGACACTTTTGGGTATTTTCTGCCATATAGACCCCTCAAAGTGACTTCAAATGTGAGGTGGTCCCTAAAAAAAATGGTTTTGTAAATTTTGTTGTAAAAATGAGAAATTGCTGGTCAACTTTTAACCCTTATAACTTCCTAACGAAAAAAAATGTTGTTTCCAAAATTGTGCTGATGTAAAGTAGACATGTGGGAAATGTTATTTATTAACTATTTTGTGTTACATAACTCTTTGGTTTAACAGAATAAAAATTCAAAATTTGAAAATTGCAAAATTTTCAAAATTTTCACCAAATTTCCATTTTTTTCACAAATAAACGCAAAAATTATCGACCTAAATTTACCACTATCATGAAGCCCAATATGTCACGAAAAAACAATCTCGGAATCGCTAGGATGCGTTGAAGCGTTCCTGAGTTATTGCCTCATAAAGGGACATTGGTCAGAATTGCAAAAAATGGCAAGGTCATTAAGGTCAAAATAGGCTGAATCATGAAGGGGTTAACAACGAATTAACCCCTTAAAATAACAACAACTCCAAAATTTTGCACACAAACCCTCATCTAATTATTAGTCAAGGACATATAAAAAAAACTTTAAATTAAAAGGTTTACTGAATGTAAACCATGTGTCATTTCATGTCGGGTTATGGAATGATTTGAGAGAAGCCGGCAATTTACTTAGCGGCTATTCTGCTATGAAGAACTCTGTGAAATATATATATATATATGTTTGTCACAATGACATGTGTGTATATATATATATATATATATATATATGTGTATATATGTATTCTATGTGTCTAAATCTATTCTTTCTTTCTTTATTAAACCTGTCAGTGTGAGTTTACTGTATAGCGCACTGAATTGCCGGCTTTTCTAAAAGACACCGGGTACGTATTTCTCGCAAGTCACACATGTGGTCCGTGTGTAATCCGTATTTTTAGCGCACCCATAGACTTGCATTGGCGTATTACGGGCGTAGTACGCTGACAATCGCAGCATGCTGCGATTGGCACGGACCGTAGAATACGCCCGAGAAATATACGGCTGTTGGGAGCAAACCCATAGAGAATCATTTGTCCGTGTGTAATGCGTGCTCTTATCGCCTCTTACTCGTCCGTATTCCTGGCCACTGTGACCCCGGCCTAAGGGTGTGTGCACACGCTGCGGATTCTGCTGTGGTTCCGCAGCGGATTTGGCCTCTGCGGGTCCGCAGCAAAAACTGTGTACAGTACCATTATTCCCTATGAGAATACAAAACCGCAGTGCAGACAGTGCAGATTTTTCCGCCCAGTTTATCTGCGGTTTTGAAACCGCAGAAAGAATTGACATATCAATTATTTCTGCGGATTCCGCTGCGGTTTGCCATCTCCTCCATTGTGGAGATGAATAAACGCAGGGCAAAACCGCAGAGCAATCCGCAGGTAAAACCGCAGGTCTTTTGACCTGCAGATTTACCTGCGGATTTTACAAAATCTGCGCGGCCAAATCCACACTGCAATCCGCAGCGTGTGCACATACCCTAAGGGCTAATCATTTGATTTGCTATTTGTATTATTTGCAATCTGCATTTAGCCTAGCGAGGGAGAGCGAGTCGCAGTAGCAGAAAGAGTAACACAATCCAGCCAGTAGACAGGGATTAGGCCCATGCAGTCCATTGGGAAATATATAGCTGCAGTTTTTTTTTCTGGGGGCTGAAAAAATGTAATATATTTGATCCATCAAGTATTACCTGCTTTGAGGACCTTTTTTGTGTTATATAAGACACCCAAATATCTTGAAACATTTTCCTTGGCTACATTTGTCAGCTATACATTTTACCGTAGTATGGAGTACATTTCTGTGATCTCTAAAATTGAGAAAAAGCTTTTAAAAATGTTGTAGGCTTCCATTTCCCAGCCATACAGTTTTGCATGGTCTGAGAACATTTCTGTATTCTCTAAAACCGAAAAAAAAAAAAAAGTTGAAACATTTTTCTGGAATGAATTTGGTTGTCATCCACACACTTGCATTTTATGCCAGTTGCTGAAGCAAAAGAAACGCACCCACAACACATAGGTTCCTGTCCCAGTATGCAGGGCGGAACGGTACACCACATCTGAAGCCAGAGCAGTGCGAACAGGTGATTGGTTGGATAGCAGATAATGCTTCCAGCAGGCTTGGCAGCGCCACATGGTCCAGTCTCACTAGCCAAAAGCCTGGATCACTTTATCCTCACCCTTATCCTCCTTCCTCCTACCATGTTGAGACCCTGAAGACTAGTAAATCCACACTAGGACACTCTGAGGAGCTCTTACCACAACATTTCTTGATTGTGGCTTCTCAACCTGCATGCTCCAAGATGGACAGGATGACATGCTGTTTAGTGATGCACAAAACTTAGAGCATCCACGACCAAAAGAACATGTCTAAGGAGAACGGCAAATTTGGGATAAGGAGGAGGAAGATGATGCTGACACACAGTTGCCGCTAAGTCTTGTTGTTGTTAAATCACGAATACAAATATCTTAGTAATAACATTGTATTTCCATAGGGGTTTAGTATTCTATGTGAGTTATTTCACTACATTATGACAAGATTAATATCAAGATAGCAGCATCTTGGGTCAAAAGTCCATTGCAAACCATACTGGTAAATTATTTGCATTTTTGTTTTTCAGGATCTATATTACGCAGTTACATGGCGCACAATACGCAGTCAGCGATATATAATGGTAGATAAACCTGTCTTTGAAAAATATTCATACTCCATGATGTGCAGTAAACCATGATTAGAATCTGGGGAGTTAAGTTTTGGGTTTCATGCCTCATTGTGGCATTCTTTTTTCTCTTGGTGACACTTCAGGTAAGACAAATGTTATACTTTAATATCTTCCAAAACTAATGATAATCCTTTTAATTTTAATAGGTCTATAGAAAATGATCTTGTGATGCTCTTGAGATGCGTTTCACTTGTATGCCTTGTAATTTAGTAGTGGTCAGATATTTCTGTTTTTTAGGAGTAATCACATAAAGGAATGATATATTGCTTGGTTATCTTCAGTAGGAAAATCACTTCAGTGATGAATGGTAAAGTGCCTGAGTAGGGTTCCAATCTGTAGCTGATACTAAGGCCATGTGCACACGTTCAATATTTTACCTCAGTATTTGGATGCCAAAATCAGGAGTAGAATAATCAGAGGAAAAGTATAATAGAAACATGTCACCACTTCTGTATTTATCACCCACTGTGCTGTTCCATCTAAGGTTATGATTGTATGCTTATATAATTGTGTTATGTTACCTTTCTTTGTATTCAGTTTTGCATTTGGTCTGCTGCCACCTGCTGTCCTTTTCTGTATAGCAGACGGCAGCTACTTAATTCTAGTACATGCCTCCCACTTCCAGGTCAGTTGACTCCTTCTCTTCCTGCCGGTGGCCATTACTAGTTTCTTTTTCACCCAGAGAGACATGCTTACCAGGCTGTGCAAGGCATCAGTTTTTTCACAACACACAATTGAATCATCTTGCTGCATACCTTGCTGCACACATCTTGCTGTACCACCTGGGTTGTTACACCTGCATTTCTGGAGAAGTACTGCATTACCAATCATATGCTGTATGTCCAGATTTCCAATAAACAAGTCTGGACTTCACAATATCTGGTGTGCATCATCTCTCTGGACGCATGAACAGCAAAACAGCAACAATGGTCTTGTCTGCTCTGCATCGAGGAAACGGAAGGTAGGAATCTCTCCCAGCCCCACTCAACTACACCTCCATTTGCCTCATGTGGGGACAGAACATCCACTCCTGGTTTTGGCTCACAAATACTGAGGTAAAATACTGACCAAATACTGAGGTAAAGTACTGACCAAATTACTGAGGTAACGTACTGACCAAATATTCAGGTAAAATACTGACCAAACACTGAGGTAAAATTCTGACCAAACACTGAGGCAACATACTGACCAAATACTGAGGTAATGTACTGACCAAATAGTGAGGTAAAATACTGACCAAATACTGAGGTAAAATACTGAGGTAACGTACTGACCAAATACTGAGGTAATGTACTGACCAAATAGTGAGGTAAAATACTGACCAAATACTGAGGTAAAATACTGACCAAATACTGATAGTGTGACCGTGGCCTAAGAGTAGAACTTGCAGTATTACTACACTCTCCTCCTCTCCTCTTGCCTATATTTTCCTTCTCTCCGCATTCTCTGTCCCCACATTCCATAACATGTAGCCTCCTTTTTTGACTTTGCTTGCCACTGCTGCCATTTATATTTTCTACAGTGCATTGTTGCCATGTCTCTTATTACTAGACAGTCCCCTTTAGAAGCACCATAGCCTACAGAACACAGCATTTAACCAAGCCCTCACATAGTGACCGACACATCCACAGCGTCATAACTCTGGTCTGGCTTCTAATGAAGCAACTGACCACTGCATCATTGTAACCCCGCCCCCCAGTGATGCACACAATGCTGAACCAACGCATCACCATAATCTATGTTTTAGTAGGCAGATAGTGAGGAATATTCCTTAGACCAAACTCTCTTCCTCGCCTGTGACATCACACAGGAAATGCCCTACAGTCAAAGTATAAGAGGGACACACATAGCCAGGACTTCCTCATCGCCTTCCCAGAAAGTGACATGGTCCCAACACTCCAGTGCTAATATCCCTTACTTATCCTGCTGACACAGTCCAATATGTCCTTACATGCTTTGGGTAGTTTGTTCAGACTCTTATATTGCCACAACAAGCTTCATTTACACTCCTGTTTTTTCCATAAAGTTGAACCCTATCCATCAAAATGTGAGCTTTATAGCTCACACACCATACCATGCTTTTTCGTTTAGGTCTCCAATATCTTTTCTCCTGTGCAGCCAATACAGCCACTCCCCTGACTTTTTTGCTCTCTTTAGCCCATTTAGTATACCACTATTGTTACACAAGCCTTTCTTGTATTGCTCCTCTATGGCCACAGTCACGCTTTCAGTATTTGGTCAGTATTTTACCTCAGTATTTGTAAGCTAAAATCAGGAGTGGAGCAGTCAGAGGAAAAGTATAATAAAAACACGTCACCACTTCAGTATTTTTCATCCATTGCTGGTTTTGGCTTACAAATCCTGATCAAATACTGATAGTGTGACTGTAGCCTAAGGCTATGTGCACACGATGCATTTTTGGGTCAAAACGCTATGGAATCCTTATGCCAGCTAATTCAATGAGAATTCCTAAGTGCTGTGCACATGATCAGTAATTTTTCTTGAGTATTTGCAGTGCATTTTTTTCTGCAGCATGTCAATCCTTTGTGCGGATTTTTAGCATTTTTCACCCATTGACTTCAATTGATTCAGTCAAATCTGCAGCAGAAACGCAGGTACAAAAAAGTTTGCGGATTTGCTGAATTTTTGTTTCCATTTTTATGGGCTTCCTATGGTGTTTCCCACGCTGTCATCTGTGTGACAGCGTGAGAAACACCGGCGTGGCAGTACTGAACGACTGTAATGCTACTGCCAGTAAGATAGCTACCACCTTCAGAGGGCTGTGGGGTCACACTGTCAGATGTTACCATGACCACGCAGAGATACTGTGACCATCAGCTTTGACCCGCGGTAAAAAGCTTACCTCTGGTCAGCACTCAGCAGGCATCAACTGATGAGAGACTACTCTTCCCATCAGGCTACGTCTGCTGTCACTGATAACAGTGATAGCTGGATCCACTGATGGGAGAAGTAGTCTCTTGGCAGCTGGCGCCTGTGCTCAAACTTAAAAAAAATCAAAAAACTACAACATGTAAAATAATTAAATTATACCAGGGATGGGCAATTAATTTTTTCAAGGGGCCACATGAGAAACTGGCACTGCTGTGGAGGGCCGAACCAATCGGCTGAACTTAAAGAGGCGGTTCGAAACTAAAGGTGAATTTCATATTAAATGTATATGTCAGGATTCGTACCGGGGTCTAGTCTGTGTTCCACAGCAAGTCTCGCTGCCTTACTGGTTGCGCCACACAACCAGTCTTAATATACAGTTTCTGATCAACTAGTTCTTTTTCGTTCTTCCTCCGTTCTGGTGATTGGCTGCTTCACTGTTTCCTGTGCTTATGTCCCGCCTTTTTCCTATTTAGCACTCCACAGGGCTTTCACTCCTTGACGGTGATTCTTCTGTGGTACGGATTCCTGTCTCCCTACAGCGCTGTCCGATACAACCTCTGACAGCTTCCCGGTCTCTCTCTCTTCGAGTACCCCTGGGACTCCAGCTTTCCGCTTTTGTCTTTGCTGTAAGCTTAGTACTTTTTGTGTTAGTTTGGGGTTTCGTGGTTTTCCCCTTCAGGTTCATTCACTCTTTAGTTTCACACTAGTAGTCCTCCTTGCTGCTGCTTGTCTCTCTTAGGGTGGTTTCACATTAGCGCTTTTTAAATCCTTAAGGATAAAGTTATTCTCGGGCTTACTGTGCGCTGCTTGACCGGAATAAAATCACCACAATATGAACAATTTGTCCATTTATTTCCCTACGCGTTTCAAAGTGTAAACCACTTCTTCTTCAGGGGTTGACATAAGGGGAACTGATACAGCGGCTTCCAGTTAAATACATGCAATATTTGAACTTTGGCGCCAAGAACACATGTGACAGGGAACAAGTGTCAGAGTTCAGAGGTTAAAATTGCGCAAAAGCAAAGTTAAAATCATTATAATCATTTTAATCATTTTTCTTCAAATGTTTGCAGGGAATATCTTAAAAGAGATTTCTGGAAGAAGAAGGAAAGGAGATAAAGAAGAATGAAATTCTCCAAAAAGACATGAAGATGATGTAAAACGAACCCGTCAAGAAAGGGGAAAAAAAGTGGGAGAATTGGAGGTCTGGAGCCAGAGACACTGGACTAGCGAAGAAACACGTTTAGGAAAGGGGGATTTATACCATGTTTCTAAAGTTATCTAAACATGTTTGTGAAATGGATAAAAATGAATAAAAATGTATATGTATTAAATTGTCTTTTGTATAAAATCGTATATAAAAATCGTATATAAGAAAATGGAAAATATATATATGAAATTTCAATGGGCGCGAGGTGAAGGAAGAAATGCGGCATTGAAATTTCATATATATATTTTCCATTTTCTTATATACGATTTTTATATACGATTTTATACAAAAGACAATTTAATACATATACATTTTTATTCATTTTTATCCATTTCACAAACATGTTTAGATAACTTTAGAAACATGGTATAAATCCCCCTTTCCTAAACGTGTTTTTTTTATTTTTTATTCATTTTTATCCATTTCACAAACATGTTTAGATAACTTTAGAAACATGGTATAAATCCCCCTTTCCTAAACGTGTTTCTTCGCTAGTCCAGTGTCTCTGGCTCCAGACCTCCAATTCTCCCCCTTTCTTGACGGGTTCGTTTTACATCATCTTCATGTCTTTTTGGAGAATTTCATTCTTCTTTATCTCCTTTCCTTCTTCTTCCAGAAATCTCTTTTAAGATATTCCCTGCAAACATTTGAAGAAAAATGATTAAAATGATTATAATGATTTTAACTTTGCTTTTGCACAATTTTAACCTCTGAACTCTGACACTTGTTCCCTGTCACATGTGTTCTTGGCGCCAAAGTTCAAATATTGCATGTATTTAACTGGAAGCCGCTGTATCAGTTCCCCTTATGTCAACCCCTGAAGAAGAAGTGGTTTACACTTTGAAATGCGTAGGGAAATAAATGGACAAATTGTTCATATTGTGGTGATTTTATTCCGGTCAAGCAGCGCACAGTAAGCCCGAGAATAACTTTATCCTTAAGGATTTGCATTGGAGGTCACGCAGTGGACCTTCGGGCGTGCAGCAAGCTGACGGCGAGTTTATATGCTTATACCTCTCCTGGAAAGGGTGAGTAGACTTTTTTCACATCTATTTCATTTATCACCAGATAAGACCCTATTGCGCTCTTTTGTTTCCTAGTTTTATTATATTAGCGCTTTTTAAGCGCACGCACGGCCGGGGGTAGCTCCGCCCCCGAGCCGGCTCTCTGCCTGGCGTGCCCGCCCCTTGCTTGTAGCACCGCCTCCTAGCGCACAGCGGCGCCTGCGATCGGCGCACCCTATCTTTAGCATAGGGTGCGCAGATCGTGCGCAGGCCGTGCGCTAGTTGCGCTTTGACCTGCGCTGCGCACTTTTGACGGTGCGCCGTGCGCGCCAAAATCAAACTTTTCGGATTTTGGCGCGCACGGCGCACCGTCAAAAGTGCGCAGCGCAGGTCAAAGCGCAACTAGCGCACGGCCTGAGCACGATCTGCGCACCCTATGCTAAAGATAGGGTGCGCCGATCGCAGGCGCCGCTGTGTGCTAGGAGGCGGTGCTACAAGCAAGGGGCGGGCACGCCGGGCAGAGAGCCGGCTCGGGGGCGGAGCTACCCCCGGCCGTGCGTGCGATTAAAAAGCGCTAATGTGAAACCACCCTTAGGTTGTCCTGCACTCATTCCACCCTCGGCTTACCCTCACTGTAGCTCCCTGCACTTACGCCGAGGTAGGGACCGCCGCCCAGTTGTCGCCCACCGGCTAGGGTGGGACCGGCAAGTAGGTAGGGTCAGTAGGGGGTGGAGCTCAGTGGCACCTTCTTCCCCCGCCGTGTGGTGGAATCATAACAGAATCACCGGCCATCCCTATGGACGCTATGACCTCTTTAGTCAATCAAATGCAGGGTCTTACTCAGCTGGTGCAAGATCTTGCTGCGCAGGTCCAGCGTCAGGAGCAGATTCAAGCAGCTGCCGTTGCAGGGACAACTAATTCTGAGCCTAGAGTTAACTTACCCGAGCCATTTTTCGGAGATAGAAGCCAATTTGCTTCTTTTAGAGAAAATTGTAAATTATATTTTCAATTACGACCTATTTCTTCTGGCCCCCCAGCTCAAAGAGTCCGTATCATAATCTCTCGCTTACGGGAGGGACCCCAAGAGTGGGCCTTCTCTCTGCCGCCAGATTCAAATCTCCGGGATTCAGTAGACAACTTCTTTCAAGCCTTGGGGAATATTTATGATGAGCCTGACCAAGTCGCTCTGGCCGAGGCAAACCTTACCTCCCTGACCCAGGGTGATCAGGAGGTTGAGGTTTATTGCACCCAGTTTCGCAGATGGAGCTTAGCTACCCGTTGGAATGATCCCGCCCTTCGGAATGAATTTCAGCGGGGCCTTTCACCAGCCCTAAAGGATGAATTGGTACACTACACCCTGCCCCAGTCTCTGGAGGAGCAGATGGCTTTAATGGTCAGAATAGATCGCAGGTTAAGGGCGAGGAGATCGGAGCAGGCAGCAGCGCAAGTTTCCGTTTTCTCTAGGGTCACTCCGGCTGTTCCGAATCTGCCTGCTGCCGAACCTATGGAATTGGGAGCCATGCAAGCGACCCCAGATCCTAGTCCTCGCCGTCCACGCCACGCACTTGGAACCTGTTTTTACTGCGGAGATCCTCGGCACTGGATAAAGGATTGCCCGCGGCGCCCTGGCACTCCACAGGAATCTTCTCGGAATACACCACCTAGGCCTGTGGGTGGACAGGTAATTCCTTTAAGTTCTAAGAGACTCTTAGTGCCAATTTCTATTGCTTTCACCTCCTCTAAGGGAGAAGGAGTTGCCATGATTGATTCAGGGGCTACTGCTAATTTTATGTGTTATGAGTTTGCTGTCTCATTGGGTATTTCTTTAATTCCACTTGCTCACCCCACTAAATTAGTTGGTATTGATAACACCCCACTAGCAAAGGGGGAGATTAGTCTCTGTACTCCATTGCTATAATTTCAGGTTGGGGTACTGCATGTGGAACAGCTGTCATTTTTGGTTATGCATGACCTCCCAACTAGTGTCATACTGGGGCTTCCATGGCTCCAGCTCCATAACCCCAACATTAACTGGGTTTCTGGTGAATTGGAGAAGTGGGGTGCAGATTGTTCACAGAAATGCTTGTTAACACACGTTTGTGGTATCGTCTCCGTACAAGCTTCTCTTCAGAATCTTTTGGGCCAATTCGCACATGTCTTTTCTATGAAGGAGTCTGAGCGGTTGCCACCTCATCGCCCCTATGACTGTACTATCAATTTGGTTCCCAATTGTAAATTCCCTAAGGGACGCCTATATAATTTATCACCTCCTGAAAGAGAAGCTTTACGTGAATATGTACAAGAGGCTCTAAGAAAGGGGCATATCCGTCCGTCCACCTCATCCCTGGCCGCAGGTTTCTTTTTCGTCAGTAAAAAGGATGGAGGACTTAGGCCGTGTGTAGACTACCGAGGTCTTAATGAAATAACTGTCCGTAACCAATATCCACTACCGTTGATTCTGGACCTGTTTAACCAGCTTCAGGGGGCTCGATGGTTCTCGAAGTTGGACCTGAGGGGGGCGTATAATCTCATTCGTGTAAAGGCTGGCGACGAGTGGAAGACCGCCTTCAATACCCCCGAGGGCCACTTCGAGTGTCTAGTTATGCCCTTTGGGCTGTGCAATGCTCCGGCGATTTTTCAAAATTTCACTAATGATATTTTCCAACATGCTATTGGCCGCTATGTAATTGTCTATCTGGATGATATTTAAGTGTTCTCTCCTGTCTGGGACTCACATTTAAATCATGTAAGGGATGTTCTCCAGGTACTCCGCAATAACCAACTTTTCGCCAAGCAAGAAAAGTGTATTTTCGGGGTCCAAAGTCTATCTTTTTTGGGTCATATTTTGACACCCCAGGCCATCACAATGGAGCCGGAGAAGGTAGAAGCGGTTCTTAATTGGGCTCGTCCTGCATCTTTGAAAGCTCTTCAAAGATTTCTGGGGTTTGCCAATTTTTACTGCAAGTTTATAAAAAACTTCTCCATTGTGGTGAAACCTCTCACAGATCTTACTGTGAAAGGTTCCGACTTGGTAAACTGGAGTAAAGATGCAGTGGACGCCTTCACGTTTCTTAAGGAGAGCTTTGCCACTGCTCCTGTTCTTACCCAGCCCGATCAGGAGAGACCCTTTGTTGTTGAGGTTGACGCCTCGGAGGCAGGGGTGGGGGCAGTACTTTCACAGGGGACTTCGTCTTTGACTCATTTGAAACCCTGTGCGTTCTTCTCAAAGAAGTTTTCCCCAGCTGAAAAAAATTATGATATTGGGAATAGGGAACTGCTCGCTATAAAATTGGCCTTTGAGGAATGGCGACATTTCCTGGAGGGGGCCAAACATCCTGTTACTGTCCTCACCGACCATAAAAATCTTGAATATCTCAAAACGGCCAAACGACTTAATCCAAGACAGGCAAGGTGGGCGTTGTTCTTTTCACGTTTTAATTTTGTGATTTCTTTCAAACCCGGCTGCAAAAACGCCAGAGCAGACGCGCTTTCTAGAAGCTTCTTGCCTGAACAACCGTCAAACATCCCACCTGTTCCCATTTTACCTGATAAAGTATTTTTGGCTGCTAATTCCTCTGATTTGTTTGCTGAAGTTAAGCAATTTCAACATTTGTCTCCGTCCGGCTCTCCTGATAATAAATGGTTCGTTCCCTGTCATTTGCGTTTGAGACTGCTGAATGAACACCACAACTCTCCTCTTTCAGGTCACCCTGGTATCTCTGGTACTATGGAGTCAATCTCCAGAAATTTTTGGTGGCCGACTTTACGCCGGGATGCCACTGCCTATGTCAAGGCGTGTGACATTTGTGCCCGGTCTAAGGTTAACCGCTCACGGCCTTTGGGTGAACTATGTCCTCTACCTGTTCCCTCCAAGCCATGGACCCATCTTTCCATGGACTTTGTTACTGATTTACCTTCCTCCCTGGGAATGACTACCTTGTGGGTTGTGGTGGATCGCTTTAGTAAGATGGCGCACTTTATTCCTTTACCCACATTGCCATCCGCCAAGCAATTGGTCCCCTTGTTTCTAAATCATGTGGTGCGGCTGCATGGAATTCCTTCTAATATTGTGTCGGATAGGGGTACCCAATTTGTCTCCAAATTCTGGAGAGCTTTCTGTAGTAAAATTGGCGTTTCCCTTGCTTTCTCATCGGCCTTTCACCCGGAGACCAATGGGCAGACAGAACGGGCCAATCAAGCCCTTGAACAATTCTTACGTTGCTATGTGGCTGATAAGCAAGAGACCTGGGCATCTTTTATTGCCCTGGCAGAGTTTGCCATAAATAATAGGGTGAACTCTTCCACAGGGATATCTCCCTTCTTCTGTAACATGGGATTTCACCCTAAATCCAGCTCTTTCTCTGAGGATCCCTCGGACAATCCTGAGGTAGAGATTGTTTCCTCTGATCTGCGGTCAGTTTGGGAGCAAGTCCAAAGCAGCATCAAAAAGGTCATGAGTCACAATGCCACTTCGCTAATATGAAAAGGAGAAGTCCTTCCTTTGAAGTTGGGCAGAAAGTGTGGCTTTCTACTAAAAATCTGAAACTAAGAGTCCCCTCTGGTAAACTGGCTCCCCGGTACATTGGTCCTTTTAAAATATCTCAGATAATCAACTCTGTTTCTGTCGAATTGGATCTCCCCCAGAGTGCATAAGGTTTTCCATGTCTCTCTCCTAAAACCTTATGTACCTCCAGTTTGTCCGGCTGACACACCTCCTGCTCCTGTTGTTGTACTTGGTCACCCTGAGTTTGAGGTAAGAAAGATCTTGGATTCCAGGAAAGTTCGTGGGGTCCTGCAGTACCTGGTGGACTGGAGGGGGTATGGCCCTGAGGAGAGGTCGTGGGTGTCTCATTCTGAGGTTCATGCTCCCAGGTTATGTAAGAGGTTCCATATCAATTTTCCTGAGAAGCCTTCCCTGTGTGAGGGTCCAGGGGCCCCTCATAAAGGAGAGGGTAATGTCAGGATTCGTACCGGGGTCTAGTCTGTGTTCCACAGCAAGTCTCGCTGCCTTACTGGTTGCGCCACACAACCAGTCTTAATATACAGTTTCTGATCAACTAGTTCTTTTTCGTTCTTCCTCCGTTCTGGTGATTGGCTGCTTCACTGTTTCCTGTGCTTATGTCCCGCCTTTTTCCTATTTAGCACTCCACAGGGCTTTCACTCCTTGACGGTGATTCTTCTGTGGTACGGATTCCTGTCTCCCTACAGCGCTGTCCAGTACAACCTCTGACAGCTTCCCGGTCTCTCTCTCTTCGAGTACCCCTGGGACTCCAGCTTTCCGCTTTTGTCTTTGCTGTAAGCTTAGTACTTTTTGTGTTAGTTTGGGGTTTCGTGGTTTTCCCCTTCAGGTTCATTCACTCTTTAGTTTCACACTAGTAGTCCTCCTTGCTGCTGCTTTTCTCTCTTAGGTTGTCCTGCACTCATTCCACCCTCGGCTTACCCTCACTGTAGCTCCCTGCACTTACGCCAAGGTAGGGACCGCCGCCCAGTTGTCGCCCACCGGCTAGGGTGGGACCGGCAAGTAGGTAGGGTCAGTAGGCGGTGGAGCTCAGTGGCACCTTCTTCCCCTGCCGTGTGGTGGAATCATAACAGTATATCTATTCAGTGTAATAATCTAATCTTGTTTTCTAATATGCTTCCATGAAAAATTCACTAACGTATCCTCTACATTCTGACTTCTTTTTTTTTTTTTTTTTTTTTTTTTAACGTCCCATGACATTTTGTTTGAGATTCACCAGTGCATGCTGGGATACTTGATTGAGCCGTTGTGGTCATGGCAGGTACGCGGGATGCAGTGACGAGATGCGAGATGGATTGAACTTTAGGTAGTAACTTTTATAGAAGGATGCCGGTAGGGCTATCCTAAACAACCAAACAAAATAACAGAAATTGTCCACGCAGGGACCCAATACAAGCAAACACTGGTTATGAGAACACGACTACTCCGGCAAAGACCGGTCACTATAGGGCCGCGGTATGGCCGACTACGGGTCCTTAGTTATGCTGTGTCACTTATCCGTCTTGACATCCCTCGGCCTCCTGGCGTAGTCTTCGGGCGTTCCGATGCCCAGGCGAAGCAGGGGTACAACAGGCCCTAGAAGAGTCCTTTGGTGGAGTGTCCCCCAGCAGAGGCAGCAGGATACCGCTCGGGAGTGGGAGAGTCGAGGCCGCAGCCCCCAAACAGGGGCTGGCAGCGGCGGTGCTGAGTGGCGGTTGGTAGGCCATCGGCGCAGCCAGCGGCTGCACTAGGGAACCCGCGGCGGGCGATGGCCCAGCCCTTGCCATGGACTGGAGCGGGGTGATGGCTGCTGCGGGCAGCAATGGACATGCCGCAGTCGGGAGTGGAGCGGCAGCGGCTGCGGGTGGCCACGGGCAGGCCGCAGCCATGAGCTGGAGTGAGGCAGCAACGGCCGCAGGTGGCTGCGTGCAGGCCGCAGCCGCGGGCTGAAGTGAGACGGCAGTGGCCGCGGGTGGCTGCGGGCAGGCCGCAGCCGCAAGCTGGAGTGAGGCAGCAATGGCCGTGGACTGGAGTGAAGCGGCGGTCTTCTGTCGGTCGGCTTGGCGCCATCTCCTTGCAGTCCACCATGAGTCTTCCTCCTGTCGCTGTCCACCTCTCTGGTTACTGCTCACGGTTCTGGCTCCCTGGCACTCCCACAGTCTCCTGCTCCTTCTCTCCCATTCTGCTGACTCACTCTGACTGGCGTCCTCCGCCCCTTTTATATAGGCTCCTCCCCCAACCATCCTGTCAGTCTCAGTGGTCCATCCCCTAACTCTGCTCCCTGGAAACAGACCCCCTAGGAACCTATATGACGGTCCCCTTGGTTCCAGCCCGGACACTTCGTCCTACACTCCCCCATCCTGTATGCTCGCCAGTCCTCAGGCGAGGGCCTTAGTAGGCTCGGGTTGGCCTTTAGAGACAAAAGTTCTCGTTGCCATATGAACTGGTCCTGTTCCTAACATTCAGGGGGTTTGCCAGCTGTTGACCGCTCGGAGCGTCTTAGTTCGACTGTGGTGAAGCTTTCTGGGGTGGTGGAAGGTGTTGGGCTGGTAGATTCTGACTGGGCCTACTGAGATGTCTTGTCTTGAAGGGCCCGTGGGTACTGCTGGGAAGTCTTCTTCATCATCCAGGTCCCAGACCGTTGGCAGTGGTTCGGGGACCTGAGGCGTAGGCTCAGGTCGCATGGGGTCAGTGGATGTACAGGGCTGCAACATATTACGGTGCACAGTGCGAGTGGGAAGCACCCCATCTTTTTCAGTTTGTATCTCGTACACAGGCCCGTCGGAGCTTATTCGGCGCAATACTCGGTAAGTACTCTCTCCCCACCAAGGTTCTAACTTGTTCTGGGGGCGCTGGTCTAGTACGAGTACTCGATCCCCAGTCTGGAGATCGGTGGGCGGAGGCAGAGTTCCCCCGGGGTGTTCTAGGTCCTGGAGTTTTGTATGGACGATTTGGTGGAGGGTTTGTAGCCGATGTCGGTGGTTTCGGACCCATGATGACAACCCGGTCCAGGGTTGGGGTTCCTCCTGGTTCAATTCTACCTCTGTGATCCCTTTGCCTTGTCGCCCAAATAGCAGTGAGTAGGGGATATAGCCGGTAACCCGGTGCACCCGGTTGTTATAGACCCACACTAGTTCAGGGACATACTCAGGCCAGCGAGCCTTCCAGTCACTCTCCAGGGTACGCAACATTTGAATTAGTGTCTGATTAAATCGTTCGCAGGCCCCATTTCCCTGTGGGTGATATGGCGTGGTCCAGGATTTATTGATACCATAGAGACGATGTAACTCCTCCATGACTTTCCCCAGGAAGCATGCTCCCTGGTCTGAATGTATCCGTTGAGGGCAGCCGTAAACTTGGATAAAGTTTTTACAGATTGCATAGGCGGCCGACTTCGCAGTTTGATCTCGGGTGGGGGTTACCACGGCAAATTTGTTGAAATGATCCACCATGACGAGACATTGTTCATACCCCTGGTATGCGGGACCAATGGTCAAATAGTCCACCGTCAAGAACTCGAGGGGTGCTGATGTTACTATTGTTTGCACCGGGGCACACTGTGCGGGTGGTTTAGCTAGCTCGCATAGGCGGCAGGCCCGGCAAGTTTCTTCCACAGCAGCATGCATGTGTGGATGGTAAACTATCTGCTGCAACCATTGCAAGGTCTTTTCAGCTCCGAAGTGAGCCCCCTTTTCGTGGGCTTCCCAAGCCAGTTCACTGAGTTGGGTTCCGGGCACGACTACCTGCCAAGTTGTTGCAGACGTTGCCCGTGATACTGCCTTACGATACAATAGTCCTTTTTTGATGACTAGTTTCTCCCATTGGTGTAACATCAGCAGCATATCCTGAGTCAAGGTCTGTCTCTGAGAGTCAGTGGGTAGTCTGCCGGTGGTCTCCCATCAGCGTAGGAGCCCGATTTCTTCATCTTCTTGCTGCTGTTGGATCCATCTGTCACGTGATTGTTCCAGCATACCCTTTGGGGGTCCTAGATGGGATTCTTCATGTGTGGCAGCCGTGAGCATGGTGGCGGTGAGGGCGAATGGCATCTCTTCCCCTTCCAACTCGTCATCTCGACTTTTCCCTGGGGTTGTATGCCGGATCCTAGAGAGGGCGTCAGCATGTATATTTTCTGCTCCTCTTTTATAGATGATCTTATAGTTGAACTTAGCCATCGCTGCTCCGGAGCCCCCAATTTGGCATTTTCCAAGTGGGCCAGCGGGTTGTTGTCGGTCCGCACCACCACTTCGGAGCCCACCAGGTACTCTGCGAACCGCTTCCTCATGGCCCACACTACCGTGAGGAGCTCGAGCTTAAAGGAGCTGTAATTGTCAGGGTTGCGCTCTGAGTCATGAAGTGATCGGCTACCATAAGCGATCACTCTCTCCCGGCCATCTTGAACCTGTGACAATACAGCCCCTTACCTGTGGAGGCTCCCATCGGTGTGCAGTATGAACAGTTGCGAGAAATCCGCATAAACTAACACCGGGGCACCCGTGAGTGCAGCCTTAGGCTATGTGCCCACGTTAGTGTTTTAAAATGCTCAAAAAAACGGACTCCTTCCCAGGAAACGCGTGTTTTATTTCCGCTCGGTTTTTGCTTGATTTTTGCACAAAAAACGCTTGTTTTTTATGCGTTTTTCTCCGCGCGTTTTCTGGAAACATTGGAAACATCTAAAAACGCGGGCCTATGTGGAAAATAATGAGCATGCTGCGTTTTTAGCCGCTAAGCGTTTTCTGAGCGGAAAAAAACGCATGCATTAGCACAAAAAGGCCAAAATGCATTAAATTGAATGGGAAGCTTATTTTAAGTATTTCTGAAGCGTCTGATCCGGCACAAACGCTTAAAAAAACGCAACATGGGCACACAGCCTTAAGGTCTTGGAAAGCTTCCTTTGCGGTGGTTGCCACTGAATTTTCTGCCCATTTGCCCCGGCAGCAGCCCCCTTTAGCAGGTCCTGCAGGGCTCGGGCTCGGCGTGCAAAATCCTTTATGAAACGACGGTAGTATCTGGCCAAACACAGGAAGGCCCGCACGTCTTTTACCGTCTCGGGGGTAGGCCATCCCTGGATGGCGGCAATCTTTTCCAGGGACGGTCTAATGCCCTCGGCAAAGACGATATGCCCCAGATATTCGATCTGAGTGCAAAACAGGTGGCATTTCTGGGGTTTTACCTTCAACCCGTACTTCTACAGCCTGCCGAGCACCTGCCCCAGCTGCCGCAGGTGGTCCTCAAACGTGGCAGCATAGATGATATCGTCCGGATATATCAGCGTGGCTTCAAAGTTGAGATCTCCGAGACACTGCTCCATCAGCCGCTGAAAGGTTCCCGGGGCGTTGGCCAGCCCAAACGGCATCCGATTGAACTCAAACAGTCCCATGGGGAGAATGAATGCCGTCTTGGCCCTGTCTTCCTCCAACATTGGCACCTGCCAGTACCCAATGGCCAGATCTAAAGTCGAGAAGTACGTCACCTTCCCCAAGGCGGACAGGGACTCTGCTATGCGGGGCAGCGGGTACGAGTCTTTGATGGTGCAGCCGTTCAGCTTCCGATAGTCCACACAGAACTGCAGGATGCCATCCTTTTTGTGGACCAACACGATGGGAGCCGCCCAAGGGCTCTGGCTTTCTCGTATGACCCCCTTCAGTAGCATTTGGCCCAGTAAAGTTTTCACCTCCTGGTATAGCCGTGAAGGGATTTGCCGATATCGTTCCCGGATGGGGGCCGTTCCTACCGTGGGAATTCCATGCGTGATGGCTGTGGTGCATCCAAAATCATCCTTGTGGCTGGCGAATACCTCGTGGTACTGTCCGAGTAGTGTTTCTACCTGGAGAAGTTGGGCTGGAGTCAGGCCGCAGAGTTCGGCCGGCATTCTTTCCAGGATGTTTCGGCCCTTTTCCTGGGTCGAGGACTCGGCAGTCTGCGGAGTTCGAATAGTCACTGCCCAAAGGTCCTCAGTCGCACCTTTAATTGGACCGTAGGGGCTGGCAGCACATCTTACAAAGGCCTCACCAGCTTGGCCATTTTGGCCCGTGGCTTTAAGATGATGTTTTGGTCTTCTAGGTTGACACAGCGCACCAGGACGGTCCCTCTCCGCACCGTAGTCAGGGAGCGGGCCACCAATATGCCAGGATGCAGGCATTCCGAGTAGCATGGCTCCACCTGCATCTCCACGCCCTCCAAAGGCACCGGGGCCCAGATAGGCAGGGCCACCACTGTCTGCCCAGAGGGCAGCATGAGCAGGGGAGCCGCTGGCACGATGACTTTGCCCAGTGCATCGCCCTCCTGGCAGTCCTAGAGAACTTGCGCCAACTGCTGGAAGACCTGCCCTTAAGCCGTGCGGGAACCCCACTGGTTCAGGGTCTCTTGCATGGGGTCGTTGAGTAAATTGCCAAACTCCCGAAGTATGTTCATACCCAGGATGACTGGATGTTTGCTATTGGTTTCCCCTTGGGTCAGGACCACTCCGGCGACAGGGACCGGTAGTTAATTGGCGGCTACCAGTCATATCATGGACCCCCACTGGGGTCTCACTGCCTCGGGAAAATGCTGCCGAAAATAAGTTGCAGGCATGGTCGTTACTTGTGACCCCGTGTCCACTAGGCACCGTACGGCACGTCCCTCGACCTCTGCCGATACCACTGGACACTTTGCGACCAGATCTTCGGGACTTCCACCACCCCATGTCGTGGCTTCTGGCTCCGAGCGGCGTCCCCCCAGCCCGGAGCCCTCTAGTTTAATGGCCGCCGGGGTGGGAATCTCCCACGCCGCATACACTCTCGTGCGAAGTGGCCCAGCTCCCTGCACTCATAGCATCGGGGCTGCGAGGGCCGGCCGCTCCGGGCATGGCAAGGCCCCCAGGGCCCGGGATTGAAACTAGGCCGACCAGTCGTGAACTCGGTCCTTCTTTTCACTTTGGCCAACTCACCCCTGATGTTCTTCAGCTCTTGTTTCATCTCTTCTATCCATTGGGGCTCCCCGACAGCGTTTACGGAGGCCTCCACACTCTGGACTTTCCCAACGAGGACCGTCATTCCCTGCTCCCGCTCTCGAGCACGCGCCTAACTCCCCACCTCAGAGAAGGCCATACGTGGGTTCAGTCGGACCTGCTCCCATAAAGCCTGCTTTATTAATGGGTCTCGGAGTCCAGTCACTAACGGGTCGCGTAGGGTAATGTCGATGGGTCCTACCCCTACGCTGTCCTTCCGCTCAATGGCCATGTATAACTCCTGGAGGACATTCATATACTGGGTGATGGTCTCCCCCTCTCCCTGCATTCGACTGAACAACCGGGTCCTCAGCTCTCCCACATTTGTTGGATCCCCATGGGTCTCTTCCAGAATCCGCAAGACCCTAGCAAAGGTGTTGCGGTGTCCCGGGGGCCTCAACATTACTGAATCCCGGGCCTCCCCATCTAATGCCATGAGAGCTACCTCGGCTTCCTGGTCAGGGGTCATCGGATGCATTCAGAAGAGCCCTCGCATTCGCTGTGTCAAGCTCCACAGCATGGTGTTGGAGCCGGAGAACCTAGGCAGGTTGCTTAGCATAGCCCCCAAAGAAATGCTGGACCGAGGGCCCTCGTTATTTTCTGAATCTATGGTCCCGCTCTGGTCTGGGATGCTGTTGTCTGCGCTCGGAGACTGCATCCTGCCGACTATGCCAAATGTGGTCATGGCAGGTACTCGGGATGCAGTGATGAGACACGAGACGGATTGAACTTTAGGTAGTAACTTTTATACATGGATGCCGGTAGGGCTATCCTAAGCAACCAAACAAAATAACAGAAATTGTCCTCGCAGGGACCCAATACAAGCAAACACTGGTTATGAGAACACGACTGCTCTGGCAAAGGCCGGTCACTGTAGGGCCGTGGTATGGCTGACTACGAGTCCTTAGACATGTTGTGTCACTTATCCGTCTTGACGTCCCTCGGCGTCCTGGACGATGGTGCTTTGGCGTCGCAGCCGCTGTGGCCAGCCGCTGAGAATCTGGTGTAGTCTTCGGGCATTCCGATGCCCAGACGAAGCAGGGGCACAACAGGCCCTAGAAGAGTTCTTTGGTGGAGTGTCCCCCAGCAGAGGCAGCGGGATACCTCCCGGGAGTGGGAGAGTTGAGGCCGCAGCCCCCGAACAGGTGCTGAGTGGCGGTTGGTAGGCCACCGGCGCAGCCAACGGCTGCACTAGGAAACCCGTGGCGGGTGACGGCCCGGCCCTTGCCATGGACTGGAGCGGGGCGGTGGCGGCTGCGGGCGGCAATGGACAAGCCGCAGTCAGGAGAGGAGCAGCAGCGGCTGCGGGCAGCAGTGGGCAGGATGCAGCCGCAAGCTGGAGTGAGGCGGCAGCGGCCGCGGGTGGCCGCGGGCAGGCCACAGCCACGAGCTGGAGTGAGGCGGCAACGGCCGTGGGCTGAGGTGAAGCGGCGGTCTTCTGTCGGTGGGCTCGGCGCCATCTCCTTGCAGTCCACCTTGAGTCTCCCCCCTGTTGCTGTCCTCCTCTCTGGTTACTGCTCACAGTTCTAGCTCCCTGGCACTCCCACGGTCTCCTGCTCCCTCTCTCCCGTTCTACTGACTCACTCCGACTGGCGTCCTCTGCCCCTTTTATATAGGCTCCTTCCCCAACAGTCCTGTCAGTCTCAGCGGTCCATCCCCTAACTCTGCTCCCTGGAAACAGACCCCCTAGGAACCTAGATGACGGTCCCCTTGGTTCCGGCCCGGACACTCGGCGGGGGCCCTTCCTCCTACACCGCCATCAGGGGCAGAAGCTGCAATCACTGCCTCAGCCTCTGTGCCCTCTCTGAAATTAGGCGCCATCAGTGTTGTCTGTTTTGGAGGCTCGGCTAGTCCTGCTCATCTGATAATGCGTTGGTTGTAAATTGTGATGTATACTCAGTATGAGCTTCTTATACTATATTCCTTTGAATGCACAGCGACAGTGCACTCCCTTGCTGGCTCTGAGGAGAAGAGATGACCCAGAAGGGACCAGTCCACTCTCTGAAACAGATGACACTTTATTTCATGGTGAGGAAAGCAGCTGTGGCAGTGACCGCATCCTCTGCCCCCTGATGATGTCCCCAAAATGCACTGGGATTCTCAATCAAATGTCATTGGAAGTTAAAACAACAAACAAACAAGCAAACAAACAAGCAGACAGGAAGTTAGAGTAGAGAGGGAAAGGTAGAAATTTTTTTTAACTGAAATATATTAGAAAAGTGATTAGATTATTGAATTAAATTTAGTATGAAAGTCACCTTTGGTTTTGGATCACCCTTTAATTCTACACAGTAGAGTTGAGCGAAACGGGTCGAAAAAATTCAAAAGTCGCCGACTTTTGGCAAAGTCGGGTTTCATGAAACGAAACCCGACCCTAGGATGAGGTCGGCCACGAAGTCGGCGACTTACGCGCCAAAGTCGCCTTTCAAAAGTTTGTTTTGCGCTCTTTTTCAGCCAATCAGGATCCACGGACACTGTGGGCAATGTGATGACATAGGCACGGGTCACCACCATCTTTCAGAAGGGCATGCAAGTGATTGGCTTGCTTTGGTGGGCGTCACAGGGGGTATAAAAGGGCGTGCACGCCAACCGAAATCTTACTTCTGCCGATCTTAGTATAGGGAGAGGTTGCTGCTGATTCTGTAGGGAGAGCGTTAGGCAGGGAAGAAGACAAAAAAACTGCTTCTGCTGCTAGCGATTTGGCCTGCACAACACACCAGTCACTGTGTGTGCAGTGCAAGGGGAGGCTATATAGTGGTGTATCAGTGGTGTTGGTTGTTGGGCTGCCTTCTAAGGCTTCCTGACATTCCTGCATTGCTGTTTACCCACTGTTCCGCAAACTGCTTTTTTAAAAGCAATCCCAATTTTTTTTTTTTGTGCTGCTGAGAAGAAAAAAAAACTGCTTCTGCTGCTAGCAATTTGGCCTGCACAACACACCAGTCACTGTGTGTGCAGTGCAAGGGGAGGCTATATGGTGGTGTATCAGTGGTGTTGGTTGTTGGGCTGCCTTCTAAGGCTTCCTGACATTCCTGCATTGCTGTTTACCCACTACTCCGCAAACTGCTTTTTTAAAAGCAATCCAATCTCCCTTATCCTCTAGTCACTTTTGTCACAGCTGTGCCATCGAGCCTGTCACATAGCGCTCAGATATTCATTGGGCCTCACACAATCCAAAAGTGTCCAGTGTCCAAAAGTGTGTGCAGAGATTCAAAATCTCCCTTATCCTCTAGTCACTTTGGTCACAGCTGTGCCATCGAGTCTGTCACATAGCGCTCAGATATCAGTGGGCCTCACACAATCCAAAAGTGTCCATCCAGTGTCCAAAAGTGTGTGCAGAGATTCAATATCTCCCTTATCCTCTAGTCACTTTGGTCACAGCTGTGCCATCGAGCCTGTCACATAGTGCTCAGATATCAGTGGGCCTCACACAATCCAAAAGTGTCCATCCAGTGTCCAAAAGTGTGTGCAGAGATTCAAAATCTCCCTTATCCTCTAGTCACTTTGGTCACAGCTGTGCCATCGAGCCTGTCACATAGCGCTCAGATATCAGTGGGCCTCACACAATCCAAAAGTGTCCAGTGTCCAAAAGTGTGTGCAGAGATTCAAAATCTCCCTTATCCTCTAGTCACTTTGGTCACAGCTGTGCCATCGAGCCTGTCACATAGCGCTCAGATATCAGTGGGCCTCACACAATCCAAAAGTGTCCATCCAGTGTCCAAAAGTGTGTGCAGAGATTCAAAATCTCCCTTATCCTCTAGTCACTTTGGTCACAGCTGTGCCATCGAGCCTGTCACATAGCGCTCAGATATCAGTGGGCCTCACACAATCCAAAAGTGTCCATCCAGTGTCCAAAAGTGTGTGCAGAGATTCCAAATCTCCCTTATCCTCTAGTCCCTTTGGTCACAGCTGTGCCATCGAGCCTGTCACATAGCGCTCAGATATCAGTGGGCCTCACACAATCCAAAAGTGTCCATCCAGTGTCCAAAAGTGTGTGCAGAGATTCAAAATCTCCCTTATCCTCTAGTCACTTTGGTCACAGCTGTGCCACCGAGCCTGTCACATAGCGCTCAGATATCAGTGGGCCTCACACAATCCAAAAGTGTCCAGTGTCCAAAAGTGTGTGCAGAGATTCAAAATCTCCCTTATCCTCTAGTCACTTTGGTCACAGCTGTGCCATCGAGCCTGTCACATAGCGCTCAGATATCAGTGGGCCTCACACAATCCAAAAGTGTCCATCCAGTGTCCAAAAGTGTGTGCAGAGATTCAAAATCTCCCTTATCCTCTAGTCACTTTGGTCACAGCTGTGCCATCGAGCCTGTCACATAGCGCTCAGATATCAGTGGGCCTCACACAATCCAAAAGTGTCCATCCAGTGTCCAAAAGTGTGTGCAGAGATTCAAAATCTCCCTTATCCTCTAGTCACTTTGGTCACAGCTGTGCCATCGAGCCTGTCACATAGCGCTCAGATATCAGTGGGCCTCACACAATCCAAAAGTGTCCAGTGTCCAAAAGTGTGTGCAGAGATTCAAAATCTCCCTTATCCTCTAGTCACTTTGGTCACAGCTGTGCCATCGAGCCTGTCACATAGCGCTCAGATATCAGTGGGCCTCACACAATCCAAAAGTGTCCATCCAGTGTCCAAAAGTGTGTGCAGAGATTCAAAATCTCCCTTATCCTCTAGTCCCTTTGGTCACAGCTGTGCCATCGAGCCTGTCACATAGCGCTCAGATATCAGTGGGCCTCACACAATCCAAAAGTGTCCATCCAGTGTCCAAAAGTGTGTGCAGAGATTCAAAATCTCCCTTATCCTCTAGTCACTTTGGTCACAGCTGTGCCATCGAGCCTGTCACATAGCGCTCAGATATCAGTGGGCCTCACACAATCCAAAAGTGTCCAGTGTCCACAAGTGTCTGCAGAAATTCAAAATCTCCCCTGTCCTATAGACACCTTGTACCTTGTTTTACATTACTATATAGTTTGTTGGATTTTGTCTACATTTCTACCAAAAATGAGGAAGGCTGGTGGAAGAGGCCGTGGAATTGGGCGGGGATTGGCAGCTGGTAATGATGGTGTTGGTGGTGGATCTGATGGTAGTGGCAAGAGCAAAATAGGACCGAATGCAGGAGGTGCTGACCCTGCGTCATCGTCTGGCTACATAAGGCCTCGAACGCTTAGTTTTCTAGGAGTTGGCAAACCGCTTTTAAAGCCAGAGCATCAGGAAAAAGTTTTGTCTTACATTGCTGACTCAGCCTCCAGCTCTATCGCCTCCTCTTCTTCAGTTGTAAAAGGTAAAAGCACTGAGTCGTCATTGGAGGCTCATGTTCATGAACCACACCTTTCCTTGTGTCCTTCACCCCAACCAAGATTGAAGGATGACGCAGGCCATACTACTGATTACTCCATGGAGCTGTTTTCACATACCATGCCTGGATTATCAAGTGAAATGGTGAATTACCCAGGCCAAGATGAATCTGACATGGAGTGCACTGATGCACAGCCGCTGATGGATGATTCTGCTGGTACATTCACTCAGAGCACTACATTGTCCTCGCAGTGTACAGAGCCAGATTCTGACCCTGATGAGACTCAGGTGCCCCTTCCCGCACACTATACCACCATACACGGTGACACAGAGGAAGGTGCACATGACATAGAAGAGGAGGTGATGGATGACCCAGTTGTTGACCCAGATTGGCATCCATTGGGGGAAGAGGGTGCTGCTTCCAATAGCTCAGATGAGGAGCATCCACAGCAGACATCGACATCGCAACAGCTGTTATCTGGCAGGCCCGGAGCACTCCAAAGACAGGTTCCAAACATCAAAAGAGTTGCTGGACAGCTTGTCCAGAGGGTCAAAAGATCACAGCGTGCTAGGCCGCAAAATGTCTGCCAAAGTAGGAAGAGTGCAGTGTGGCACTTTTTTGACCAAAATCCTCATGATCAGGCCAAGGTTATCTGTAAGAAGTGCGCAAAGACCTTTAGCCGAGGGAAAAATCTGAAAAATTTGAATACCAGTTGCATGCTTAGACATTTAACCAGCATGCACTTGCAAGCGTGGACACAACACCAAACCTCAAGTGCCACATGTGCAACTGATCACAACGAAGGTAGTCAGCAACGCTACATTGTTTCCCCCACTGTAAGCCCACCGGTTAGCACAGCAGCAAATGTTGAGGTGTCGTTGCAAGACCACAGCAGTCAGGGAATCCCACTGTTATATCAACGAAAGACTGATTCTAGGCCATCAGAAAGAACACCAACTCCATCACCATCATCAAACCTCTCTCAGTCCGCCCTGTCCACCGCTACTTCCACCATATGCAGCTCTCAAGTCCAGCTCACCCTCCCAGACACTATGAGTAGGTCAAGAAAGAACTCAGTCTCTCATCCGCGTACACTGGGTTTGAACGCCCACATTGCCAAACTAATCTCGTTTGAGATGATGCCCTTTCGGTTGGTGGAAAGCACAGCTTTCCGTGAACTCATGGCCTATGCAGTACCACGCTATGACCTACTCAGTCGCCACTTCTTCTCTTGCAAAGCCATCCCAGCCCTCCACCATCATGTGAAAGACCGCATTGTCCATGCACTCAAGCAGTCAGTGAGCGGAAAGGTGCACCTCACAACTGATGCATGGTCCAGTCGGCATGGCCAGGGCCGTTACGTGTCCATCACTGCGCACTGGGTTAATGTGGTGGATGCAGGGTCCACAGGGGACAGCGGTGGTGGGACAGTGCTGCCTAGCCCACGGTATAGGAAACAGTTGGCTGTAGGCGTTCGACCCTCCTCCTCCTCCTCCTCCTCCAGAAGCGAAAGCTCGTCCACAGAGCGCAGTCGTACGAGCACTCCATCTGCAGCTGCCACTGTTGCACACGATGTGTCCCCTATCGAGCAGCTAGTGGAAAGCGTCAGCAGGCTGTGTTGCAGATGATGTGTTTGGGCGACAGACACACCGCCGAGGTGCTGGCCGAGTACTTGAAGCGACAAACTGAGTCATGGCTGGGCAGTGTACATCTTGAGGCAGGCAAGGTAGTTAGTGATAACGGCCGTAATTTTGTGGCAGCCATAGCCCTTTCAAAACTCAGCCACATACCTTGCTTGGCTCACACCTTGAACCTGGTGGTGCAGTGCTTCCTCAAAAATTATCCGGAGTTAACAGCCCTGCTCCAGAAGGTGCGAAGACTGTGCGCGCACATCCGCCGGTCGCCTGTACACTCCGTTCCTATGCAGAAGCTGCAGCGATTGCTCCACCTTCCCAACCACCGCCTCATTATCGACATTGCAACAAGGTGGAACTCCACCCTGCACATGGTGGAGCGGCTGTACGAGCAGAGGCAGGCCATAATGCATTTGTGGGAGGATACACGGCCAGGCACTTTGAGAGCAGACATGTAGTTGACAGGTGTGCAGTGGTCGAAGCTGAAAGACCTTTGTAAAGTCCTTCAGTGTTTTGAGGAATGCACACGGCTGGTAAGCGCAGACGACGCCATCCTAAGCATGAGCATCCCACTTATGCGTCTGCTCATGCAAACTTTGACGCACCTTAAGGAGCAGGCGTCTGCAGCCAATGTTGATGAGGAGGAAGAGGAGGAGGGAATCCTTGATGACATTCAGCCACTGTCTGCTCAGGGACCTCTCCTGGACGAGGTGGAGGAAGAAGAGGAGGAGGAGGATGATGATGGGGATGATTACTTAGGGGAGGAGGATGCATCTCGTGGGGCAAGTGAAAATGTTGGCGTGGCAAGGTCTGGTACAGGGTTTGTGCGTGACTGGAGGGATGTGGATTTGCCAGAAAGTGCTCCTCCACCCAGCACTCGCAGTGCATCATTGACACCGGGAACATTGGCCCACATGTCAGATTATGCCTTGCGGATCCTAAAAAGGGACCCCCGCATTGCCAAAATGATGAACGATGACGACTACTGGTTGGCCAGCATCCTGGATCCACGCTATAAAGGCAAATTACAAAACATCATGCCACAGGAGAACCTTGACCTAATATTGGCTAATAAACAAGCAACTCTGGTAAATCGGTTGCTTGAGGCATTCCCAGCACACAGCAGCGGTGATGGTTCTCACACGAGCCGTACGGGCCGGGGGCAGCTTGGCAGAGGTGTTCGTGGTGCACACAGCAGAAGTGGCGTTGGAGACAGGGGTTTCATGACAATGTTGTGGACTGATTTTTCAAATACCGCTCACTCAACTGGTAATACTGCATCGATGGAAAGTGACAGGAGACAGCAGTTGTCAACTATGGTTACAAACTACTTTTCCTCCCATATCGATGTTCTCCCACACAGGTCATTCCCCTTTGACTATTGGGCCGCTAAACTGGACACCTGGCCTGAATTGGCCCAATATGCCTTACAGGAGCTCGCTTGCCCAGCTGCAAGTGTGCTATCGGAAAGAGTCTTCAGTGCAGCTGGATCAATCCTGACAGAAAAAAGGACCCGTCTGTCAACCCAAAATGTGGATGATCTAACCTTCATTAAAATGAACCACGCATGGGTTTCCAAGGATTTTGTCCCACCTTCCCCTGATGACACATAGGGTGACAGAAAAATGGCTTGCTTTGGTCCACCTCTTCCTGGTACTTCACCTATTTCGCCTTTTGCATCAGCTGAATGTCCAACATCAACATATGCCACTTTCTAAAACTCCCTAACTGTGCTGCCTCCTCCCCCATGGCCGGGGTCACCACCTAGCGCACGACACCGTGCGAGTGCCATTGCCCTGGACAGCTGGGTAGGGCGACTCTTGGGCGCGGGCACTGGCACAGGGTCCCTCATAGTGCAATCAAGTGTCTCTGACGGTGGTGGTGCACACCCGCCGTCAGACACACCGCTGTACTATGAGGGGCCCAGTACCAGTACCGACGCCCACGAGTGGGCCCCTCTTGCTTGGCAGGGCCCCAGCATTTGCAATCTTTACCTCTCCCTGCTCCTCCGCTGTGTAATCTGGGCCGTCAAATCCATACTGTGCCTGACACCGTCTGAGCCTGCCTCCTGATGTATAGACATATATTTTGAATGTGTACGCTATCCATACATGTTATCCGGGGATACGGTACCCTTTCTAACCTTTGTGCAATCACGTGCAATCCATACTGGGCCTAACACCGTCTGAGCCTGCCTCCTGAGACATATATTTTGAATGTGTACGCTATCCATACATGTTATCTGGGGATACGGTACCCTTTCTAACCTTTGTGCAATCACGTGCAATCCATACTGGGCCTAACACCGTCTGAGCCTGCCTCCTGAGACATATATTTTGAATGTGTACGCTATCCATACATGTTATCCGGGGATACGGTACCCTTTCTAACCTTTGTGCAATCACGTGCAATCCATACTGGGCCTAACACCGTCTGAGCCTGCCTCCTGAGACATATATTTTGAATGTGTACACTATCCATACATGTTATCTGGGGATACGGTACCCTTTCTAACCTTTGTGCAATCACGTGCAATCCATACTGGGCCTAACACCGTCTGAGCCTGCCTCCTGAGACATACAGTCATATGTAAAAGTTTGGGCACCCCTATTAATGTTAACCTTTTTTCTTTATAACAATTTTGGTTTTTGCAACAGGTATTTCAGTTTCATATATCTAATAACTGATGGACTCAGTTATATTTCTGGATTCAAATGAGGTTTATTGTACTAACAGAAAATGTGCAATCTGCATTTAAACAAAATTTGACCGGTGCAAAAGTATGGGCACCCTTATCATTTTCTTGATTTGAACACTCCTAACTACTTTTTACTGACTTCCTGAAGCACTAAATTGGTTTTGTAACCTCATTAAGCTTTGAACTTCATAGCCAGGTGTATCAAATCATGAGAAAAGGTATTTAAAGTGGCCACTTGCAAGTAGTTCTCCTATTTGATTCTCCTATGAAGAGTGGCATCATGGGCTCCTCAAAACAACTCTCAAATGATCTGAAAACAAAGATTATTCAACATAGCTTTTCAGGGGAAGGATACAAAAAGTTGTCTCAGAGATTTAACCAGTCAGTTTCCACTGTGAGGAACATAGTAAGGAAATAGAAGAACACAGGTACAGTTCTTGTTAAGCCCAGAAGTGGCAGGCCAAGAAAAATATCAGAAAGGCAGAGAAGAAGAATGGTGAGAACAGTCAAGGACAATCCACAGACCACCTCCAAAGACCGGCAGCCTCATCTTGCTGCAGATGGTGTCACTGTGCATCGGTCAACAGTACACCGCACTTTGCACAAGGAGAAGCTGTATGGGAGAGTGATGCGAAAGAAGCCGTTTGTGCAAGCACGCCACAAACAAAGTCGCCTGAGGTATGCAAAAGCACATTTGTACAAGCCAGTTACATTTTGGAAGAAGGTCCTGTGAACTGATGAAACAAAGATTGAGTTGTTTGGTCATACAAAAAGGCGTTATGCATGCGCTGTATTGTTGACCGATGCACAGTGACACCATCTGCAGCAAGATGATGCTGCAGGTCTTTGGAGGTGGTCTGTGGATTGTCCTTGACTGTTCTCACCATTCTTCTTCTCTGCCTTTCTGATATTTTTCTTGGCCTGCCACTTCTGGGCTTAACAAGAACTGTACCTGTGTTCTTCCATTTCCTTACTATGTTCCTCACAGTGGAAACTGACTGGTTAAATCTCTGAGACAACTTTTTGTATCCTTCCCTTGAAAAGCTATGTTGAATAATCTTTGTTTTCAGATCATTTGAGAGTTGTTTTGATTAGCCCATGATGCCACTCTTCATAGGAGAATCAAATAGGAGAACTACTTGCAAGTGGCCACTTGAAATACCTTTTCTCATGATTTGATACACCTGGCTATGAAGTTCAAAGCTCAATGAGGTTACAAAACCAATTTAGTGCTTCAGGAAGTCAGTAAAAAGTAGTTAGGAGTGTTCAAATCAAGAAAATGATAAGGGTGCCCATACTTTTGCACCGGTCAAATTTTGTTTAAATGCAGATTGCACATTTTCTGTTAGTACAATAAACCTCATTTGAATCCAGAAATATAACTGAGTCCATCAGTTATTAGATATATGAAACTGAAATAGCTGTTGCAAAAAACAAAATTGTTATAAAGAAAAAAGGTTAACATTAATAGGGGTGCCCAAACTTTTACATATGACTGTATATTTTGAATGTGTACGCTATCCATACATGTTATCCGGGGATACGGTACCCTTTCTAACCTTTGTGCAATCACGTGCAATCCATACTGGGCCTAACACCGTCTGAGCCTGCCTCCTGAGACATATATTTTGAATGTGTACGCTATCCATACATGTTATCTGGGGATACGGTACCCTTTCTAAGGCTGGTTTCACATTTGCGTTTTTTAGCGCTGGAAAAAAACGCATACCTGCGCATGCATTTTTTCCCCTATATTTAACATGGGTGCGCATACCTGCGCGCTGGTAAGCGCATGTATGCGATTTTCATGCGCTGCGTTTTTTTGAGGTGTGCGTTGGTATTTTCCAGACGCAGCATGTTGCATTTTTTGGCCCTGCAAAAAAGCGCATGCGCACACATGCGCACGTTTTGCGCTAAAAATGGCCATTATAGCCTATGGATGCGCATATGTGCGCACTGGCATGCTCATGTATGCGTTTTTTTGCATATGCGTTTTTTTTTTTTAACCATGGAATTTAGGGGTTTGGGTTAGAGTTAGGGTTAGTTAAGGGGGTTTAGGGTTAGGGTTAGGGTCAGGGTCAGGGTTAGGGTTGGGGATTGGGTCAGGGTTAGGGTTAAGTATGGTTTGGTTAAGGGTTAGGGTCAGGGTTAGGGTCAGGATTAGGGTTAAGTATGGTTTTGTTAAGGGTTAGGGTCAGGGTTAGGGTTAGGGTTAGGGTCAGGGTTAGGGTTAGGGTTGGGGTCAGGGTTAGGGTTAGGGTCAGGGTTAGGGTTAAGTATGGTTTTGTTAAGGGTTAGGGTCAGGGTTAGGGTCAGGATTAGGGTTAAGTATGGTTTTGTTAAGGGTTAGGGTCAGGGTTAGGGTTAGGGTTAGGGTCAGGGTTAGGGTTAGGGTTAGGGTCAGGGTTAGGGTTAAGTATGGTTTTGTTAAGGATTAGGGTCAGGGTTAGGGTCAGGATTAGGGTTAAGTATGGTTTTGTTAAGGGTTAGGGTCAGGGTTAGGGTTAGGGTTAGGGTCAGGGTTAGGGTTAGGGTTAGGGTCAGGGTTAGGGTTAGGGTTAGGGTTAGGGTCAGGGTTAGGGTTAAGTATGGTTTTGTTAAGGGTTAGGGTCAGGGTTAGGGTTAGGGTTAGGGTCAGGGTTAGGGTTAGGGTCAGGGTTAGGGTTAGGGTTAGGGTCAGGGTTAGGGTTAGGGTTAGTTAGGGTTTAGGGTTTGGGTTAGGGTTAAGTATGATTTGGTTAAGGGTTAGGGTCAGGGTTAGGGTTAGGGTCAGGGTTAGGGTTAGGGTCAGGGTTAGGGTTAGTAAAGTCATGGTTTGGGTAGTGTGAGGGGCCACCTAAAAATGTTGGAAAAAAACGCAAACGCGGTAAAAACGCACTAAAAACGCATACAAACGCATAAAAACGCTGCGTTTTTTTCATGCATGCTCATAAAAATGCTTGAAAAAAACGCAGCAGTTGTATGCTTATGTATGCGTTTTTTCAATTCGTTTTTTTGCGGGAAAAACGCGCTGCAAAAAAAAGCAAGTGTGAAACTAGCCTAACCTTTGTGCAATCACGTGCAATCCATACTGGGCCTAACACCGTCTGAGCCTGCCTCCTGAGACATATATTTTGAATGTGTACGCTATCCATACATGTTATCTGGGGATACGGTACCCTTTCTAACCTTTGTGCAATCACTTGCAATCCATACTGGGCCTAACACCGTCTGAGCCTGCCTCCTGAGACATATATTTTGAATGTGTACGCTATCCATACATGTTATCTGGGGATACGGTACCCTTTCTAACCTTTGTGCAATCACGTGCAATCCATACTGGGCCTAACACCGTCTGAGCCTGCCTCCTGATGTATAGACATATATTTTGAATGTGTACACTATCCATACATGTTATCTGGGGATACGGTACCCTTTCTCACCTTTGTGCAATCACGTGCAATCCATACTGGGCCTAACACCGTCTGAGAATGATAGATGGGGCCCACCATACACTGGAACATTCCAAAGGTGGACATCAGACACTGGAGCAGCATTTACAGGGCCCATTATACACTAGAGCATTAGAAATGGGGCCCATTATGTTTGGAGCATTATTTGGGCCCATAAGACAGTAGAGCTTCATCCATGGGGACCAACATATACTTTAGCATTATGTGGAGCTCATCATATACTCTTTCAAACATTATATGGGACCAATGATTCTGTATGGAGAAATAGATGGGCCTCGTCATGAGATGTAAAAAGTGAGGTATTTTTCATTGTACTATACCGCTATTTCTCTGCCGTATCGGAGCATGATGAGTTGTGGTATGTGTTAAAGGGGCGCTCTTTCGCCCAGGGCACATGAAAACCTGGAGCCAGCCCTCCCCCCCACAGTCTGTAGCCAAATAACCCCCATTTTTCAGTGCGTAACTTGTATTATGAAGTTAATTAAGGTTGACAAGCTTAAGTAAGAAGAATTGATGCTTTTGGCATTCAAATAGGCACTGTTGGTGTGTTTCCTGTCCTCCTCTCACTGCCGACTTTTATTCCCCATTGACTTACATTGGGTTTCGTGTTTCGGGACGACCCCGACTTTTCCCTATAATCGGACGATCTTGCTCGACCCGACTTTTGGAAAAGTCGGGTTTCATGAAACGAAACGCGACCCTAAAAAACCAAAAGTCGCTCAACTCTACTACATAGTATTAATTTTGTCACTTTATAAAAAGCAGTTGATTATGTGATGAAGTTTACATGAGCATATTAAAAAATCGATATATTCATCCAGAAAAAGACGATTTTCTATCTGTATGTTCATCCGTATGGCATCCATTTTTATACATCAGAAGTGAATAAAATTTAAAGAAGAAATACAGTGTCCTGTGTTAATAATGGAAATGTATTTGTAAATATGGATGCTTTATAGATGCTATATGGATGATTCATATGGGATCCAATTTTTTTACTTTTGCACACACATACACTTCAACAGGCAAGTCTGATCTGAAAAAAAGAGACTGGTGGGTGCTGTGACATTTCTCACACAGACATTTTCAAGCTGTAATCTAAATAGCTCAATTCCATAACATTGCTCCTAGTGCTCTGTCTGAGGTCGGGTTTACTTTTTTTTCATAGACAGCACATGGACAAATATTACAGTTGTGTGAACATAGCCTGACAATACTTGTTGCAATGAAGCTTATCGTATCACGTAATAGCAGTTGATCAAGCAATAATTTGGGAACAATGGAAAAGTTTTTCTCCTCCCTGCACAGGAATACTCAGCGCAGTTTGCCCAGGCCTGCATTATACTAACCAATCACCAAATTTCCAATGCCCTTGTTTCCTATAAAAAATGTCAAATAAGAAAACATATACTCACCTTAACACGCAATCCCCGATGCCCATGTCTCCTATAAAAAAATAATAAACCACCATATACTCACCGGTCCGCCGTAGTCCACGTAATCCCGAGTGTCCCACGGTGATCTCACATGTAGAACATATGTGAAAAATGAGGTTACAGGTTTCCTTTAACGTAAAAAATTATTTTGATAGACCAAGAATTTATATAGAGATATCTTTATCCACACAAATGGTTCCTAGTGTCTTTTCTATCAAGAGTGGTTCAATTTTGAAAGCTGAAACCTTTCCTGAATCCAACATCCCTGAGATCTTTTAGGATAAACAGAATTGGCAAAAGTGTTATCAACGCACTCATCAGGAGAGCGTTAAACTAGAAGAAGAGGGGATGGGAAGAAAAACGTTAGACACGAACATGTAACCAGATATTATACTGATGAATGATATGAGGTGTGACAAAGAAGATCCAAGACAACATACTCAGAAGGGAGGTAAGAAAATTTCTAAAACAATCAACAGGGAGGAGATTGGAACAAAGCAAAATTCTCTAAAATGCATGCTCGCAAACGCCAGAAGCCTGACAAACAAGATGGAAGAACTAGAAGCAGAAATATCTACAGGTAACTATGCCATAGTGGGAATAACTGAGACATGGTTAGATGAAAGCTATGACTGGGCAGTTAACTTACAGGGTTACAGTCTGTTTAGAAAGGATCGTAAAAATCGGAGAGGAGGAGGGGTTTGTCTTTATGTAAAGTCTTGTCTAAAGTCCACTTTAAGGGAAGATATTAGCGAAGGGAATGAAGATGTTGAGTCCATATGGGTCGAAATACATGGAGGGAAAAATAGTAACAAAATTCTCTTTGGGGTCTGTTACAAACCCCCAAATATAACAGAAATCATGGAAAGTTTACTACTAAGGCAGATAGATGAAGCTTCAACCCATAATGAGGTCCTTGTTATGGGGGACTTTAACTACCTGGATATTAACTGGGAAACAGAGACTTGCGAAACTCATAAAGGCAACAGGTTTCTGCTAATAGCCAAGAATAATTATCTTTCACAATTGGTGCAGAATCCAACCAGAGGAGCAGCACTTTTAGACCTAATACTATCAAACAGACCTGGAAGAATAACAAATCTGCAGGTTGTTGGGCATCTAGGAAATAGCGACCAAAATATTGTACAGTTTCACTTGTCTTTCACTAGGGGGACATGTCAGGGAGTCACAAAAACACTGAACTTTAGGAAGGCAAAGTTAGACCAGCTTAAAGATGCCCTTAATCTTTTTGACTGGGACAATGTCCTCAGAAATAAGAATACAGAAAATAAATGGGAAATGTTTAAGAACATCCTTAATAGGCACTGTAAGCGGTTTATACCTTGTGGGAATAAAAGGACAAGAAATAGGAAAAAACTAATGTGGCTAAACAAAAAAGTAAGAGGGGCAATTAACAGTAAAAAGAAAGCATTTAAACTACTAAAGCAGGATGGCACCGTTGAAGCTCTAAAAAACTATAAGGAGAAAAATTCTTTATCTAAAAAAATAATTAAAGCTGCCAAAAAGGAAAAAGAGAAGCACATTGCTAAGGAGAGTAAAACTAATCTCAAGCTGTTCTTCAACTATATCAATAGTAAAAGAATCAAAAGTGAAAGTGTAGGCCCATTAAAAAATTGTGAGGAAAGTATGGTTGTAGATGATGAAAAAAAAGCTAATATATTAAACACCTTCTCCACGGTATTCACGGTGGAAAATGAAAGGCTAGGGGAAATGCCGAGAGACAAAGAAAACCCTATATTAAGGGTCACCAATCTAACCCAAGAAGAGGTGCAAATCCGCTAAATAAGATTAAAATAGATAAATCTCCGAGTCCGGATGGCATACACCCACGAGTACTAAGAGAACTAAGTAATGTAATAGACAAACCATTATTTCTTATATTTAGAGACTCTATAGTGACGGGGTCTTCTTCCACAGGACTGGCGCATAGCAAATGTGGTACCAATATTCAAAAAGGGCTCTAAAAGTGAACCTGGAAATTATAGGCCAGTAAGTCTAACCTCTATTGTTGGTAAAATATTTGAAGGGTTTCTGAGGGATGATATTCTGGATTATCTCAATGAGAATAACTGTTTAACGCCATATCAGCATGGGTTTATGAGGAATCGCTCCTGTCAAACCAATCTAATCAGTTTTTATGAAGAGGTAAGTTATAGACTGGACCAAGGTGAGTCATTGGATGTGGTATATCTTGATTTTTCCAAAGCGTTTGATACCGTGCCACACAAGAGGTTGGTACACAAAATGAGAATGCTGGGTCTGGGGGAAAATGTGTGTAAATGGGTAAGTAACTGGCGTAGTGATAGAAAGCAGAGGGTGGTTATAAATGGTATATTCTCTAACTGGGTCACTGTGACCAGTGGGGTACCGCAGGGGTCGGTGTTGGTACCTATTCTCTTCAACATATTTATTAACGATCTGGTAGAAGGTTTGCACAGTAAAATATCGATATTTGCAGATGATACAAAACTATGTAAAGCAGTCAATACAAGAGAAGATAGTATTCTGCTACAGATGTATCTGGATAAGTTGGGAACTTGGGCCGAAAGGTGGCAGATGCAGTTTAACAATGATAAATGTAAGGTTATACACATGGGAAGATGGAATCAATATCACCATTACACACTGAACGGTAAACCACTGGGTAAATCTGACCTGGAGAAGGACTTGGGGATCCTAGTTAATGATAAACTTACCTGGAGCAGCCAGTGTCAGTCAGCGACTGCCAAGGCAAACAGGATCATGGGGTGCATTAAAAGAGGTCTGGATACACATTATGAGAGCATTATACTGCCTCTGCACAAATCTCTGGTTAGACCGTACATGGAGTACTGTGTACAGTTTTGTGCACCGGTGCTCAAGAAGGATATAATGGAACTAGAGCGGGTACAAATGAGGGCAACATAATTAATAAAGGGGATGGGGGAACTACAATACCCAGAGAGATTAGCAAAATTAGGATTATTTAGTCTAGAAAAAAGACGACTGAAGAGCGATCTAATAACCATGTATAAGTATATAAGAGGACAATACAAATATCTCTCCGAGGATCTGTTTATACCAAGGAAGGTGACGGTCACAAGGGGGCATTCTCTGCGTCTGGAGGAGAAAAGGTTTTTCCACCAACATAGAAGAGGATTCTTTACAGTTAGGGCAGTGAGAATCTGGAATTCCCTGCCTGAGGAGGTGGTGATGGCGAACTCAGTCGAAGGGTTCAAGAGAGGCCTGGATGTCTTCCTGGAGCGTAACAATATTGTATCTTACAGTTATTGTTAGGTTCTTTAGAAGGACGTAGATCTGGGGATTTATTCTGACAGAATTTTATAGGCTGAACTGGATGGACTAATGTCTTTTTTCGGCCTTACTAACTATGTTACTATGTATGTTATGCCACCACT
This sequence comes from Dendrobates tinctorius, assembly GCF_039654945.1. Classification (NCBI taxonomy): domain Eukaryota; kingdom Metazoa; phylum Chordata; class Amphibia; order Anura; family Dendrobatidae; genus Dendrobates; species Dendrobates tinctorius. The sequence continues at coordinate 74,268,472 of NW_027361679.1, forward strand.
AATAATAAATGCCATGTGAACAGAATTTTACCAATATGGGCAGAAATCTCAAAGGTGCTATTGACTAGAAGTGAATATATATCTATCTATCTATTTATCTATCTATTTATCTATCTATATGTTCCTCAAACTTATATCCACATATATCTTTTCCTCAGGTCATAGTTGAACTGGGTAATTTTGAAAAGCAGAAAGTGAACTCACTTATACAAGATGCCAACCAACAGAAACAATCCAGTCCGTTGCTGAAGGGGTTACATGAATCCATCTTCTACAGAAAACTGGAGCATGCAGTAGGCAGCTATCCCGTTATGCTTTGGTGGTCACCGCTGACTGGCGAGACTGGAAGGCTGGGTCAATGTGGAGGAGAGACCTGCTTTTTCACAATAAACAGAACATACCTTCAGAATCCCTCAACAAAAGCTATCCTGTTCTATGGTATGATAACACCAATATTGTTGCTTTTCTTTTATGGTCATTCTGGTTTTATATGAATATAGCGTAATCACTTTTTTTTGCTTTTTTGCTTGTCTCAAGAGTCTGACACCCATCTTGATCATGTCTTGCTGACACAGGTGCAAGGACATGATCAGGACTGGTTTTCAAGATTTGAATGTTGGATCTTAAAATGTATAGTATATTGAAGAGTTGCAGGTATAGCATATAATGAAGGACATTGGTATTCTCTGGAGATTGCATTTACAAACGAAATAAATATGTTATTACCATTTTAGGAACAGATTTCAACATAGACAGTTTACCACTTCCACGGAAGCCGTACCACGAATGGGCTTTGTTTCATGAAGAATCCCCAAAAAACAACTACAAGCTGTTTCATCCACCAACCATTACTTTGTTTAACCATACAGCTACATTTAGCCGACATTCACACTTGCCTTTGACCAGCCAGTATTTAGAGGATCTCAGGACCCTTACATCACTTGAGTACTTTGTGTCTGTACAGAAGAAGAATATTCTAAGAAACCATCTTGCTCCTGTGGTGTATGTGCAGTCTGACTGTGATCCTCCATCAGATCGGGACACTTATGTACAAGAACTAATGAAATACATTTCTGTTGATTCCTATGGAGAATGTCTGCATAATCGACACCTGCCTCCGCAAGTCAATAACCCATCTTTTATGGACGACACTCAGTTTTATCATATACTTGCTCAGTATAAGTTCATTCTTGCATTTGAAAATGCAGTTTGTGATGATTACATAACTGAGAAACTTTGGAGGCCTTTAAAACTGGGAAGTGTTCCTATATACTATGGCGCTGCTAATATTGAAGACTGGCTCCCCAGTAACAAAAGTGTGATAATTGTGGGCAGATTTTCTCAGCCTCGAGAATTGGCGCAATACATTAAACAGCTAGATAGAAATGACAGTTTGTATATGGAGTATTTAGAGTGGAAGCTACAAGGACATATCAACAACAATCCATTAATCCATGCAATCAAAGATAGAACATGGGGTGTGCAAGATGTAACGCAGGACAATTATATTGATGCCTTTGAGTGCATGGTGTGCAGAAGAGTGTGGGATAACATACGACTACGAAGAAAGGTAGGTGCAACATCTTCATGATTCATTGGTAATATGAGAACTGAAATGGATTTCTAAACTATGCATGAAATTAATGACAGTGAATACTGGTAGCATTTATTTTCTATTGTAGCTTTTAAAACCCAGCCTCGAAATTTACTTTCATAATCATAGAGGATACATTTACAAATAAACTATGCGTAACATTTGGGTCAGTATCTGTTCACACTGTTTCCACTTCAATCTCGGGGCAGGACCAAACATTTGTTGTGGACGATACATGGTAGCAGCGTGGGAGTCCTATTTAATCCCTGGTACTTTTTGTGCTGCACGGTTAGGTTTCTAGGGGGTTAACGGTGCCAATAATGTCTGTAAAGCCCTGTGGAATTAATGACGCTATATAAATGAGTAAAATAAATAAAAATTCCTGGATGTTTAGACTTATGCGAGCCTTGGGTGGGGTTGTCTTCTTTTTTAACCTGAACCTTTGACTCACACTGCCAGTTAAAAGTTTATCTTCTCTGATTGAGTCCTAGGTTTTCAGCTTCTGCTTTGCTTGTTTAAATTCCAGTTGTCTAACCATAACCAGTTTCTTGACCATTGTTTTGCCTTCTGATTTACTTTCTTTTGGTTCCTATCTGGCTACCTGTAAATTTCTGACAGCTTGCACCATCGAACCAGCAGCTGACTCCATGGCTCCATCCCAGAGGCCCATGTTAAGTCCATATACCTGTACAGGGGTTAAAGGCCAGGGCACCCCTTGGTATCTGGTAAACGGAGTGGTTTGCCTTTTTTTTAGAGGTGCTGTTTTACTACTGGCAAAGCATTGTAGCACTATGTGAATTACTGAATCTCCTTTGTGTTTTCTTTTGTGTGGCAACTATCATCATCTTCTTTCTGGAGGTTGACTTGCTTGTGGTTTATACTTAATGTGCACTTGCTATAATGAAAATGGCTTCCCCATTCTCTGCAGCACTTGTGATGGCTTTTAATGTCAATGCAGTAGCCAACGTATACAAGTAAAATAGAAGAGCAAATAATATTGATGCACAGAACAGCAGATTGAGCCTCTGATGGCATGGGGCATAGGCAGCAAAGATCATGGAACCTAATGTAATAAGAATATATTGACGCTGGAATTTTTTCTTTAGTCTATATTTTTCGATAAAAAATTTAACATCCTGGTTTATTGTCACAAATTTGCATATAATCTCCTAATTATACATTAATATGTATGAAGACACCACTCTGTTGTAGCAGAACAAGTGGAGAAAAGCCCCTCTTCCACCTATGACTGCATTGTTTTCCTATCCCAACAGGATAGAGCTCACATAAGATCTTTCTGCAGCTTTTCGATCCTGGGATCTGCTCGTTAAATTGTCCTGGCTCACTAGGCTTCACAATTTCATGATTCTGTGTGAAGCCTAGTCAGTATTCTGACCAGGAATGGGCAGGGAGCTGTGCAGAAAAGTGAGAGCTTTGGGAGAGGGGAATATTACTTTTCTAGATTTTTCATGTTTCCCTGACCCTTTTGCCACTAGCTGGATATAAATGAAGAAAATCACAAAAAAAAATTTGTGCATAAGTTATTATCAAGTTTGAGGTACATTTTGTTCACCATAAATTGATTTGCTCATCTCTACATGCAATGTTTCAACCAATAAAGTGCTCAATGCTGCATTTGTAAGCAAGTTGCTGGGATGCAACACGTAGGTAAGGACAAGGTGGAAGTGACCAATTTAACACTTTATTTTTCTTAAGGCTACGGCCACACGATCAGTATTTGTTCAGTGTTTTTTCTCAGCATTTGTAAGTGAAAACCAGGTGAGGAACAATCAGCGGGCAAGGTATAATAGAAACAAGCGCACCAATTCTGCATGTTTGACCCACTCCTAGTTTTGGCATACAAATACTGATGTGATATACTGACTAAATACTGATAGTGTGGCCGTAGCCTAACACAGATATAGGGAGGAGTAGTTTTAAATAGGATGTAAATTGTGTAAGATCAGAATATGTCAGAATAAAGTATTGGCAAAGTTGACATCAAACACAAAATAATTTGTACACAAGAATTCCTCTTCACTATCCAGCTGATTCCTAGTAGCTGTAATGTTCACGTGGATAAAGATGTTAACGTTGTTCTACTCAATTTACAGGCTCTATCTGGGGTCATGGTGTTCTCCCGCTAGGCCGCAAGTCTTTGTCACAAAGGCAATTAAAGCTTTCTGGGCCTTCCTCACACTGGCTAGTCTCCATCCTGTCTGTTGCACCACCCCGGATTGAACCCTGTCACGCCGCTTGCTCACTGCAGTGGAAGTCCACTACCAAACTGCAGTCTGCACTGTGTCTTCTGTGCTTGACCTGCGATGGTCGTCTGTCGGGTCTTGACAGGCATAGTCTGGCTCTCGGGTCTTGACTGTTGTCTCAGGCCCGGGCGTACTGATTACTTGGCCGCAGTGTGCCTCTCACCACACATTCTGCTGGTCTCACTTATTGATGCTAAACTGACTCCCACCTTGTCACTCCAATCTTTTATATCGGAGAGCTCCATCAAAGATGTCACCTGAACCGGTGCTCCCTTTGGGCATGTCCTTCCCACAACACTTCCTCTTTCTTCTGGTTCTGCAGGGTTCTTTTTAAGCAGGAGCTGGCAGTCTACGATTACAAATGGTGCACACCACTGGGTAATCTAATCTTCCATTCTACGCTCTCTTACACATTGTTTAATATTCTCGATTTAAACTGTTGGTAATGAAATGATGAAGGAACAATTAACTTGATGCTAGCCTCCATTAATTTATTGCATTTTAGATGTTATCTGAGCCAAAGAAGAGATTCTCGATTTTAAAGCTAACTCAATTGGTGGATTGTGCTGCTCATAGTGTCACACCGCCAGTCACGCCGCGCTCACCTGGGGACGGGACCTCGGTCCCGACGTCACCTCTTCCAGAGCCGCTGCCGCACCGGGGGTCCCGTCGGGTGCACACGCGCACCTCTCGTGCTTAGGTTCTTGTGTGCACTGTGTTCTGTGTGCGCGCGCTCTTCTCGGCTCTGTCTCCAGGCCTGGCCTCTCTATGGTGTTGGAGAACTTGACCCGGAAGTCCTAGTGATCATGTGCTATATCAGGCCACCTCTTCCTATGGGAGGTGCCTGATTATTCTTGTACTTCCTGGTTTGGTCTGCCGTGTCCCTGCCTGGCTGTGCGCTGTATTCGGGTCCTCTGCCTTGTACTCTATTGTGCCTCTTGGCACACGCTCTGAACCTGCACTCTGCCTTGTACTCTGTTGTGCCTCTTGGCACACGCTCTGAACCTGCACTCTGCCTTATGCTCAGTTGTGCCTCCTGGCACACACTTTGATCCTGTGCTCTGCCTTATACTCAGTTGTGCCTCCTTGCACATGCTCTGATCCTGTGCCCAGTCTTATGCTCAGTTGTGCCTCCTGGCACACACTCTGTTCCTGTATTCTGTTGCACCTCCTGGCACACCTGCTGCCTAACTCAGTAACATAGTAACATAGTTTTGAAGGCTGAAGGAAGTCCATCTAGTTCAGCCTATTTTTAGTGCAGCTGTTCTGCATTGTTGATCCTGGGGAAGGCAAAAAACCCACAGACTGGAAGCCAGTTTTCTCCATAGGGAAAAAAATTCCTTCCCCTAAGCTGGGTCAACCATCTACCTATAATATTATGTTATTTGTAACCTTCTATACTGTTACTCACAAGAAAAGCATCCATTCCTTTCTTAAATTCATTCAGTAAGTTGGCCATCACCACTTCCTCAGGAAGAGAATTCCAGAGCCTCACTGCTCTTACCGTGAAGAACCCTCTTCTATGCTGGTGCAGAAATTGTCTTTCCTCCAAACGAAGAGAATGCCCTCTTGTTCTTGTCACAGTCCTTGGTACAAACAGTTCATTGGAGAGCGCTCTGTATTGCCCTCTGATATACTTGTACATATACTGTATATTAGGTCTACCCTAAGTCTTCTCTTTTCTAGAGTAAATAGACCTAATTTTGATAACCTTTCTGGGTATTGTAGTGAACCAAATCCATTTATCATTTTAGTAGCCCGCCTTTGAACCCTTTCAAGTTCAGTAATGTCTTTCTTGAGCACCGGCATCCAAAATTGCACACAATACTCCAAGTGTGGTCTGACAAGTGATTTGTACAGAGGGAGAATTATGTTTTCATCTCGTGTCCCCAGACCTCTTCTAATGCATCCCATGACCCTATTTGCTTTGGTGGCAGCTGCCTGACACTGGGCACTCCAATTTAGCTTCTTATTGACTAAGATGCCTAAGTCTTTTTCCATGTCTGATTTCCCCAGCAGTTTCCCATTTAGTAAGTAATTGTAGCATCTGTTTCTCCTTCCCATGTGCATAACCTTACACTTATCTGTGTTAAACCTCATTTGCCATTTTTCAGCCCAATTCTCCAATTTACTCAAATCTGTCTGTAGTTGCAAACTGTCCTCCTTTGTGTTAACTACCTTACATAGTTTTGTGTCATCTGCAAATACTGATATTTTACTGTGTAAGCCATCCAATAGATCATTAATAAATATATTAAATAGTAGGGGGCCCAATACAGAACCCTGTGGTACCCCACTAGTAACCCTGGCCCAATCTGAGTATGCACCATTAATAACCACTCTTTGTTTTTTTTCACTAAGCCAGCTACCTACCCATCTACACACATTTTCCCCTAGCCCAAGCTTTCTCATCTTACTTACCAATCTTTTATGTGGGACAGTGTCAAATGCTTTAGAGAAGTCGAGATAAATGACATCCAATGATTCTCCTTGGTCCATTTGAGAGCTTACATCCTCATAGAAGCTGATCAGGTTAGTTTGACAGGAGCAATCCTTCATAAATCCTTGTTGATATGGAGTTAAACATTTATTAACATTGAGATATTCCTTAATGGTATCCCTTAGAAACCCTTCAAAAATTTTACCCACAACAAATGTTATGCTTACCGGCCTATAGTTTCCAGGTTCCCTTTTACACCCCTTTTTGAATATTGGTACCACATTTGCTTGCCGCCAATCAAAAGGAACAGACCCTGTTTCTATAGAGTCTTTAAATATAAGGAATAGAGGCCTGTCTATCACATTACTTAACTCCCTTAATACCCGAGGGTGAATGCCATCAGGGCTTGGTGATTTGTCAATTTTAATCTTACTAAGGCGGTTCTGCACTTCTTCCTGGGTTAGGCAGGTAATACTTAATGGGGAGTTTACATTAACACTCTGCATTTCCTCTGGCAAATCCTTTTCCTGTGTGAACACTGTTGAGAAAAAAGTATTTAAAACATTTGCTTTTGCCACATCGCTCTCTATGATTTCACCCTCATTGTTCTTTAAAGGGCCGATACCATCAATTTTAATCATTTTACTGTTTATATAATTAAAGAATAGTTTGGGGTTTGTTTTACTTTCCTTAGTAATGAGTCTCTCAGTTTCCACTTTTGCTAAATGTATTTGTTTTTTACACATTTTATTATTTTCTCTATAACTTTTTAATGCTTCTTCATTGCCTTCTTGTTTTAGCTTCTTAAATGCCTTGTTGTTGTTATTTATTGCCCTTTTTACATCCTTATTTAGCCACATTGGTGTTCTCCTGTTCCTAACCCTTTTATTTCTGAACGGTATGGCTAGCTCGCAGTGGGTGTGTAAAACTGATTTAAATATTTCCCATTTATTTTCTGTGCTCCTATTTTTGAGGACATTGTCCCAATCAATTCGGCGAAGGTCCTCTCTAAGCTGATCAAACTTTGCTCTCCTGAAATTCAGCGTTTTTGTAACCCCCTTCCAGGGCACCTTACTGAAGGACACGTGGAATTGTATTATATTGTGGTCACTTGTTCCCTAGGTGCCCATCGACTCATACTTCTGTTATTCTATCTGGCCTGTTGCTTAAAATTAAGTCCAGAAGGGCTGTCCCTCTAGTTGGGCCCTGCACAAGTTGTGACAGATAATCATCCTTGGTCACTGACAGAAATTGGTTTCCTTTCTGAGATACGCAGGTTTCAGTTTCCCAGTCTATGTCAGGGTAGTTGAAGTCCCCCATAATAATCACCTCATTGTGATTTGCTGCTTTGTCTATTTGTTTCAATAATACATTTTCAGTGGTTTCTGTTATATTTGGTGGCTTATAACAAACCCCTATGAGGATTTTATTACTTTTCCCTCCTTGCATCTCCACCTATAGAGAGTCCACCTCTTCATTTCCCTCTTGTATATCTTCTCTTAGTGTAGGCTTTAAAGTGAACTTTATATATAGACAGACTCCACCCCCTTTCCTTTTTTTACGATCCCTCCTAAGCAAATCATATCCTTGCAAGTTAGCCGCCCAGTCATAGCTGTCGTCTAACCATGTCTCAGTTGTTCCTACTATGTCGTATTTTTCCTCATACATTACTAACTCCCGATCTTCAATCTTATTGGTCAGGCTTCTTGCGTTGGTCAACATGCAGGAAAGAAGTTTTGCTTCCTTTTTCTTAGCTTCCTTCTGAGTACCCTGTCTTGGGTCCTCTTTACCACATCTAGTATCCTTGATTAGTTTGTCCTTCTGCTGCATGTTCTTGTCTGCTGTTTTTCCTTCCATCCCCTCTTCTTCTAGTTTAAAGCCCTCCTGATGAATGTGGCAAGTCTTCTGGCGAATGTGTGTTTCCCCGGTTTTGTGAGGTGTATCCCATCTCTTGCGAGAAGTCCATCGCAGAGGTAATTCACCCCATGGTCCAAGAATCCAAATCCTTGCTGCCTGCACCACCGTCGTTGCCAGTTGTTCAACTCTAGTATCCTATTCCATCTTCTGATGCCATGACTATCGACTGGGAGGATTGATGAGAAAACAACCTGTACGATGAGAAAACAACCTGTATGATGAGAAAACAACCTGTGCGATGAGAAAACAACCTGTACGTGCTCCTTTGCACTCGTCCTGCTTTGCTTTCACCCAGACGTACTAGTGGCTGCACGCCATACGTGCTCTCGTGTACCCGTCTTGCACTATCCTGTATCTAGCGCACTCCCGTGTACACACCTTGTGTTCCCGAGTACTCTCTGTGCCTCCGTACACTCACCCTGTACCGTCCTGTACACCACGTGTCCCTGTGTCCACGTTTTACACATTCCTGCAGACACACTCACTCGTGTCTCCTGTGTGTCGGCCACCTGGTGCCAGTAGTCGTGGTACCTTACCCCCCTGGGGCTTGCCCCTGGCACCCCCTGTATAGGGGTTGGTCCTCACTAGGTCAGATCGCCCTGGGAGGGTTGGTGCCAGAGGGTCCACTCCAGGAGACGTCACAGTATAATCAGGCCATGGACCCCGCTGGTACCGCGGCTCCCATCCAAAAGGAGCTGGTGTTCCTCCTGGAAAATCAGACTAGGATTATGTCATTTCTTAAGTCCATGGAGTCCCGATTATCTGCCTTACAGTCCTCTGACCCTGGGAATGCTTCCCAGTTGGCCAGCCTCCAGCAAGATCTCATGCAGCAACGAGACACCCAGGCCCATATCCTCAACTATATGGCGACGGTAGATAATCGGCTCCTTTCCATACAATCCGTTTCTGCCCAGTCCTTGGTCCCGCACCCGCTGCCGCGCTTATGTAAGCCACACCGATATAGTGGTGACCCCAAGATTTGTCAAGGTTTTTGAACCAATGCCGGTAATATTTTGAGCTTTTCCCGCAGCACTACCCCACCGAGCGTGCCAAAATTGCCTTTATTGTTTCCCACTTAGAGGGGGAGGCATTAGCATGGGTGAATCCCCTCTGGGAGCGTACTGATCCACTTGTCTCTCAGCTTTCCACCTTTTTGGACACCTTCCGCAAGGTGTTCGACGAGCCGGGTCATCTGGCTTCTACCACCGAGACCCTCCTTAACCTCCATAAGGGTACCATATCGATGGGACAGTATGCCATCCATTTTCGTACCTTGTCCTCCAAACTCGGTTGGAGCAATGAGGCCCTCGTAGGGGCCTTTTGGCGTGGCCTGTCCGGTCGGATCAAAGATGAACTGGCAGGTTGGGATACTCCCACCTCTTTAGAGGATCTGATCTCTCTGGCGACGCGCATAGAGCTGCGGTTCCAAGAGCATGCCCTTGAATCAGCCAGAGAGAGAAGGCCTTCACATCTCCCGTCGACTGCCCGCAGTTCTCTCCACTCGCACCCTGTGCTTTCTGCGACCTCCATTTCGGAGCCTATGGAGGTGGACCATTGCAAGTCGGCCGAATAGCGTGGCGAGGAGAGGCTTACCCTCGGTCTCTGCCTTTATTGTGGGAGTCTCTCTCATCTCCTTTGTTCCTCTCCCAAGAAGCCGGGAAACTTCTCCATCTAGGATTGTTAGGAGAGGCCTCCCTAGGTGTACGTGACTCCTCTCCCTCCCTGGTTGTGTCCGTTTTACTGAATCTTGGTACCAAGCGTTATTCAGAGGAGGCTTTTCTAGATTCTGGCGTGGCTGGGAATTTTATCACTCTCGAGGTGGTTAAAAAATACCGGATTCCTGTCAGATCCCTGGAGACTCCTCAGTCGGTAGTTTCGGTCAATGGTACATCCTTGCAGGAGACCGTTACCCAGGCCACCGAAGAGATCGAGCTGCAGATCGGAGCCCTGCACTGGGAGAAGATCTCCTTCCACGTCTTGTCTACTATGTCTCATACGCTTCTTCTAGGTCTCCCTTGGGTACGGACTCATGAGCCAACCCTGGACTGGCGGTCGGGCCATATACTCCGCTGGGGACCGTTCTGTCAGGAGAAGTGCCTGTTGCCCGTCCATCCGATGAAATCTGCCTGTCCGTCCTCGGCACCTGCAGGTCTGCTGTCGACTTACTGGTCCTTTGCAGATGTCTTCGACAAGAAGGAGGCCGAGACTTTGCCCCTCCATCGGCCATACGACTGTCTGATTGACCTTGTTCCTGGTTCTACGCCACCCAGGGGTAGAATATATCCGCTATCCCCTGCTGAAACCCATGCGATGTCTGAGTATATCCAGGAGAACCTTGCTAGAGGTTTTATCCGTAAGTCCTCCTCACCTGTAGGAGCGGGATTTTTCTTTGTCAAAAAGAAGGACGGCTCCCTCCGTCCCTGCATAGACTACCGAGGGCTGAACGATATCACGGTCAAGAACAAGTACCCATTGCCATTGATCCCAGAGCTCTTTGACCGGCTTAGAGGAGCTCGAATTTTCACCAAACTGGATCTTCGTGGGGCCTACAACTTGATCCGCATTCGTTCCGGTGATGAGTGGAAGACCGCCTTTAACACCCGAGACGGTCACTACAAGTACTTGGTCATGCCGTTCGGCCTCTGCAATGCCCCAGCTGTGTTCCAGGAGTTTGTGAATGACGTCTTCCGGGATATGCTGTATTCCTGCGTGGTAGTCTAATTGCATGACATCTTCGTTATTTCTCCAGACCTCTCTGCCCACAGAAAGAACGTGCGTCAAGTCCTCCAGCGCCTGAGGGAGAACTGCCTTCATGCCAAGCTCGAGAAATGTGCCTTCGAGAAAACATCCTTGCCATTCTTGGGGTACATTATCTCGGACTCTGTTCTACGCATGGATCCGGTAAAGGTGTCCGCCGTTCTTGATTGGCCACGGCCCCATGGGGTGAAGGCAATCCAACGCTTCCTTGGTTTTGCAAACTACTACAGACAGTTCGTTCCCCATTTCTCCTCGTTGGTTCGCCCCATCTCTTCCCTTATCCGCAAAGGAGCTAACCCAAAGGCTTGGCCCCCTGAGGCTGAAAATGCCTTCCTGTCGTTGAAACAAGCCTTCGCCTCTGCTCCGGCGCTTCATTGTCCTGAGTAGAGTTGAGCGACTTTGCCTTTTTTCGGGTCGAGTCAGGTGAAACCCGACTTTCTCAAAAGTCCGGTTGAACGAAATCGGCCGATTATCGTGAAAAGTCGAAGGTCGACTGAAACACGAAACCCAATGCAAGTCAATGGGGAAGCAAAGTCGGCAGGGAGTGGAGGACATTAAACACACCTACAGTGCCCATTTGAATGGCAAAAAATCAATTTTTATTACTGAAGCTTGTCAACCTTAATTTACTTCATAATAATAGTTACGCACTGAAAACTGGGGGTTATTTGGCTAAAGTTGTGGAGGGGTAGGGCTGGCTTCAGGTTTTCATGTGCCCTGGGCCAAAGAGCTCCCCTTTAACACATACCACAACTCATGATGCTCCGATACGGTAGAGAAATAGCGGTATAGTACAATGAAAAATACTTCACTTTTTACATCTCATGACTGATATCAATTTTAAATTCTCCAATAGCTCCAAAAACGGACAGTATATTACTCCATACAGTATTATGGCCACCGCATAGTGCGCTATACAGAGTAATGAGGCCCATATATTTCTCCATACAGAATCAATGTTTGAAACAGTATATGATGAGCTCCACATAATGCTACAGTATATGTTGGTCCCCATGGATGAAGCTCCACTGTCTTATGGGCCCAAATAATGCTCCATATATAATGGGCCCCATTTCTAATGCTCCAGTGTATAATGGGCTCTGTAAATGCTGCTCCAGTGTCTGATGTCCACCTTTGGAATGCTCCAGTGTATGGTGGGCCCCATATATCATTCTCCAGAGTATAGTGCTCCCCAAAAATTGCTGTCCCAACATTGAAAACAATTAAATAAGTCTCCTCGCTAGGGAATCCCTGTACTAGTCTGGACTCATTGTCGTCCCCATCTTCCATCTCACTGCACTTGGCTGTTTAGGCAGAGGGCATACAGACGTGATGTCATTGCGCTCTCTGATCAGAATATCACTGTCAGGACACGCGGAAGACGTCATGGCGGTGGAGCAGGGAGAGGTAAGTATTTCAACATTGCAAGTGCTGTGATCCAGAGCAAGCGGGGGGGCCCACTTGTTCGCGATGGTACTGGCACAGGGCCCCTCATAGTATGGCGGTGTGTCTGATGTCTCCCACCGGCAGAGACACTTTTGCGTACTATGAGGGGCCCTGTGCCAGTGCCATCACCCATGAGTATGCCCCCCACCTGCTCAAGGAACCTGCACTTTCATCTGCACCTTCCTCTTTGTCACCTTGTAAGGTGGTATATTATGCGGGAAGGGGAACGTGAGTTTCCTCAGGGTCACATTCTGGCTGTGTAGAGTGTGAGGGGAATGTAGTGGTCTGGGTCAATGTACCAGCAGAATCATCTAGCAGTGGCTGGGCATCAGTGCACTTGTGGCGTCCCCAGGAGTACGGTCGCCACAGTAGCATTACCTTCCTCCTAGGGAGTGTGATGTCATGCTTGGGAGCAACGAAGGATCTGTCTAGCAGTTCAGCCAACACACAACACATTTCCCACTCCAGGCCAGCAGGGAGACCTCTGAACCTGACTGCTGAGGAGCTGCTCTCTGTGGTCGGGAGGAGGTAAGTTAGGGAACTCTGTGCAGGGAAGGGGAAGTGTGTGGACGTGAGAAGGGGAGCTGGAGGATGAGCAGAGTTAAGGCTCACTCCTAGCTGGAGCGCATGGTCCGGATTCCGGTCTCCGAGTTTGTAGGGACACTAACGTTCCTGCAGCCGAAACCAGAGGAAGTAGCAGTTGTAAATGCTCTGTACACTAAGGCTCGGAGGCCCCAGCATTGACATGTGGGAGCCAGAAGGAAAAGGCTATGGCTGCCTGCCATACGAGAAAGTTCCAAAAGAGAGTCAACAGGGGGAACTTCATTGAACTCAGCACTGCGAATACCTCAGATAGGCGCTAGAACGGAGGCCACACTAACTATCTGCAGAGAGAGAATTCCAAATTGGCTTCCAGGCTGACCAACTCTCCATCTGTACTCTGGGTCCTGGACGGCACTTACCAAGTACAGGTAAAGGAACTGCATGACTGTGTCTGTCATCTTTCTCCTGTGCCCGGCACATGGCTCTGCTACATCCTGCTCTGCACACCGTCTCCCAACTCTTTCATCTGCCCTGCGACTACGGCCCTACCTGTGCAGGGCTTCTACATCTTAGCTGCACCACAACATCTGTCCCAGAGAAGTGACACTGCAGTGCTGGTCAATCTAATCAGAAACGACAGGTGGCGTCATTTATCATTCACCTATAAACAATTCACCCATTTGCATGGACGCCCAGGGCCACGGAACGGGTCAACACCACCGTGACACATCCCTGTGAGACACCGGCCCGGTACCAATTGACCCCACTGCCCAGGCTGGCCACCCACACTCCATGTCTGATTCATCTTGGACTTGGGAATTCACGATTTGACTTGATAACCCAGGCATGGTATGGTAGAAAGAGCTACATGGACTAATGTGAAGTGTGGCCTGCTGCATCAATCACTTTTGGTGGGGGTGAAGGACACAAGGAAAGGGGTTCTTCCTGACCAGGAGCCAGCACTTGACGACTCAGTGCTTGCATTTTTTAAAACTTCAGAAGAGGAGGGCATATTTGCTGGAGTCTGTTTCGGCAATGTAAGCCAAAACCAGTTCCTCATGCTCCGCCTTTAAAAGTGGTTAACCTGCTCCCAGAAAAGGTAGCCTTCCAGGCGTTCCGAAGCCAGACCATGATGCAGGCTCAACACCTCCTGCCTTAGCTGCTATTGTGCTTTTGCCACTACCAGCAGATGCACCACCACCATCAGCACCAGCTGGCCCCCCCACGCCCACATCCGCGGCCTCTTCCACCAAACTTCAAAATTTTGCAGAAAATAGACCCAAAATAACATCAAATATATGGCACTGTATCAGAAGTGTACAGCTCTATTCAGTCAAAGGATAATTGTCAATCTCCCTATATATTCCATCAGTTACACAGAGACGCTCGCAGGCTCAGTATGGATTAGACAAGAATATTAAAATTAGACAAAGTGTACAGTATCATCAGATAGCAGGTATATATAGTATAGTTTAAACATTCTAAATCTCCGTAGATATTTGAGGAGGCACACACAGACACTCTCAGGCTCAGTATTGGATTACAACACAATCTAAAAAGCCGTAAAATGGTAATGGATCTCAAGAGTACAGCTGTACACAGTGTAGGTGTCATTGTTGTCAATTTCAGTATTTATTTCCACAGTCAGAAAATAACTCTCACTTGGTCAGTTTTTATTAGACCAGAATATAACAAGCAGTAAATGGGTAATGTATCCCAAGCGTAGAGCTGTATACAGTGTTGGGGTAATTTTTAAATGTACATCTAAATTGCAGGAGTAACCCATAGACACTCACACGCTCAGGATGGATCACACCACAATATAACAAGAAGATCCGCAAGAAATAATCACACATGTGGGACAAAGTTCCAGGTGTCAATGATACACTTAGAGTGTTGGTTGGAGGAGGACTTCCTGGCAGAAAGGGTACAGTATCACTAGATACCAGGTATATATAGCACAGTTTAAACATTATCAATGTACTTCGATATATCAGGAGTAGTGTTGAGCCACCCCGCTAGTGTTTTGGCTCGTCACACAGGAGGCAAGTTCATCGAATGTTCGTGGAACGTTCGAAGAACACTGTCGAACCCCATTCAAAACAATGGCAGACAAACACATACAAACACATAGAAAACAATTACAAAACACCTTTAAAGGTGTCCCAAAGCAGACAAAATGCTCAGAAGACAAAAATAACATATGGAAAAGGGCAACTACATTTAGAAAAGTGGTGGAGGAGTTAAAGGAGGAGGTGGAGGAGACACAGATATAGGCTTGTCATGGCCTTATGAAGTCAAGAAAGGCTGGAATAAAAATGTAAAATACAAACCAAAAAAGAAAAAAAAATTCTGAAATCGAACACGATCATATACCGTCGGACTGCCCACCAATAAATTATGGCAACTGCCGATGGGGCGGCGTTATTCCCATGAACCTCCAAACAGCGTCCATGAAGGCAAAGTGTTTGGTTTCTGGGAGCTGTATGATTGCAAAGCTGAACCTTAAAGGAATGTCCAAAAGGGCACCACCAGGAGTGGAGCCTGTGGCTTAATTGGACTCCACCCGGGAAACCACAACCATACAAGCTACCTAAAAGATGGACAGATTGCAAGCTTTGTCGTTTCTGTGTGTGGTGTGGTATGTCCGTTTGTAGTTGTGCTAGCGATTTCTCAGCTTTATTCCGTTATCAACTGAGACTCCGGCATGCCCCTGCGGTACGTGTCAAGCTTACTAGAGGGATAACGAGGCTCTGGCATGCGAGATCAAGCAATCACAGGTCTATCATGCCCTTACATGTCCCGGGCTGCATGCACGCTACACTGAAAGGACCAGCTTTTGTCGCTTACAGGTGCTGATAACCCGCTGAACACCGTTAGTGATGAGGATCTGGGATTCAAATTATTCCCCGCGAACGATGATTTCCCAGTAAGTGCAGGTCAACCGCAATTACGGAATTAGGCCTAACCGGCATTCCTGACAAAATGAAAAAATTACGTGTCCAAACCACAGGTGTTGTAGCTTGCTTAACAGCTTGGCAGCCGTTCTCAGGCCCAGTATGGATTCGACAACATTGTAGAAAGTTGATAAAGGGTACAGTTTCACCGGATAACACGTATATATGTAGCATAGTTTACACATTAAAAACCTATGTCTATAGATCAGGAGGCAGGCTCAGTCTCAGGCCCAGTATGGATTAGACGTGATTGGACAAACGTGAGAAAGGGTAACGTATCACCGGATTACAGGTATGTATAGCATAGTTTACACATTAAAAACCTATGTCTATAGATCAGGAGGCAGGCTCAGGCGATCTCAGGCCCAGTATGGATTAGACGTGATTGGACAAAGGTGAGAAAGGGTAATGTATCACCGGATTACAGGTATGTATAGCATAGTTTACACATTAAAAACCTATGTCTATAGATCAGGAGGCAAGCTCAGACGGTCTCAGGCCCAGTATGGATTAGACGTGATTGGACAAAGGTGATAAATGGTACATTATCACTGGATAGCAGGTATATATAGCATAGTTTAAACATTTAAAATCTCCGTGTTCTCAGTATGGATTAGACAACAATCTAAAAAGTAGAAAAAAGGAAATGTTTTTGAAGCGTACACCAGTATACAATTTTGGTGGTATTTTTAAATCTTCATATATATTTCTGTCTCAGTAAGACAGTCCAGCCTCTCCGACATAGGAAATGAAATGCATACAATTACTGACATAAAGTTTAGTGATTGCAGAAATCTAGGAATTAACAATCACGGGAAAAACTGCCATCACAATTCTCTGAGGCGATGCTGACCCTCAATTAATTTGTGTGTGGAGACAGCAAAAACATAACTTTGTGAAGAAAGTGTTGCTGTATCGCAGTACCGTTGATCCCATCAGCGTTACTCATCTCCATCAAATTTTAATCACAGGGAGAGATGTAAACATGTTGCTCACTGCCTATCATGATCTATCACGTAACTTTGGAGTGAAAAAGACAGAAGCCACAGGCCGTAGGCGATTCTATGGGATTGGCATGAGAGGGAACATTTAAAAATGTGCACCAGAATGTCACGCGTCTGTGAGTAGGAAAACTGTGAAAGCTGATGATAAACCACCACTGCATGTCATTGTGAGTCAAGGTCCATAAGAAATGGAAGCCATTGATCATCTGAAGCTAGAGCCCGGCCAGCGGGACAGGGCATAGCTACGTCTTAACCATCATCTATCAGTTAAACAGATTTGTAGTGGTAGTCCCAGTGAAGGATTTGACAGCCCAGACTACACAGCGGAGGAGCAGGGAGAGGTAAACATTGCAAATGCTGTGGCCCTGCCCAAGCAAGGGGGGCACACTCAAGGGTGTCGGTACTGGCACTGGGCCCCTCATAGTACGGAGGTGTGTCTGATGGTGGGTGTGCACCCCCACCGTCAGAGACACTTGATTGCACTATGAGGGACCCTGTGTCAGTGCCCGCGCCCAAGAGTCAGCCCACCCACCTGTCCAGGGCAACGGCACTCGCACTGTTGTGTGCGCTAGGTGGTGACCCCGGCCATGGGGGGGAGGCAGCCCAGTTAGGGAGGTTTACAAAATGGCATATGTTGATGTTGGACATTCAGCTGCTGCAAAAGGCAAAATTGGGCAAGTGCGAGGAAGAGGAGGACCAAAGCAAGTCATTTTTCTAGCAACCTACGTGTCATCAGGGGAAGGTGGGACAAAATCCTTGGAAACCCATGCATGGTTCATTTTAATGAGGGTTAGATCATCCACATTTTGGGTCGACAGACCGGTCCTTTTTTCTGTCAGGATTGATCCAGCTGCACTGAAGACTCTTCTGATAGCACACTTGCAGCTGGGCAAGCGAGCTCCTGTAAGGCATATTGTGCCAATTCAGGCCAGGTGTCCAGTCTAGTGGCCCAATAGTCAAATGGGAATGACCTGTGCGGGAGAATATGGGACGAGAAGTAGTTTGTAACCATAGTTGACAACTGCTCTCTCCTGTCACTTTCAATCGATGCAGTATTACCAGTCGTGTGAGCGGGACTTGAAAAATCAGTCCACAACATAGTCATGAAACCCATGTCTCCAATGCCACTTCTGATGTGTGCACCACGAACACCTCTTCCAAGCTGCCCCCAGCCCCTACGGATCGTGTGAGAACCATCACTCCTGCTGTGTGCTGGGAATGCCTCAACCAACCGGTTTACCGGAGTTGCTTGTTTGTTAGCCAATATTAGGTCAAGGTTCTCCTGTGGCATTATGTTTTGGAATTTGCCTTTATAGCGTAGATCCAGGATGCTGGCCAACCAGTAGTCGTCATCGTTCATCATTTTGGCAATGCGGGGGTCCCTTTTTAGGATCTGCAAGGCATAATCTGACATGTGGGCCAATGTTCCCGGTGTCAGTGATGCACTGCGAGTGCTGGGTGGAGGAGCACTTTCTGGCAAATCCACATCCCTCCAGTCACGCACAAACCCTGTGCCAGACCTTGCCACGCCAACATTTTCTCTTGCCCCACGAGAAGCATCCTCCTCCCTTAAATAATCATGCCCATCATTATCCTCCTCCCCTTCCTCTTCTTCCTCCATCTCGTCCAGGAAAGGTCCCGGAGCAGACAATGGCTGTCTGTCATCAAGGCTTCCCTCCTCTTCCTCCTCATCTACCTTGGCTGCAGACACCTGCTCCTTAATGTGCGTCAAAGTTTGCATGAGCAGACGCATAAGTGGGATGCTCATGCTTATGATGGCATTGTCTGCGCTTACCAGCCGTGTGCATTCCTCAAAACACTGAAGGACTTTACAGAGGTCTTTCAGCTTCAACCACTGCACACCTGTCAACTCCATGTCTGCCCTCAAAGTGCCTGCCCGTGTACCTTCCAGCAAATGCATTACGGCCTGCCTCTGTTCGCACAGCCGCTCAACCATGTGTAGGGTGGAGTTCCACCTTGTTGCAACGTCGATAATTAGGCGGTGCTTGGGAAGGTGGAGCAATAACTGCAGCTTCTGCATACGACTGGAGTGTACCGGCGGATATGCGAGCACAGTCTTCGAACCTTATGGAGCAGGCCAGTTAACTCTGGATAATTATTGAGGAAGCACTGCACCACCAGGTTCAAGGTGTGAGCCAAGCAAGGTATGTGTCTGTGAGTTTTGATAGGGCTATGGCTGCCACAAAATTCCGGCCGTTATCACTAACTACCTTGCCTGCCTCAAGATGTAGACTGCCCAGCCATGACTCAGTTTGTCGCTGAAAGTAGTCAGCCAGTACCTCCGCGGTGTGTCTGTCGCCCAAACACATCATCTGCAACACAGCCTGCTGACGCTTTCCACTAGCTGATCGATAGGGGGACACCTCGTGTGCAACACTGGCAGCTGCGGATGGGGTGCTCGTGCGACTGCGCTCTGTGGATGAGCTTTCGCTTCTGGAGGAGGAGGAGGAGGGTCGAACGCCTACAGCAAACTGTTTCCTATACCGTGGGCTAGGCAGCACTGTCCCACCACCGCTGTCCCCTGTGGACCCTGCATCCACCACATTAACCCAATGCGCAGTGATGGACACGTAACGGCCCTGGCCATGCCTACTGGACCATGCATCAGTTGTGAGGTGCACCTTTCCACTCACTGATTGCTTGAGTGCATGGACAATGCGGTCTTTCACATGAAGGTGGAGGGCTGGGGTGGCTTTGCGAGAAAATAAGTGGCGACTGGGTAGGTCATAGTGTGGTACTGCGTAGGCCATGAGTTCGCGGAAAGCTGCACTTTCAACCAACCGGTAGGGCATCATCTCTAACGAGATTAGTTTGGCAATGTGGGCGTTCAAACCCAGTGTACGCGGATGAGAGGATGAGTACTTTCTTGTCCTACTCCTAGTCTCTGGTAAGGTGAGCTGGACTTGAGAGCTGCATATGGTGGAACTAGCGGTGGACATGGTGGACTGAGAGAGGGTTGATGATGGTGATGGAGTTGGTGTTCTTTCTGATGACCTAGATTCAGTCTTTCGTTGATATAACATTGTGATTCCCTGACTGCTTTGGCCTTGCGACGACACCTCAACATTTGCTGCTGGTGGTGTGCTAAACGGTGGGCTTACAGTGGGGGAAACAATGTAGCGTTGCTGACTACCTTCTTTGGGAGCAGTTGCACATGTGGTACATGAGGTTTGGTAGTCCATCCACGCTTGCGAGTGCATGGTGGTTAAATGTCTAAGCATGCAACTGGTATTCAAATTTCTCAGATTTTTCCCTCAGCTAAAGGTCTTTGTGCACTTCTTACAGATAACCTTTGCCTGATCATTAGGATTTTGTTCAAAAAAGTGCCACACTGCACTCTTCCTACTATGGAAGACATTTTGAGGCCTTGCACGCTGTGCTATTTTGACCGTCTGGCCAAGCTGTCCTTCAACTCTTTTGCTTTTTGTAACCCGTTTTTGGACTGCTCCGGGCCTGCCAGATAACAGCTGTTGCGATGTCGATGCCTGCTGCGGATGCTCCTCCTCTTCTTCTGAGCTATTGGCAGCGGCACCCTCTTCCCCCAATGGATGCCAATCTAGGTCAACAACTGGGTCATCCATCACCTCCTCTTCAATGTCATGTGCACCTTCTTCTGTGTCACCGTGTATGGTGGTATAGTATGCGGGAAGGGGCACCTGAGTTTCATCAGGGTCAGATTCTGGCTCAGTACATTGCGAGGACAATGTAGTGCTCTGAGTGAATGTACCAGCAGATAAATCTAGCATTGGCTGTGCATCAGTGCACTCCATGTCAGATTCATCTTGGACTGGGGAATTCACGATTTGACTTGATAATCCAGGCATGGTATGAGAAAAGAGCTCCATGGAGTAATCTGTAGTGTGGCCTGCCACATCCTTCACTTTTGGTAGGGGTGAAGGACACAAGGAAAGGTCTTGTTCCTGACCAGGAGCCTCCACTGACGACGCAGTGCTTTTATTTTTTGAAACTTCAGAAGAGGAGGCGATAGATCTGGAGGCTGTGTCAGCAATGTAAGCCAAAACTTATTCCTGAAGCTCCGGCTTTAAAAGCGGTTTGCCTACTCCCAGAAAAGGGAGCCTACGAGGCCTTGTGGAGACAGACAATGACGCCGGCTCACCACCTCCTGCCTTAGGTGCTATTTTGCTTTTGCCACAACCAGCAGAAGCACCACCACCAACACCACCATCAGGACCAGCTGGCAACCCCCGCCCACTTCCACGGCCTCTTCCACCATACTTCATTTTTTTTAAAAAGGTACCCAAAATAACAACAGCTCTATGGTACTGTAAAACAAGGTAAAGGGTCTATAGACTATTGGTGAGAAATTGAATCTCACTGTAGATTGGAGGACGCTGAACTATTGTCTCAGGCCCAGTATAGATTACACAGCTATGTGACAGGCAGAAATTGGCTGGTGTATGAGAAGGCAGAAGCTGTATAGATTATTGGTGAGAATTTTAATCTCACTGTAGATTGGAGGACGCTGAACTATTGTCTCAGGCCCAGTATAGATTACACCGCAATGTGACAGGCAGAAATTGGCTTGTGTATGAGAAGGCAAAAGCTGTATAGAGTATTGGTGAGAATTTGAATCTCAAAGTAGATTGAGGACGCTGAACTATTGTCTCAGGCCCAGTATAGATTACACCGCAATGTGACAGGCAGAAATTGGCTTGTGTATGAGAAGGCAAAAGCTGTATAGAGTATTGGTGAGAATTTGAATCTCAATGTAGATTGGAGGACGCTGAACTATTGTCTCAGGCCCAGTATAGATTACACCGCTATGTGACAGGCAGAAATTGGCTGGTGTATGAGAAGGCAAAAGCTGTATAGAGTATTGGTGAGAATTTTAATCTCACTGTAGATTGGAGGACGCTGAACTATTGTCTCAGGCCCAGTATAGATTACACCGCTATGTGACAGGCAGAAATTGTCTGGTGTATGAGAAGGCAGAAGCTGTATAGAGTATTGGTGAGAATTTGAATCTCAATGTAGATTGGAGGACGCTGAACTATTGTCTCAGGCCCAGTATAGATTACACCGCTATGTGACAGGCAGAAATTGGCTGGTGTATGAGAAGGCAGAAGCTGTATAGAGTATTGGTGTATGGTGTATGTAAAATTGTCAAGCTCCGTGTTTTTGTATACGGACTGACACACGCTGTCTCTCTAGTTTTGAATGTAATCAAACAGCAAATATACTAAACTGTTTGAAAAACAGACAAAACTAAAGGTGTAGGTCTGTAAGAACAGACAAACTCCTCGTCTTTTCCTTACAGAGTCACACACGTAGATAGCTTCAATTTGGCCGTGATAACAGCCGTTACACGGTACTGAGAGAGGAGCGTGCACGTACACCGCTGTACGGTGTATGTAAAATTGTTAAGCTCCGTGTTTTTGTATACGGACTGACACACGCTGTCTCTCTCTAGTTTTGAATGTAATCAAACAGCAAATATACTAAACTGTTTGAAAAACGGACAAAACAATAAGGTGTAGGTCTGTAAGAATGGACAAACTCCTCGACTTCTCCTTACAGAGTCACACACGTAGATAGCTTCAATTTGGCCGTGATAACAGCCGGTACACGGTACTGTGTGAGGAGCGTACACCGCTGTACGGTGTGTGAAAAAATGAGCGCTCAGTAACTCACCAGGACAAAACAATAAAATTTGGATTGCTTTGAAAAAAGCAGTTTGCTCAGCAGTGTGAAAACAGCAATGCAGCTATCAGGGAGCCTTAAAAGGCAGCCTAATAACCAACAGAGCTGATGCACCGAAATATAGCCTCCCCTTGCACTGCACAGTAACTGGTGTGTTGTACAGGCAAAATCGCTAGCAGCAGAAGTAGTTTTTGGTATCTTCTTCCCTGCCTAACGCTCTCCCTACAGAATCAGCAGCAGCAGCAGCTCTCCCTATTCTGAGATCAGCATAAGTAACATGGCGGTTGGCATACACGCCCTTTTATACCCCCTGTGACGCCACACAAAGCAAGCCAATCACTTGCATGCCCTTCACAAACATGGTGGTAACCGCTGCCTCTGTCATCATGTTGCCCACCGTGTACGTTCTTCCTGATTGGCTGAAAAAGGGCGCAAAAGCATCTTTTGAAACGCGACTTTGGCGCGATGGTCGCCGACCTCGTGGCCGACCTCACGCTAAGGTTGGGTTTCGTTTCATGAAACCCGACTTTGGCGAAAGTCGTCGACTTTTGAATTTTTTCGACCTGTTTTGCTCAACTCTAGTCCTGAGGTTAGTAGACCTTTACTGTCGAGGTGGCTGCATCCTCTACCGGGGCCGGCGCAGTCCTTCTGCAGAAATCTTCTTCTGGATGTTTAGTCACCTGTGGCTGAACTACTCCATTGGCGATAAAGAGCTATTGGCCATTAAATTGGCCTTTGGAGGAATGGAGATACTTACTGGAAGGTGCCATACATCTGATCAAAATCTTCATGGACCATAAGAACCTGGGGTACATTCAGTCCGCACAGAGGCTCAACCCTCGGCAAGCCAGGTGGTCCTTGTTCTTCGCCCGCTTTGACTTTGAACTACATTTTCGGCCTGGCGATAAAAATGTTAGAGCGGATGTGTTGTCAAGGTCATTCCTGTCATAGGATACAGAAGAAGAACCTTCTCATATCATTGACCCGTCCAAAGTAATTACCGTGGCTCCTATCAAGTTAACCACATTACCTCTGAGAAGAACCTTTGTGGCTGAGAATAACCGAAAACGAGTGTTAAACTGAGGACATTCGTCCAAGATTGCCGGCCACATTGGTGTCAAAAATACTTTTTGCTTAATCTCTTGCTACTATTGGTGGCCTTCCCTTTCCCAGGATGTTAAAGACTTTGTGGCATCCTGCCCTTCCTGTGCCCAGAACAAGGTACCCAGACAACCACCCTCTGGTCTTCTGCTCCCGCTTCCCATACCGTCGGCTCCATGGCAGCACATAGCCATGGATTTCATTACTGATCTGCCTCGTTCTTCCGGTTGTACTGTGGTCCTAGTGGTTGTAGACCGATTCTTGAAGATGGCCCACTTCATTCCTCTTCCCGGACTACCCTCTGCTCCTGACTTGGCGAAGATCTTCATTTCCCATATCTTCAGAATTCACGGCTTCCCTCTGCACATAGTGTTGGACAGAGGGGTCCAATTCACCTTCCGGTTCTGGAGGGCCCTATGCGGACTCTTGAAAGTGTCTTTGAATTTCTCTTCCGCCTATCACCCCCAAACCAATGGGCAGGTGGAACGTACCATCCACATCCTTACATCCTATCTCTGGCACTTTTCAAATACTCATCAGAATGACTGGGTCAGCCTACTTCCTTGGGCTGAGTTCACCTACAATAACCACTCCAGTCAATCGTCCACCAAGTCTCCTTTCTTCATAGTCTTTGGACAGCATCCCAGCGTGCCTCTACCGGTACTTCCTGTCTCGGGGGTACTTGCTGCCGATTGTCTGTGGAGTTCTCCAGGGTATGGCAGGAAACCAAAACCGCTCTTGAGAAAGCACGGGACAGAATGAAACTACACACTGACAAGAGGCGCCTGGACGTTCCTCCATATCTCCCTGGTGACAAGGCGTGGCTTTCCTCCAATCTTACAAACTGGGTCCCCGTTACATTGGTCCTTTTGAGGTCCTCAGGCGTATTAATGATGTTGCATACAAACTGAAGTTACCTTCTTCGCTCCGTATTCCCAATTCCTTCCATGTGTCACTCCTTAAACCTGTGGTACTTAACCGGTTTCATCCTCCAGGCCACACACCCCAGCCTGTGGGCATGGGGGATATGAGTTTGAGGTGAATGACATTTTGGCCATGAAGAAGGTAAGAGGGAGAACCATGTTCTTGATTGATTGGAAGGGTTTTTGCCCTGAGGAAAGGTCATGGGAACCCAAGGAGAATATCCACTCACCCCAGATTTTGTCTAAGTTCCTCTCCAGCTTTAGAAAGAGGGGGCGTAAAGGGGGGGTACTGTCACGCCGCCTGTCATGCCGTGCTCACCTGGGGGCGGGACCTCGGTCCCGACGTCACCTCTTCCGGAGCCACGGCCGCTCCGGGGGTTCCGTCGGGTGCGCACGCGCACCTCTCGTGCTTAGGTTCTTGTGTGCACTGTGCTCTGTGTGCGCGCGCGCGCTCTTCTCAGCTCTGTCTCCAGGCCTGGCCTCTCTATGGTGTTGGAGGACTTGACCTGGAAGTCCTAGTGATCATGTGCTATATCAGGCCACCTCTTCCTATGGGAGGTGCCTGATTATTCTTGTACTTCCTGGCTTGGTCTGCCGTGTCCCTGCCTGGCTGTGCGCTGTATTCAGGTCCTCTGCTTTGTACTCTATTGTGCCTCTTGGCACACGCTCTGAACCTGCACTCTGCCTTGTACTCTGCTGTGCCTCTTAGCACACGCTCTGAACCTGCACTCTGCCTTATGCTCAGTTGTGCCTCCTGGCACACACTTTGATCCTGTGCTCTGCCTTATACTCAGTTGTGCCTCCTGGCACATGCTCTGATCCTGTGCCTTGTCTTATGCTCAGTTGTGCCTTCTGGCACACGCTCTGATCCTGTGCTCTGTCTTATGCTCAGTTGTGCCTCCTGGCACACACTCTGTTCCTGTATTCTGTTGCACCTCCTTGCACACCTGCTGCCTAACTCAGTACTCTGACGTCCTCCTTTGCACTCGTCCTGCTTTGCTTACACCCGGACGTGCTAGTCGCTGCACGCCATATGTGCTCTCGTGTACCCGTCTTGCACTATCCTGTATCTAGCGCACTCCCGTGTGCACGCCTTGTGTTCCCGAGTACTCTCTGTGCCTCCTTACACTCACCCTGTACCGTCCTGTACACCACGTGTCCCTGTGTCCACGCCTTACACGTTCCTGCAGACACACTCACTCGTGTCTCCTGTGAGCCGGCCACCTGGTGCCAGCAGTCGTGGTATCTTACCCCCTGGGGCTTGCCCCTGACACTCCCTGTATGGGGGGTGGTCCTCACTAGGTCAGCTCGCCCTGGGAGGGTTGGTGCCACGACCCAGAGGGTCCACTCCAGGAGTCAACACACATAGCAACTTTTTATCAGATGAATGGGTGCTAGCTGACAGAAAAAACAGATCCATAAGAGTTAATATTTCTAGTAATAGTAGAAGTCTGGAACACAATCAGTTTAGCTTTTGAGAGAATATTGTCATCACATATACAGTTGAAACCAGAAGTTTACATACACTATATAAAAAGAAACATATGCATGTTTTTCTCAATATCTCACATCAAATCAGAATACACTTTTCTTGTTTGAGGTCACTTAGAATTATGATAATTAATAATATTTGCCAAATGCCAGAATAATGAGAGAGCTAGAATGTTTTATGTCATTTTTATTGCTTACTGCAAAGTCAAATGTTTACATACACTAAGATTACTATGCCTTTAGACTATTCTGGACTGCCCATAAGATAATGTCATGTGTTTGGAAGCTTAATTTTTTTGGCAACAACTGAGTTAGAGATACACCTGTGGATGTATTTTAATGCACATCTGAAACACACTACTTCTTTGTGTAGCATCATGGGAAAGTCTCAAGAAATCAGCCAAGATATCAGGAAGAGAATTGTGGACATGCACAAGGCTGGCTCATCCTTAGGTACAATTTCAAGATTACCTGAAGGTGCCTCGTTCATCTATACAAACAAGTATACACAAATACAAACAAGATGGGAATGTCCAGCCATCATACCGCTCAGGAAGGAGACTGTGCTCCAGAGATGAATGTGCTTTGGTCCGACATGTGCATAGCAATCCAAGGACAAAAGCAAAAAACCTTGTGAAGATGATGGCAGAAACTGGTAAGATTGTGTCAATATACACAGAGAAAAGAGTATTGTATCAACATGGGCTGAAAGGCCTCTCTACCTTGAAGAAGCCATTGCTCAAAAAAAAACATAAAAAATGCCAGATAAATGTTTGCAAATGCATACAGTAACAAAGACCTTAATTTCTGGAAACATGTCCTGTGGTCATGAAACTACAATTGATCTTGTTGGGCATAATTACCATCATTACGTTAGGAGGGAAAAGGGAGACGCTTGGAAGTCTAAGAACACCAACCCAACTGTAAAACACGGTGTGGCAGCATCATGTTGAGGGGTTGTTTTGCTGCAGGAGGGACTGGTGCACCGTCACAAAATAAATGGCAAGAAGATTATGTGGCAATACTGAAGCAACATCTCAAGACATCAGCCAGGAAGTTAACGCTTTGGCGTAAATTGGTCTTCCAAATGACCTGAAGCCAACTGTCAAAATGGTAACAAAGTGGCTTAAGGATAACTGTCAATGTTTTGGAGTGGCCATCACAAAGCTCTAATCTCAATCCAATTGAAAATGTATGGGCAAAGCTGAAAAGGCAGGTGCAAGCAAGGCGACCTACAAACATGCATCAGTTATACCAGTTTTGTCAGGAGGAATAGGCCCAAATTCTGACCAACTATTGTGAGAGGCTTGTAGAAAGATACCCCAATCATTTGATCCAAGTCATTCAGTTTAAGGGCAATGGTACCAAATTCTAATGAAATGTATATAAACTTTTGACTTTGCAGTAAGTAATAAAAATGCATTAAAACATTCTCTCTCTCTCATTATTCTGGCATTTGGCAAATATTAATTATGCAAATACCAATTGAACTAAAATGGGAAAGGTTTATTCTGATTTCATGTCAGATATTGATAAAAACATGCATATGTCATTTTATATAGTGTATGCAAACTTTTGGTTTCAACTGTATATTAGTTTTGATTTTTAGCCAGAGATGCTATTCATCGTTCATAGTTGATGATCACCATGATTTCAGGGTTTAGAGGAGGATCAATGGTTGTGGGTCTGGAGGTGACTGGTTAGGCTAATCCTGGTCCAGAAGGCTCACCCACGTACATGACATAAGTAACTAAATGTGGTCAGGACAATAAATACCACTTGTGCCTTGCACACAATTCTCTTTCTTTTTGCCTCAAAGATTCTCCTATCTTTATCTGCACATGCTCCTGAGATGATCATGCCTCGCTAAGTTGGGCAGTCCAAGGCAAGCTTCTCTCATTTCTTGATGTCGACGTCATGGTTTTTGAGAGTTGCTTTAAGGCAGTCTTTGCAATGTTTCTTCTGCCTCCCAATAGCACACTTTCCATGACAGTTTTCCATACAGCAGTTTTGGCAATTGACTGTCTGGCATTATGACCACATGTCCAGCCCACCAGGCTTAGACTTTCAGCAGGAGAGTGTAGACACTTCAGCTTGTTCCAGAATTGCCGTGTCAGGTACATTGTCTTCCAACCTGATGTCTTCGAAGACAGCTTAGATGAAAGTGATTTAATGGTTTGGCATGCTGATTATAGACAATCCAGGTCTTACTAGCATAGAAAAGTGTGGTGAGGACCACCACACAGTAAACCTTCAGCTTAGTGGTAAGGCTGAGTCGTCTTCATTCCCAGATGTTCTTTTGCAGTCTCCCAAAGGCAGTGTTGGCTTTGACAAATATGTTGTTGACCTCAGTGTCTATGGTCACTACGGGGGAGAGTGTACTGCCAAGGTAGGTGAAGTTGTCAACTTCTTTGAGTTTGTGCTCCTTCGTCATAGTTCATAGCTGCTGGTATGGTTTTCCTGGAGCAGGTTGGTACATAATTTCGGTCTTTCTAGTATGAAAAAAAAAAAGTTGTCGCTAGCATGTGAAAAACATTGCATTTCACACTGCATCTGCTGCTCTGTGCTGGCGTTGAGTACGCAGTCATTAACAAACAATAAGTCACGGATAACAGTCTCATGCACCTTTACAACAGCATTCATGAGTCTGGGGTTGAATAGCTTGCAGTCATTCCTGTATCTGACATGAATTCATCTCTCAACGTGGCAGAAAATAGCATACTGAACAAAGTCATGGCAAGTACACAGCCTTGTTTTACACTGTTTGTAACTGGGAAGACATCCAGTTAATCTCCATCATTCAGAACCTTTACCATCATACCATGATGGAGCTGCTGGATGATTGTGATGAAGTTGCTCAGGCAGCCAAACTTTGCCATGATTTTCTAAAGGCCGTCTATGACGATTTTGCCGAAAGCTTTGGTCAAGTTGACCAAGGTCACGAAAAGGTGTCTACGCTGCTTTTGGCACTTTGCCTAAGGTTGATGCGCCGCAAAGGCCATATCTGCCATCTCATGTTGAGCATGGAAGCTGCTCTGGCTTTCGGGTAATAGACCTTGCTCAAGGTGGTGGTGGAGGAGGTGGATGAGCAAGAAATGAGTCATAATTTTAACAGCAGTGTACAGAAGTGAGATGCCTCGATAGTTGACACAAGATTGGGGTTGCCTTTTTTGTTACACATGTGGATTCTGCTGGCATCTTTTAGCTTTATTGGAACCTGTTCCTTTTTCACATGGACTGGAATATTTTAGTCATCATTTGTATCAGGATAGGGCATCCTGCTTTCTATTCCTCAGAAAGTATAACATTGTTTCCTGATGCTTTGTCACAGGAGAATAGTTTTACTGTGTTACTGATTTCATCTTCACTGGGATGAACATTGAGGTCCTTGTTGATTTCTACCTGCAGCAAGTGAGCAATGGCCTCATAGTTAATAATAGCAGAGCAATTAAGGACACTGTCGAAGTGCTCAGCCCTCCTTTCCAAAAACTGTTTCGTTTTTGTTAGCAGCTTAGTTTCGCCTGTGTTGAGGAGAGGTGAGGAGTTAGATGCTTGGGGTCCATATACAACGTTTAGCACATCATAGAATTGCTTGTGGTCATGGTTGTCTGCATAGCCCTTCTTTTCCTCAGTCTTCTTGCTAAACCAGCTGCCTTGCATCGTGGGTAGTTTTATCTGTACCATTCTTTTTGTGTTGATAAAGGCATCCTTCTTGGCAAGTGACGTGGGTCATTTTGATGTACTTTGTACTGATTTTTCTCTTCTAGGAGTGCCTTTATTTTTTCCTTGTTTTCTTCTAACCATTCTTGGTTACTTTGAGCTGCTGGTCCTAGATGTTCCAGGGCGGTATTATAAATAACATCATCCACTGTTCTTCAATGCCAGTCTTGTCTCATCTGCCTTCAGTGTATCTGACAGTCTGCCATCAAGGTCATTGACAAATTCCCCTGTAACTCTTCTGCTTTGCAGCTTGGAGACATTCAACCTCTTTATAGTCTTCTGCCTTTGGGGACTCCCCGAGGACAAAATGCAAAGCCTGCACTTAGACACAATGAGGCAGTGGTTGGTTCAGCAGATGGCAACACATATGGCTCTCATTAGTCTAAAGTCCACCCTATCCCACTTCCTGGCAATGATGTAGTCAATGAGATGCCAGTGTATCGAGCGTGGGGGCATCCACGATGTCTTCTTGTGAGTGGGTAAATGGAACAGAGTGTTCGTGATAACAAGGTCATGGGTAGCACACATCTTGAGAAGCATAAGGCCATTATTATTACACTTGTCAATGTCATTTCTCCTAATGAATCCTTCCCAGGTTTGATAGTCTGTTCCCACTTTAACATTACAGTCTCCATGTATGAGCTTGTCTGACTGTGGGATAACTGAGATAAGTGTGTCAAGTTCATCATAGAACTTATCCTTTAGTGTTCACGATGGGAGCATAGACACTAATCCGCATAGCACGCTTCTTGTTTGTAAATGGGAAGTGAAGTGTCATCAGCTGGTCATTGATGCCCTCCTGAAGCTGGGCAAGTTTTTAAACAAGGTGAGATTTCATAGCAACTCCCACTCCTGCTTCTCGATACTCAGTGCTGCCTTGACCACTCCAGAAAAAAAAAATTGTGTATCCGTCACTATGCTCTGTCAGTTGGCCGTTAACAGCTCTTGGCAAAATGCGCTTAGGAGATATGTCCATGTTGTAGCAAGCTAGCTCCTTGGCAACCAGTGCCATTCCTCTCTGGTCTGTCTGCCTGCCTTGATGTTGTCTAGCAGAGTTCTCATGCACTATGTGACAAGATTGAGTAACATCATTTACTTCTTTGTGTGTCAACTGCCAAGAGGGATACCTACCAGCTGTGGTAGGCTGGACAGGTCAAGGTGAAGCAGACTATGTTTGAGGCACCTTTTGTAGCCCCATACTAAACGAAGTTGAGCAGAGTGATCCTAAATAGGGCTGCTCAAAGGGGCTGCCAAACTCCACTGCTGCTTTGGTCCAGTGGGGAGTGACCCTATGCCCTGGGCCGCCTGTGTGCAGGTTCATGACTACAGCTTCCAACTTCCACACTTGCTGCTTCTCCTATCCCTCATCGCCACAGGAGCTTGAAGTGTAGTGATAGAAGTCATAACTTGCACTTGACTTGAATTAAAGTGAGGAAAGGTTGTGCAGGTCATCAGTGTCACTCTTTCGTCCATGCCTATGAAGTCCCAGTGGCAAGAGCCAGTCGAGATGACCGGAGATTGATCAGGATGCAATGGCTGGTCAGCAGTGTCCAATATGTTCCTCGCTGCGCCCTCTCAGTGTACCGCTTTGCTGGAAATTGCTTTTCTGTCTGTTCAATCTTAGATTCCATTGAATGTTAGATGGTTTCTTCCACATAGCTGCTGAATCCAGCCTTCTCATGCAAAAGTAGGCAAATCCTTAAGCCACTGTGTGTCTCAAAACAGACCGCTACCCTTTCCTGATTTGTCCCAGCTGCTGAATTGGTATTCCAGGGTGTAACCATTGTAGCATGCTAGCAGTTACTTGGATATACAGGTGAGAGTTTAGAACCAGGTGAGGACCAAAGATGGGTGAGCTGTACTAAAAGGACAAGAAAAGCCCTCCACCAGAGGTGCTACATCTATCCGGACACCCTATACACCCAAAAGTATTTTAAAAAAACCCACTGTACCAGAGGATGCTGTGTTTTCCTGCTGTTGACTTCTGCAGCTTAAAAAAATTAAAACAAATGCAATGTAAAAATGCTAATGGAAACAGTACATCAATTTATAATTACTGTTGTGACAGAATTCCTGCAGTAGTTGTGCCAAAATTGTAGCACAAATATAATTTTGGTCACATTTATTAAAAATGTGAGCCAAAAAGAACAGGTTTTGTCAGCTTCGTAGACAGTTGGTAAAATTGTCTTGAAAAGAGACCTGAACTTTGTTACGTTGTAAGATGCACCAAATTTATTACTAGTATGCAACACTTTTTTTTTACGCAGTTTACTGAGTATAGCACTCAAAAACTTACATAAAATAGGAAACTGTATGTAATATGTGCCAAAGCTACACTAAGGCCGGTTTCACATTAGCGCTTTTTAAGCGCACGCACGGCCGGGGGTAGCTCCGCCCCCGAGCCGGCTCTCTGCCCGGCGTGCCCGCCCCTTGCTTGTAGCGCCGCCTACTAGCGGACAGCGGCGCCTGTGATCGGCGCACCCTATCTTTAGCATAGGGTGCGCAGATCGTGCGCAGGCCGTGCGCTAGTTGCGCTTTGACCTGCGCTGCGCACTTTTGACGGTGCGCCGTGCACGCCAAAATCAAACTTTTCGGATTTTGGCGCGCACGGCGCACCGTCAAAAGTGCGCAGCGCAGGTCAAAGCGCAACTAGCGCACGGCCTGCGCACGATCTGCGCACCCTATGCTAAAGATAGGGTGCGCCGATCGCAGGCGCCGCTGTCCGCTAGTAGGCGGCGCTACAAGCAAGGGGCGGGCACGCCGGGCAGAGAGCCGGCTCGGGGGCGGAGCTACCCCCGGCCGTGCGTGCGCTTAAAAAGCGCTAATGTGAAACCGGCCTTAGTCTATCAATATGCACTTTTAGATATGGCACATCTGGCTGCTTCATTTGTGTTTATGGAGGTTTAGAGAGTATAAATGTTAGACAGCAATTTTTAATATGCCCACTTTGTGCATATACAGTCTAAGGCTTTAGTCACACATCCATGTTTCACGTACGTGTTGTGTCCGTTTTTATTACGTATTATAATCTATGGTGCTATTTTTATGTCAGTGCTTTTTGACAGACTGCACATCTGTCCAAAACTCATTCCATTTTTTTTCCGTTATCACTGATGAAAAGGGGCAAAACAAGTCTATGGGT
Source organism: Dendrobates tinctorius (assembly GCF_039654945.1). NCBI lineage: Eukaryota > Metazoa > Chordata > Amphibia > Anura > Dendrobatidae > Dendrobates > Dendrobates tinctorius. The sequence continues at coordinate 74,301,453 of NW_027361679.1, forward strand.
CAGTGAAAAACATATACAGCACACGGATGCATGAATGAGGCCTGAAAGTATGCAACAAAATGTTTTTAATGTCTTAGTATTGGTTCATCTTTCATAATAGATAATTTTGTTTTCTAGGGTTTGCAAACTAAGCAATGGAAAGCTGATTCCAAGCATTTGTCTTGTCCGGCCCCCAAACCATTTTCATTCATTCCTGAACGTTCTTTGAAGACCAGTATGAGAGAACTGTGGAGACCGAGCTTTGAGCAGTCTAAAAGAGAAGCTAAAGCACTGAGACTTCTTGTCGACAGGAACACAAATTTTACATCTGAAGAATTTTGGAATCTTGTTTTCAAACAGTAGACTTTGTGAACAGAAAACTGTAGCCTTTTTTAAAATATTCTAGAAAATATCTACTAACAAGCAAGTTAGAAAATCTAGATAATGATGATCAATTGAAAGTTAAGACTGCTATTTCACTAACCTGTGATCCTAATATGTAAATTCTAACTTCTTATTCTTGGACATCGTTAAATAGTACTATGAATCCTTGGACTGTTCTACTATGAGGATCTTCATTTATCATGTTTTAACTATGAGGGGTTTCCAGAACTAACAATATTGGCCTATCCTTAGTAAATGCCCCAATGTATGATTTGTGGGGAAATCCCAATCAACAAAATGAAGGGACACTTTGATTACACTATCCATTCAATCATGGAAGCTGCAGTACCAGGCATGGTTGCACAGACAAGTGTTTCGCTTTGCTAGGTTAATGGGTTAATTCTGTGTCTCGTGTCATTTGTGTGCATGGTTGAAGGAACAGTTCCTGTTTCAAGTGAGCATTTTCAACTCTGGAAGCTCATTTTTGAGATCAGAAGAACAGATCAGATGAGCAATGCCACTCGGAGGAAAGTCTACAAAACTCTTGAGCTGACTACATCTGGTAAAAGGGACTTCTGTCTGGGAAAATGAGAATATACATCTAGACTTTAACTACCGAACGGAGAGGACTTGTGTCCCGAGAAATGGCTGAAGGGTTAACCTTCAGGGGAGACCTAGAATTTCACCAGCTTGGTGGATAGAGGAACAGAATATAGTGAGTAAATTGTAACCTGACTATTGTCCTGAAATCTATATTGGATGTGATGTTCATGCAATCTTGTAATTAAGGTAAATGCCTATGTGGTCCTAAAAGAGATAATACACAACATTGAGTAGACTTGGTCTGGAACTATTCTTTTCCCATTAGGTCTTGGATCGTTATTTGGCTGTCGCATAAAAATTACACAGCTGACGCATGCTACAAGGTAGTGATAATTGGGAAATATATACGGTAATCCCAATTATGATTGATGAGTAATCTGTCACCGGATGCCCTCCCTTCTTCAGCCCAATCATCTGGTGGTGACCTGTGGGGATTAAAAGGTAAGACCAGTCCTAACCCAACTGAATTGTTCTGTATTTAAAGTAATACAATAAATTTGTAGGAAAGGGATCCTAAAGGCTCAGTATAGGAGAACAGGTAAGAAATCAAAGGAGGATCCTCAAATGTTGTGTTTTTCGGAATGCTAACAGTGTCGAGTGCACACCAAATTTGAAAAGGTACTGAGACTGCTAAATGCCAGACTAGGATCTTGCACAGCATTGAGAAAGTACTGGGCTAACATTGCAATGGAGTACAATATTTAAACCAATGATGGAATTCACCTAAATCAATGGGGTAAGGGCGATTGTCTAGAAGATTGTAATGTTTACATGAAGATTTTTTTTTTAATCATGCTTCAGGTGTTGCTCTGAATAATGAACAGCAATTGACTTGTATGGGACAGGAATGTAGGCATACTCTGTTATATGTCATAGCTGTAGAAAAAAAACACATACTGTACATGCAAAGCTCATACAGTACTTTGATCCATTGCAGCATTGCAAAAACTTACAAAACTGAACATGAGGTTCTTAGTTCAACATTCTGATCAGAATGTATGGTGCACACTGCTACTTCACAACTAACCTCTAAGTAGGTCACTAACCTTTAGGGTGTGGCACCATTGGTGACCACCACTGAAGCAATGGTTTACCAGCAAGAGAAGATACCAGGTGCACCACAGCACCCATGCTGCAAAGCAAAGCCTCTAAGCCCAGCCTCCAGGCCCTTTCACTTGATGTAGGTACAGTCTTGTGGTCATTGTTGCTGTCGTGCTGGGCCTGTGGAGTGGAGTGACATGGTACCATGGAAAGGTGAATGTTTCAGCTCTTTCCACTTGGTGTATGGTGGCCATTGTTGTTGTGCTGTGTGTCGGGTGTTGTAGCTTGGAGCCATGGGGACTATGCCATGCAGCATGGATGGATAGGTCGCTTCCCCTACTACTGTGATATTGCTTTAGAGACTGTTGTCTTAGTATGCTGCACCTTTGAGGTCAGGAACCCACTGAGAGTTTCGCCCTGACATGGCAGTAACTTCTTTCAGTCTGATCAGAATGTTAAATTAAGAGCCTAGTATTTTGTTTTGTATGTTTGCTTACAATAAATCAATGTATGAATTTTGGATGTGCAGTCCATGTCTTTTTCTTCAGCTATGGAATACTTTGTTATAGGTGTTGACGTCATTATGCAGAAAAGAGGAAAAAGAAAGTTGTCTTGTCCTCATCTGTTGTCTATGATGTGATCTGTAAACCTGTCACTGATGGAGATGTTGTGACTGTTGAAAAATAATATTCTATTTTTCAGTTAGATGAACAGCTGGATTTTAGTATTCAAACATATCACTGCTCTTGTCACATTTTTTTTTTATTTCTGATGCCAGCAATTAACTTTGCAATGCTAGGTTCACATTACCGTTTGAGCCCGCAGCGTGGTGCTGTGGACTTGTTTCCATATCCTTATAGCTCCGCCTACTTCCGCATGGCTCCGCCTACTTCCGCATGCGTCCTGCACACCTACCTTTAACATTGGGTACACAGGGACATGCGTTTTATGCGGATGCGTCCGCGTGTGGCGTTTTGACGTGCCTGCCGAATGCAAGAAAATGCAACATGTTGCGTTCGCAAGGCACTTCAAAACGCCGCACGCGGACGCATCCGCATACAATGCATGTCACTGCGTACCCAATGTTAAAGATAATGAAGCAAATAAAATCAGCTCACCTGGATGAAGTAGCGTACGAGAACTCCAGGTGCACTGGAGAAAAGTGAAAGAAGCCAGAAAATCCAGCGCATAAGCGTCAAGGAAATACCTTTATTTGGATCACGGTGAGTACAGCAGAATTAAAACATCTAAATAGTCACAGCTATCTGAAAAAAATCATTAAAAACATCTTCATACACGTTTCAGCTAACAAGTAGCCTTAGTCATTGAACACGATTCAATGACTAAGGGCCCCGTCACATATAGCGATCTCGCTAGCGAGATCTCTGTGTGTGACAGCGATCAGTGACCGGCCCCCCTACCAGTATCGCTGATCGCTCTTGGAAAGCCCTGGACATTTCTTTGATCGCTGGTCTCCCGCTGGCCAGCACGCATCGCTGCGTGTGACAAGCGGTATCTAAGGGACGTGCGTCACTTACAGTAGAAACCCGATGTGTACCTTAGTTAACAGCGCGCTGATGCAGGGAGTTGGTAACTAAGGTACACATCGGGTTTCTAAGTGACGCATGTCCATTGGATACCCGATGTGTACCTTAGTTACCAGCTCCCTGCATCAGCGCGCTGGTAACTAAAGTACACAGCGATGCCGCGTGCTCGGCGTCGCTGGTGCTGATCGCTGGTGAAGCTGTCTGTTTGACAGCTCACCAGCGATCCTGACACGTTGATATCATTGTCGGGATCACCGGTGAGTCGCTATGTGTGACAGGGCCTTAAGGCTACTTGTTAGCTGAAATGCGTATGAAGATGTTTTTAATGATTTTTTTCGGATAGCTGAGACTATTTAGATGTTTTTAATTCTGCTCTAAGTCATGGTGATCCAAATAAAGGTATTTCCTTGATGCTTATGCGCTGGATTTTCTGGCTTCTTTCACAATATTAAAGATAGGTACACAAGATGCATGTGGAAGTAGGCGGAGCTTAAGGAAAGAAGTCTGCAGCACCACACTGCGGACTCAAACGCTAATGTGAACCCGACCTAAGTACTTTTAGAAACTTTTTAAAATGTGAATAAAGTCTCTAGGCTTGAATCCCACCAAGCACAACATTTGCAAGGATTTTGTATGTTCTCCCCGTGTTTGCGTGGATTTCCTCCGGGTACTCCGGTTTCCTTCCACATTCCAAAGACATACTGATAGGGAATTTAGATTCTGAGCCTCATCGGGGACAGTGATGAAATGTGTGCAAACTGTAAAGTGCTGCGGAATATGTTAGTACTATGTAAAAAATAATAAAGATTACAGAGATTACTTTAGCTGTTTAGTATTATAACGGCACAGAGATAGCGCTGTTATACGATGCCAGTCACATGGTTACTTGTAGTACACCTATAGCCTACTGGACATAACCATAGTTTTGGAACAGGTAGCTGCCCAGCATCTTCCTGAGTTGTTTGTCTGTTAGCCTAGGGCAGTGATGGGCAACCTTTTGAATTTGGTGTGTCAGAATTCACCAAAAAAAAAAAAAGCATAACTCGGGTGGTCTGTCACTTTGAGAAAAAAGCATAATTTTGCAATATTTATAACAAAAATGTATAATTGTAATATATAATTGTATTTATTAAACCAAAAACTAATTATTAATTATTTAACTTATCTGTTTAGTGACTTCTTTGTTCATCCGTCGGTAGGTTTTTTGTTGGTTTTTACTGAGAGGTAACTCAGATATTCTCTTAATAATTGCATCTTTATTCTGCACATCGTGAAATAGAACTGGTGCACATCTTAGGAGAGTTTCTTTAATACATTCTCCCTCACTGAGTGCTTTTCCATGCTGAGCTATGGAGTGAGCAATGCTCAAACTTGCAGATGTTAAATTTGTAGAGTCTTTTACAAATTTAAGGATGGAATTAGATTGGCTCTTATAAAGGTAAATCCTACAAGCGAAAACCGGAGCAAAAAAGTCCATTCCAATATACAAAAAATATATATTTTTATTGGTCACATAAATAAATCACATATATTAAACAGACTCATAGAACACAAAGCGTTTTCAAAACTCAGGTGTGAGGGCACACAGAACACTGTAATCGCAACATGGGCAAAAAACTATACAATCATCCATAAGAATTCGCACAAAAAGCAGCAATATGTGTCTACACCAAAAGAGGGGGTTAAGAAAAGTGCCAAGTGCATATAAAGTGCAGGCATAGTAGCAAAACAGTCTCCACGACTCTTAAATAATAAATCTCAAACATTCATTAGGTAAGGTAACCATAGGGAGTCAAAGGGAAGGAGATGTGTTCTGTCCAGCCATATAATTGCTGTCTAGAAAGTCATTTTTGTGTGTATTAATCCTTCATATATTTCATACTGTAAGGTAACAGCACCACCTGCTGGCCGTTTAATGCATAGATTCTAGTTTAATTTGCAATGTATTGTGGGATTGTTCCTGTTGCATTATAGTCTTGTTTATGACACTGTGAGGGGAACAGCAGCCATTATTCCTCCATTTGTCTTAGGAGAAACTACACCATTCGTGTTCTTCATGCTTCTTAAACAGCCTGCTCTAAGCATAGTTGGTAAGCACTATCTAGGTGTTATAATTCTGTGTTTATAACGTTTGTTGTATTAAATAGGTAATCATCAGCTATGTATTACCTCATGGTACTTATGTGTTACCTCATGTTACCTATGTATTACCTCATGGTACCTATGTTTTACCTCATGGTACCTATGTATTACCTCATGGAGCCTGTTGTGAGTTCATTTTCCCCTTCACCGTTGATGTCTGATGAACTCCCTCTGCTGGTGAAGAGAGGTAGTGAAATTGATTGGGTTGGGAAGAACCTGTCATCTGAACAGGTGGAGCCTGATTGGACACCCGGAATCACTGAGTGGATATAAGGCAGCCGACGCCCTACAGGGGTGCTGGTGATCCTTTCTGCTCTGAGCTCTTGCAAACCAGTTCAGTACCTGTCTTCTGAAAGCTAAGTTTTTGCTCTCTTATTTTTCCATGAGATATTGTCTGTTTACTTAGTGTTTGTGTTCTGCCTGCCCTTGTTGGTACAGGCTGAGCTCCATTTTTGTCTCTGGTCAAGTTGACCTTTTGCTCAGTCTTCAGAATATACCTGAGTGCTGATATAGTGATTTTGAAGTCTATTGACTTCAGGGCCTTTTTTCTATCAGACGTGTTGGACATTATTTTGGCAGAATTTTTGCGGATTGCAGCCAGCATCTTTTCTGTCCTTTCCTATTTAGTTAGTTGGGCCCCATCGTTTGCTCAACCTGTCTTTCTGTCTGTGTTTGTGTTTTCATCTGCTTTTCACCGACAATACATGTTGGGGGCTGTCTATTGCTTTGGGGTCTGGGGCAGTTTAGATTTCCCCTTTCTTTCTTTAGGCTTATTTAGTTCTCCGGCTGTGAACGAGGGGTCTAGGGCACCGTAGGAACCCCCCACGGCTACTGTTAGTTGTGTGAATAGGATCAGGGGTCTGCAATCCGATAGCTACCAACCTCTCCGGTTTTCTGTACTTAGCTTGTATTTTTGTTTTTTCCTCCTTCGGTGACTCATTCATAACAGGAGCCTATGTACAGTCATGGCCAAAAGTTTAGAGAATGACACAAATATTAATTTTTACAAAGTCTACTGCTTCACTTTTTCTAATGGCAATTTGCATATACTCCAGAATGTTATAAAGAGTGATCAGCTTAACAGCAATTACTTGCAAAGTCAATATTTGCCTGGAAAATTAACTTTATCCCCCAAAGCACATTTCAACATCATTGCAGCCCTGCCTTAAAAGGACCAGCTAACAAAGTTTCAGTGATTGCTCCATTAACACAGGTGTGGGTGTTGATGAGGACAGGGCTGGAGATCAATCTGTCATGACTAAGTAAGAATGACACCACTGGACACTTTAAAAGGAGGCTGGTGCTTGGCATCATTGTTTCTCTTCTGTTAACCATGGTTATCTCTAAAGAAACACGTGCAGTCATCATTGCACTGCACAAAAATGGCCTAACAGGAAAGAGTATCGCAGCTAGAAAGATTGCACCTCAGTCAACAATCTATCGCATCATCAAGAACTTCAAGGAGAGAGGTTCCCTTGTTGCCAAAAAGGCTCCAGGGCACCCAAGAAAGACCAGCAAGCACCAGGACCGTCTCTTAAAAGTGTTTCAGCTGCGGGATCGGGCTACCAGCAGTGCAGAGCTTGCTCAGGAATGGCAGCAGGCAGGTGTGATTGCATCTGCACGCACTGTGAGGCGGAGACTCTTGGAGCAAGGCCTGGTCTCAAGGAGGGCAGCAAAGAAGTCACTTCTCTCCAGAAAAAACATCATGGACAGACTGATATTCTGCAAGAGGTACAGGGAGTGGACTGCTGAGGACAGGGGTAAAGTCATTTTCTCCGATGAATCCCCTTTTCGATTGTTTGGGACATCTGGCAAACGGCTTATTCGGAGAAGACCAGGTGAGCGCTACCACCAGTCTTGTCTCATGCCAACTGTCAAGCATCCTGAAACCATTCATGTGTGGGGTGGCTTCTCAGCCAAGGGAATGGGCTCTCTCTCAGTCTTGCCTAAAAACACAGCCATGAATAAAGAATGGTACCAGAATGTCCTCCAAGAGCAACTTCTCCCAACCGTCCAAGAGCAGTTTGGCGATCAACAATGCCTTTTCAACATGATGGTGCACCTTGCCATAAAGCAAAGGTGATAACTAAATGGCTCAGGGAACAAAACATAGAGATTTTGGGACCATGGCCTGGAAACTCCCCAGATCTTAATCCCATTGAGAACTTGTGGTCAATCATCAAGAGACGGGTGGCCAAACAAAAACCTTCAAATTCAGACAAAATAAAAGCATTGATTTTGCAAGAATGGACTGCTATCAGTCAGGATTTGATCCAGAAGTTGATTGAGAGCATGCCAGGGAGAATTGCTGAGGTCCTGAAGAAGAAGGGTCAACACTGCAAATATTGACTTGCTGCATTAACTCATTCTGTCAATATAACCTTTTGTTACTCATAATATGATTGCAATTATATTTCTGTATGAGATAAAAACATCTGACAAACACACATAAAAACCAGAGGCCAGCAGATCATGTGAAAATATAATATTTGTGTCATTCTCTAAACTTTTGGCCATGAGTGTATTACCTCATGGTACCTGTGTATTGCAGACTATCTGTATTTTATGCTCTGTGCAGTTATATATTCTGAAATGCTCCTGTTATTGCATTCTATAGTTTCACCCTTTCCTATCACATCTGCAATCAATAAAAGAAGGTTACAATTTTACAGCCTCTTTTTCTTAAAGAAGACAGGGGGTTTAGCTACATGTCTCATAGCACACCCTGCTAACGTGTATGAGGACAGTATAGTGAAACAACTGCTGAGAACAAGCTCAGAAGATCTGACGTTACAGAGCCCGCCATTATCCAAGCATACGGTTATTGCATATGGATATTGCAGCAACCTCCTAACGATCGGACCAAATAATCGGACCATACGGAGCCCGCCATTATCCACCCAGAGCCGACAAAGGGATATCACAGTGGTCGCCTAACTGTTGAATCATGTCTCAAGGACGAGCATCCTCTTTCAAGACGAGATCACGAGTTGGTTCCTCCAAGACATCATCCATCAGCAATGCCGCCGCTATTGCCAACGCAAAAGCTGAAGCGGCAAAAGCAAGAAACACCTTTGCTGAGCAAGAGATAGAATTGAAACTAAAGTGATCATCCCTGTATGCAGAAAAAGCATGCCAACAAGCATGCCTGGATGCGGAAAAAGCATCACCGGATGCAGAAAAAGCACGCCAACAAGCATGCCTGGATGCAGAGAAAGCACGCCAACAAGCATGCCTGGATGAAGAGAAAGCACGCCTTGAAGCAACATTACAGAAACTTGCTATTGAAACAGAAACAGCAGCTGCCATAGCAGAAGCAGAAGCCTTAGAAGCTGCCGTATATTCTGACGATGAGCACAGCAGATGCAGCAGTGTGCTAGGCCTACAGCAAGTTACTCATGATCCATTGCAGCATACTGCAGAGTACGTCCATCAGCATTCCAAATCAAATGACGATCCAGACCCACAGGCGAAGACAGAGCATTTTGTCAACAAGTCAAGCCAACCAGATAATTCGGACCCCCAGAAAGCCAACTATCAGTCTCCCTACCAAAAGCAAGGAAATACACATTGGGATGATACTGACTACAATAATCTTTCTCCAGAACAGAAGATCCGGAATCTGTCCCGGCTTAAACATAATCCATTCGCTTCAGAAAGGTACTACAGCAGTTGGACCAAACCAGAGACATCTAACGGGTATGATCGCACAGCACACATGTACTCTGACAATACTCCATCAGCTGGCATCAGTGCCAATCAAGCCACGATGGACTTTGCCAAGTTCCTTGCTCGACATGAGTTGGTCACTAAGGGACTTGTAAAGTTCAGCGATCGCGCTGAAAACTACAGGACTTGGTGAGCCTCCTTCAAAAATACCATAAGAGACATAGGTCTATCATGTAGTGAAGAAGTGGATCTCTTGGTAAAATAGCTAGGAACTGAGTCTGCCGAACACGAAAAGAGAATCAGAGACATTAATGTAAATTATCCAGATGTCGGCCTCAAAAGAATTTGGAATAGACTTGATGAATGCTATGGCTCAGTAGAGGTTAAAAGTGCCTTGTTTAAAAGAATAGAGGACTATCCTAGAATAGCGAACAAGGATTGTGCAAAGCTCAGAGAATTAACGGACTTGTTAATGGAGTTGTGTGTAGCAAAAGCGGAAGGAGATCTTGTGGGGTTGACATATCTCGACACTGCTAGAGGTGTGAACCCCATAGTTCAAAAACTCCTATATAACCTGCAAGACAAATGGGTTACATATGGTTCTAGGTATAAACAGACTTACAATGTACCATTTCCTCCATTCAATATGTTTGTAGATTTTGTCTCAGAACAAGCAAAAATTAGAAATGATCCTAGCTTTGTTTTCATGCTGTCATGTGCCAATAACTCTGTTAGTAAACCTCGAAGAACAACTGTAGAGGTCCACAAAACTAACATTTCTTCCACAGGTTCAGTTCGCAAAGAGTTCAGCTCCGGTCAAGGAGAAGACAAATCCAAGGACCCAAGCAGGCAGTGTCCCTTACACAAGAAGCCACATTCCTTACTTAAGTGCAGAGCTTTCAGAGAAAAGTCATTGGAAGAAAGGAAGGCCTTCCTTAAGGAGAACCGCATCTGCTACAAATGCTGCTCTTCAACATCCCACTTCGCCAGGGACTGTGAGGTTAGTGCAAGTTGTACCGAATGTGACAGCACCGAACATAACTCAGTTCTACACCCTGGACCACCATCGGATGCTTTGCCCCAAGAGCATAGGGGGGAGCTGAAGGACTCAAATACTGACACTCCAGCCATTACTTCTAAGTGTACAGAAGTTTGTGGAAATCTCATAGGAGGCAAGTCCTGCTCTAAAATTTCCCTAGTGAGAGTTTACCCAGCAGATGAAAAGGACAAGGCCATCAAAGTATACGCAATTTTAGATGATCAGAGTAACAGGTCATTAGCCAAGTCTGCCTTCTTTGATAGCTTTAACGTCAGAGGACCCAGTGCCCCCTACTCTTTGAAAACTTGTGGCGGTATAGTAGAGACAGCTGGTAGAAGAGCAACAGGCTACATAGTCGAGTCTATAGATGGCCAAATGTGTCTGCCCTTACCAACCATATTGGAATGTAACCAGATTCCTGACAACAGGTCAGAGACACCAACGCCTGAAGTGGCATCGTATCATTCTCATCTGAAGCGTATAACGCCTGATTCCCAACCTCGACCCAGAGGCTCAAATAATCTTGCTCCTAGGGAGAGATATTCTACACGTTCACAAGGTTAGACAACAGATCAATGGCTCACACAATGCTCCATATGCTCAGAGACTCGACCTTGGGTGGGTCATTGTAGGAGAGGTCTGTTTAGGAGGTGCACACAAACCGACAGTGGTTAACAACATGTTTACCAGTACTCTCGAGAATGGACGTCCATCTCTCCTTCAACCATGTGAAAATCGCTACTTCATAAAGGAGTTGCTACACAGCACTTCAGCACCAAGTATCTTATCAAGTCGTGCCAATGATGATTGCATTCAGAATTGCGACCAAGATCACCTTGGGTGTACGGTCTTCCTCAAGACCAAAGAAGATAATCGTATAGCAATGTCATTTGAAGATAGACTGTTCCTAGAGATGATGGAGCAAGGAATGCAGCCTGTCACTGCCTCATACATATTTTTCATTTTTTGCTGCTCATTTTTCATTCTCCTATTAGTGTGCACTGTGCATCCATCCGTATCCATATACGTTGGTTGCAAACACTATAGGAGTAGACAGCGGAGCCTCTCTGCAGCCTTTCAGTGCTAGTGCCCAGTTTGCTGCACTGTTCACGGCTGTCTGAGAGGTCTCTGACTGTGTGTGAGTGCAGCTCACGCTGAGTAGTGTGTCCTTTAGCTACGTCTGGTTGTAGGCCACTCAGTGTGCGTCACTGCCTCACACATATTTTTCTTTTATTGCAGCTCATTTTTTATTCTCCTATTAGTGTGCATCCATCCGTATCCATATACAGTGGCTGCAAACACTATAGGAGTAGACAGCGGAGCCTCTCTGCAGCCTTTCAGTGCTAGTGTCCAGTTTGCTGCACTGTTCACGGCTGTCTGAGAGGTCTCTGACTGTGTGTGAGTGCAGCTCACGCTGAGTAGTGTGTCCTTTAGCTACGTCTGGTTATAGGCCGCTCAGCATGCGTCACTGCCTCACACATATTTTTCTTTTATTGCAGCTCATTTTTTATTCTCCTATTAGTGTGCATCCATCCGTATCCATCTACATTGGTTGGTTGCAAACACTAAATAGGAGTAGATAGAGGAGCCTTTTTTCTGGCTTGTGCCCTTCATCTGCAGCCAGATTAGTATTACCCTATTTTTTGGATCCTCTTCTTTTGCATTGTAGGTTACCTTCCTGCATTGTAATAGCTCCAAAAAGTTAGTGATACTATCGCTTTCAAATTTTTGGTCACATCCTTTTATTTTTTTTTCTAAAAAAAAAACAAAATAAAGTTCACCAAACATTCCATTTCACAGTTGTGTAGGCCACATTAGCTCCTATTAAAGTGTAGTCCACACACACACTTCATAAAATTAGTGTTTCTTATACCTGTTACCAGCTGTTCAGGAATAAGAACACTTAGCCCCCCTTTGTACTTTTCTGCCTATCTTTATCAGTCTACCAAGATGAAGAAAGGCACGTGGGCGTGGAGTTTCAGCAGGGAGAGGACGTGGGGATTCTGCAGGGAGAGGACGTTGGGATTCTGTGCCTGCTGCTGGCACCACTGAGTCAGCATCCCCCAGTTTTACCAGGCAACAGTCCTTTATCCCATTACTAGTAGTGGGAATGTGGACAGAGCAGGAGACCTTGCCGGACACACATCAGGGGATCAACTGACGTGACTGAGCCCCTGTAACCCAGGAAAAAGTGTGGATTGTGCAGACGCCACTTCTGAGCAGCAACTGGCGGGGTTGGAGGCCGGGGGAAATACTAGAGACAGTGGAGCCAGAGGTTTAAGTGGAGCACGGTTACAATCAGTAGTAGTGTACAACAGATATAAAACTTGCTTCAAGTAGGCCTCAGCCTGCTCCATGATTGATCCTGGGCTTCAACACAGCCAGTTGGTGCTCGGAAGTGCAGTCTGCTCAGAGAAAAACACATGCCCCAGTGTTAGTGGGGTTCAGTAACGCCAGCTGCTCCCCTGCTGTGTGGACGACAAAGTCTCCTGCTGCCTCCAAAATCACACTACATCTTACTTTCTACTCGCTCCAAGTAGGCCTCAGCCTGCTGCATGATTGACCCTGGGCTCCAACATCGTCAGTTGCTGCTCAGAAGTGTCTTTGGCATGGGTACTCCCTCCTGCCCAGCCTGGTTCCAGCACGCCTGCTGTTTCCGAGTAGTGTCAACATCACTTTGCCACCAATACATAGTCCTGTCGTGTTGCGGTCAGGTTAGTCTAGTCTATGGTGCCTGCAGTTTAGGTGCTTCCTATGTGGGCTGCGGGTTCTGGTAATAAAGGCTGGTTCCGTAGTGCCAATAGGACAAGCACCCCCTGTAGGACTGTGGGTTTCGGTAACTGCGGCCGGCTTGCGGCCTTGCAACGTTGTTTTTCAGGGGTAGCTTCTGCTACCCATCCGGGTTCCAGCACCGTCAGCTGGTTCTCGGCAGTGCCTTTGGCCTAGGTGCCTCCTTCTCGGTATCCGAGTTCCAGCAACGTCTGCTGGTCCTTGGTAGTGCTTTGTAGCACAGGTACCTCCTGCTTAGTAACCGTGTTCCAGCACTGTCAGCTGGTCCACGGTTGTGCCATTGGCTTTTGTTCCTTCTGCTGCCACTCTGGGTACCAGCACCGTCAGCTGGTTCTCGGTAGTTCCATTGACTCTTGTAGCTTCTGCTACCCATCCGGGTTCCAGCACCGTCAGCTGGTTCTCAGCAGTGCCTTTGGCCCAGGTGCCTCCTTCTTGGTGTCCGAGTTCCAGCAACGTCTGCTGGTCCATGGTAGTGCTTTGTAGCAAAGGTACCTCCTGCTTAGTAACCATGTTCCAGCACCATCAGCTGGTCCACGGTTGTGCCATTGTCTCTTGTTCCTTCTGATGCCCTTCCGGGTTCCAGTACCATCAGCTGGTTCTCGGTAGTTCCTCAGCCTTCTTGTACCTTCTGCTACTTTTCAAAGTTCACGCTTGTGGAAATGGTTTTTGGTTCTCACTCTGGATCTCCCTGACGATGACCCTGAAGACGACGACCCTGAAGACCACACCGAAGAAGACCAAAAAGATGACCCTGAAGAAGATGGCCAAGATGACAAAGAACATGAAGACAACCACCAAGATGCAGAACAACAAGAGACATAAGACGAAGAAGCAGAAGAATAAAAAGCAGAAGGACCAAAAGCAGAAGAACATTAAGCATAAGACTAAAAATCAGAGCAAAAGATATTATCTAAATTCTAAGCAGAAGAAGACTAAGCAGTGTATGGGGGTGAGTCTGTTCCTCCTCGTGGTGCCCCTGGAAAATGCCTGCTGCTGCAGGCCAAACTGAATGCGGACAAATCCTGTTGTAAATCTTTTGTGACAGGCAGAACGGAAGGTGTAATCTTCAAACTTTTATAGATAACAACTACAGGAATGCCTGTCACACATAAGAATATGATGATGAAGAAGAAGAATAGGAAGAAGATGAAGAAGTAGAATATGAAGAAGAATAATAGTTGAATAAGAAGAATATGAAGAATGTAAAAGAAAAGAATAATAGGAAGAAGGTGAAGAAGAAGAAAATTAATAAGGTGAAGAAGAAGTTGATGAAAAAGATGCTGCTGCTGAGGATGATGAAGGAGAAAGTGTTGGAGAAGTAAAAAAGAAGGTGAAGGGCATGGAAGTAGTGAAACATACATATCTAACAAAATATACAAAAGGTTAACATAGTCAATATCTTTGTAACTCTGAACATCTTTAAAAAAAAAATGTATTCCTGCTATTCCATTTGATTGGGCTAAACCTCTATGCCTTTAATGTCTCCTCCACCTCCCCCAATACATTCTACATTATTCTTAGTTGTTTTTCTTCATGTAGAATTAAACTACAAGGAAAGAAAGGGTTTTTTTTAATTCCGATATTTCTGTTCCATTGACTTGAACGGGACTTCCGGGATCGGAATCGGTGATACCCGATACTTTTTTCATATCGGCCGATCCAATCCAATCCGATATTTTTCAATATCGGGTGGTATCGCTCAACACTAGTGCCTACACATCTCAACCCTGCGGACCAGGCTACCAGATTTGTTGCTGCCAATCGCCTCAAAGACACGATTTGGTTTACAGGCCCTGAGTTTTTGTATAGAATATTGCCCAACATGACAGAAACGCCCTTGTTTGAGCTAATAAATCCACATGCTGACATTGCAATTCACCCTCAAGTGTCTGCGTTACATACGGAAACTTTGAAACGCCACCTTGGATCCCAGCGATTCAGTAGGTTCTCTACTTGGAATTCGCTTGTTCGTGCCATTGCCTGCCTGACCCACATAGCTCAGTCGTACAAGACAACCTCACCAACAAAAAAGGAAAGCTGCACCGGTTGGCATCATTGTAAACATGTCCACACAGCTCTCGATCTAGAGCAGTCAAAGAATATAATTATCCGAGCTGTACAACAGGAAAACTATGCCAAAGAAATTGTCTGTGTATCCAATCAAAGACCAATACCAAAAGATAGTGTTCTGAGGAAACTCGACCCAGTCATGGATGGAGATGGTCTCTTAAGAATAGGAGGATGCGTTAAAGAGGCAAAAATAGGTTCTGCAGAGAAACATCCCATGATAGTTCCTGGACAACATCACATAGCTACTCTGCTTTTTCAACATTATCACGAGTGGACAAAACACCAAGGTCATATGTTCACAGAGGGAGCCTTAAGAACATCTGGTCTGTGGATAGTTGGAGCTAAGAGATGTGTGTGCAGATTCATCTTTAACTGTGTTACTTGCAAGAAATGTTGTGGTATGTCACAGATTCCGAAGATGGCAGATCTTCCATATGACCGATTTAGCACAGATCCACCTTTCACCAACATCGGTCTAGATGTGTTTGGTCCTTGGTCTGTGTGTTATGATGAGTCACCGAAGGAGGAAAAATCAAAATACCAGCTAAGTCCAGAAAAACCAGAGAGGTTGGCAGCTATCGGATTGCAGACCCCTGGACCTATCCACAACAACTAGCAATAGCCGTGGGGGGTTCCTACGGTGCCCTAGACCCCTCAATCACAGCCGGAGAACTAGATAGCCTAATGACAGAAAGGGGAAAAACTAAACTGCCCCAGAGCAGACCCCAAAGCAATAGGCAACCCCCAAAATATAATGACGGTGAAGCAAGAAGAAAACACTAACACAGATAGAAAGATAGGTTGAGCAAATGATGGGGCCCAAGCTAACTACATAGGACAGGATAGGAAAGCTGCTGTCTGCCATCCGCAAAAACCCTATCAAAATGAGCCAACCGACTGATAGGAAAAACAGGCCCTGAAGTCGCTAGGCTTCAAAAGACTATATCAGCACTCATGTATATTCTGAAGACAGAGCAAAAGATCAACAGATCAGAGACAAAAATGGAATTCAGCTCACCCCCGGCCGGGGATGGCAGAACTGCCAAAAAACAAGGCAAAACAAAAAACAAAACAAAAGAGTACAAAGCAGAGCAGAAAAACTTAGCTTTGAGATGCAGGAATCAGACTGGTCTCCAAGAATCCAGCAGGAAAATCACCAGCCAGGAAGAAGGGCATCGGCAGCCTTATATCCAGTCCTCAATTCCAGCCACCCAGTCATAATCTAGCTGCCAAGGTGTCTGATAATCAGCCTCACTACCTTCCTTCACCAGAGGAGGGAGTTCATCAGACCTCAATAGTGAAGGGAAAAATGAACTCACAACATCTGTGGTTGTCCGAAAAACCAGAGGAGGCCACGCAAATGGGAAACGATGGGCGATTATGTTCACTTGTCTATCCATTAAAGCCGTCCACATAGAGGTAATTGAATCTATGGACACTTCATGCTTCATAAATGCTCTCTGGCGTTTCATTGCCATCAGAGGACCCGTCAAACATATTTGTTCAGACCGAGGCACGAACTTTGTCGGAGCAGCAAAAGAACTGCAACTGTCTTCCAACTTGGATATGAAGGACGTAGAAAAATACCTAAGTGTACATGGGTGTACTTGGACTTGTACTTTAACCCACCACATTCTTCACACATGGGAGGTGTATGGGAGAGAATGAAAGGTGTCGCAAAGAGTACCCTCGATTTAATCTTCTTCCAAGAAGGATCTGCAAGACTGACGCACAAAAGCTTGACAACATTCATGGCCGAAGTGTCAGCCATCAGAAATGCCAGACCATTGACTCCAATTTCCAGTGATCCTGATGACCCAACTGTTCTCACCCCAGCTCTGCTGCTTACGCAGAAGACCCACCCTAATTGCTCTCCACATGGAGAATTTAATGTTAAAGACCGTTACAGGAGTTGATGGAGACAAGGACAGAGTCTCTCCAATGCCTTTTGGGACAAGTGGAAAAGAACAGTACCTGCCTACTCTGCAACAGAGGAGAAAGTGGCAAACCAGCAAGCCTAACCTCCAGCCTGGCGATATAGTACTAATGAAAGACTGTCATTCTCGAAGAAATGAATGGCCATTAGGTCTCATTACACAAACGTTCCCAAGTAAGGATGGAATCGTACGTAAGGTGTAAGTAAAAATAGGAAAACAAGGCGAGACCAAATTGTTCCTCAGGCCAGTAGGGGAACTCGTTCTGCTGTTCTTGTCCAATAAACACAATAGTGACGTCGGCTGACGTCAAGCAGGGAGTGTTCTGTCCAGCCATATAATTGCTGTCTGGAAAGTCATTTTTGTGTGTATTAACCTTTCATATGCTAATTATACAAATTGTCTCTTCAGAGAGGAAGAGGACTAGAACTCTAGTGCCACCTATTGGAGGTAGCAATCCTAAAAGTCAATGTTGACCAATTAACGAGCCTAGTTACATGACTTAGGATAAAAGCCAAGCCAGAATCTCCATTTGCAGACACTGTGTTTCGGAGTACTGCCCCTCATCAGTGCAAAGTGGGAGATCTGGTTTGGCTGTGAGAGAGGCGTCTGACCGATATCCAAGAAGTATCATTTCTCTTTGCGGAGAATGACATGCTAAGCATGTCGAGGTGAGGAGACTTAAAGCCGCAATGCTCCTCTGGGAAATATGCTAATTATGCAAATTGTCTCTTCAGAGAGGAAGAGGACTAGAACTCTAGTGCCACCTATTGGAGGTAGCAATCCTAAAAGTCAATGTTGACCCTTTAACGAGCCTAGTTACATGACTTAGGATAAAAGCCAAGCCAGAATCTCCATTTGCAGACACTGTGTTTCGGGGTACTGCCCCTCATCAGTGCAAAGTGGGAGATCTGGTTTGGCTGTGAGAGAGGCGTCTGACCGATATCCAAGAAGTATCATTTCTCCTTGCGGAGAATGACATGCTAAGCATGTCGAGGTGAGGACTGTAAGGTAACAGCACCACCTGCTGGCTGTTTAATGCATAGATTCTAGTTTAATTTGCAATGTATTGTGTGATTGTTCCTGTTACATCATAGTAGTCACGCCCCCCACCGGCGCCGTGACTTACCTGCGCACCTCCCGGCGCGCCCCTGTTCCGCGACATGTCCCCACACCTGACATCTGGCCTCCTCCTCATCGCTCCTGTGCGCCTGCGCCCGACGCTCTGACTGGAACCTGTGACGCGGTGGCTCCGCCCCCAACATGGCGGCACCCACCGTCTATTTCTTCCCAGTGTCTTCCCAGGTAAGATGCCTGTGTATCTTTGCGGTGTCGCTGTCCATTCGGCCAGCATTCATCCATCTCCCAGGCCCGGTATCCCTACCTTGTTTGCTCTGCCTGTGCTGTCGCTGATAGCTTCTGTGTTCTCCTCCTCGCTATCGCTGTGTCCCTTTCTCTGTCTCCCCTCTGGAGTCTCCCCCTGTGCTACCATCCCTGGTAACCTGTCTGAGTGCCTCTTGCCTATTGGTCTCTTTGTCTGTTCTATCTTAGTTTCTTATCTTCGTTGTTACAGTCTCTCCTTCTCTTGCAGCCTCCAGTCTCCGTCAGTCCTGAGTGCTCCACGTCCTTGACCCTCTCAGGCTCCGGGTTCTCTGTTACTTCCTCTCTGTTGCTTCTCTGACTCACTACCCTAGTCTCCCTGGTGCTTACCCAGTCGCCCCTTTGGCTCCGGCTGTCACGGTTTCATCCCTTGTGGGCCTGCCCCTAACACTCCCTGTATAGGGGGTGGCTCCACCTAGTCAGCTCGTCCGCGGGGGCTCTGGAGCCGTGACCCAGAGGGTCCACTCCGGGTTGTTCTAGCTTTATCTACCCATCCTAGCACAACCATAACAATAGTGTTGTTTATGACACTGTGAGGGGAACAGCAGCCATTATTCCTCCATTTGTCTTAGGAGAAACTACACCATTCGTGTTCTTCATGCGTCTTAAACAGCCTGCTCTAAGCATAGTTGGTAAGCACAATCTAGGTGTTATAATCCTGTAGTTATAACGTTTGTGGTATTAAATAGGTAAACATCAGCTATGTATTACCTCATGGTTCCTATGTATTACCTCATGTTATCTATGTATTACCTCATGTTACCTATGTATTGCCTCATGTTACTGTGTATTGCAGACTATCTGTATTTTATGCTCTGTGCAGTTATATATTCTGAAATGCTCCTGTTATTGCATTCTACAGTTTCACCCTTTCCTGCCACATCTGCAATCAATAAAAGAAGGTTACAATTTTACAGCCTCTTTTTCTTAAAGAAGATGGGGTTTAGCTACATGTCTCATTGCACACCCTGCTAACGTGTATGAGGACAGTATAGTGAAACAACTGCTGAGAACAAGCTCAGAAGATCTGACGTTACAGAGCCCGCCATTATCCAAGCATACGGTTATTGCATATGGATATTGCAGCAACCTCAAGTCTTAACCATATGTGGCTGTCAGTGTAGGTGCCCAAAAAAAGCATGAATGTTGCTGCTTTTCGTGCTAATTCTTATGGAGGATTGTATAGTTTTTTGCCCATGCTGCGATTACAGTGTTCTGTGTGCCCTCACACATGAGCTTTTGAATACGCTTTGTGTTCTGAGTCTGTTTAATATATGTGATTTATTTATGTGACCAATAAAAATATATATTTTTTGTATATGGGAATGGAATTTTTTTGCTCCGGTTTTCGCTTGTAGGATTTGTATTCATTAGAGTGTCTACGATTACTAGTTGTCCTAACAATAGACATATTGATATGTATCAGTGGATTTTTTTTCTCTTATAAAGGTGTAGCTGCCTTTCTTTCATCCTCACTGTTTTTCAAGAGTTGGGAATGATTAGTTTCAAAATGTCTATTTACAGTGGGTACGGAAAGTAGTCAGACGCCATTAAATTTTTCACTCTGTTTCATTGCAGCCATTTGGTAAATTCAAAAAAGTTCTTTTTTTCTCATTAATGTACACTCTGCACCCCATCTTGACTGAAAATAAACAGAAATGTAGAAATTTTTGCAAATTTATTAAAAAAGAAACACTGAAATATTTCTGTCACAATCCATTTTTGGATCTGTGGCAGATCCGAGCTCTCATATTAAAACTTTTTTCCTTTCAGGCCATCGGGGGTTAATATTAGTTTTTGCCCCCCGGTGGCCGCTGGTGTTACTGCATCATTAGTTTGTCTTCTAGTGAGTTTTTCCCCCGGTAGCCGCTGGTGTTACTGCATTGTGATTAATTATCTATGCAGGTGGAAACCACTCCCACCTTCCTACATAAGCTCACCTGGTACACCAACTAACTGTTGGTGATTTTGTTTCTCTTTGGAGACCAACCAAGCTGGAGTTCAGAAGCTGACAGAGTTCTGTGGATCTTCAGTTGTCTACTGTTTTCAAGTAGCTAACTCTGCTATCCTTGAGCATTGCCGCAGAGCAAGCTGTCTTGCCTTTCAGTTTATTTAACCCCGAGGTGTCTGTAATACCCTTTCCCTGGTTTTTGGTGCAGTTTACTTTATTCCCTGTCTCACCCCCTGGGGAGGAGGGGGTACCTTTAAGTGTACCCCCAAGTTAAGGAAGTCAGGGCACCCCCTTAGTCTAAGGGGTAGTTCAGGGGCCCTGGTTCCACGTCTCCTGTTTCCCTGCAACTGCCCTGTGACAATCACATGGTCATAAGTATTCAGACCCTTCACTCAGTATTAAGTAGAAGAACCCCTTTTGAGCTAGTACAGCCATGAGTCTTCTTGGGAATGATGCCACAAGTTTTTTTCACCCCTGGATTTGGGTACCCTCTGCCATTCTTTCTTGCAGATCCTCTCCAGTTCCTTCAGATTGGATGGTGAACATTGGTGGACAGCCATTTTAAGGTCTCTCCAGAGATGCTCAATTGGGTTTAGGTCAGGGCTCTGGCTGGGCAAGTCAAAATTGGTCACAGAGTTGTTCTGAAGCCACGCCTTTGTTATTTTAGCTGTGTGTTTAGCGTCATTGTCTTGTTGGAAGGTAAACCTTTGGCCAAGTCTGAGGTCCAGAGCACTCTGGAAGAGGTTTTCATCCAGGATATCTCTGTACTTTTTTCCTTCAATGGCAACCAGTCATCCTGCCCCTGCAGCTGAAAAACACCACCATAGCATGATGCTTCCACCACCATGTTTCACTGTTGGGAAGGTGATGAGCAGTGCCTGGTTTTCTCCACACATACCGCTTACAATTATCACCAAAAAGGTCTATCTTCATATCATCAGACCAGAGAATCTTATTTCTCATAGACTGGAAGTTCTTCATGTGTTTTTTAGCAAACTCTATGCTGGCTTTCATATGTTTTACACTGAGGAGAGGCTTCCGTCGGGCCACTCTGACATAAAGGCCTGACTGGTGGAGGACTGCAGTTGACTTTGTGGAACTTTCTCCCATCTCCCTACTACATCTCTGGAGCTCAGCCACAGTGATCTTGGGGCTGTTCTCCCAAGACTGCTCACTTTGCCTGGATGACCAGGTCTAGGAAAACTTCTGGTGGTCCCAAACATCTTCCATTTAAGGATTATGGCGGCCACTGTGCTCTTAGGAACCTTGAGTACTGCAGAAATTCCTTTTTAACCTTGGCCAGATCTGTGCCTTGCCACAATTCTGTCTCTGAGCTCCTTGGCCAGTTCCTTTGACCTCATGATTCACGTTTGGTCTGACATGCACTTGTGAGCTGTGAGGTCTTATATAGACAGGTGTGTGCCTTTCCAAACCAAGTCCTATCAGTTTAATTAAACAGCTGGACTCCAATGAAGGAGTAGAACCACCTCAAGGAGGATCACAAGGAAATGGACAGCATGTGACATAAATATGAGTGTCTGATCAAAGGGTCTGAATTCTTATTACCATGTGACAGTTCATTTTTTCTTTTTTTAATAAATTTGCAAAAATTTCTACATTTCTGCTTTTTTTCAGTCAAGATGGGGTGCAGAGTGTACAATAATGAGAAAAAAAAATGAACTTTTTTGAATTTACCAAATGGATGCAATGAAACAAAGAGGGAAAAATTTAAAGGGGTCTGAATACTTTCCATACACAGTATATATAAATAGACGTAACCGTATAGCCCTTTCGTTTAAACTATAATAGTAAATATCCAAAATTGTCATGGATCAGGTTACTTTAGACCAAAGACCACATAGAACAAGATTAGCTAGTCATAATGAGTAACTGAAATAGAACATAATGATGGCATATCTATCTAGGCTGCGGATTACAAACCAAAGCACAATGGCTACAATGTTTTAGAATATGTCAATATGGATAGAAGTCTTCAAGACTACATATAAATAACACTTACCACATTGTAAACAGACCAGCTACCTAACAGACCATATAATTGCAAAGACCGTGCAATAGCTGAAATATATCACTGGGATAGCATGTCTATCTGGATTGGAACTTTCAAAGCATATAATTTAAATAGCAGCACCATAGCTACAATATATCAAAATGACAATACATTAGTATGAATAGAAGGTTCCATGGCTGTATATGAATTTTACCTGCAGCATTGCAGAGAAATTAACTGAACCTTAAATCTTTAACAGTCAAAAGAGTATAGTAATATATATTAAGCTGCATAGGTAAATAAGTTAAATATAAAGAGCCAAATATAATACAGAAAGAAAAAGAGCAATTAATGCCTAGTTTGAGTGGTCAAAATTATGAACTGACCCTGTACCGGGACCAACAAAGCCAGGGACCTGTAGTACCTCAATGCACATTTCACCCTCTGGGCTTTGTCAAGAGTTGTGGCTCATTAAAAGCTGAGCACTTTAAATAGTTAATAAACACAGTCTTATAATTAATGGATAAAGCAAACAAACGTCAATAATTTGCATATGTATACACACAACCTCCTGAAAACTACTAGGAGGTGAGACGAAAAAAATTGCCAAAAAGTATATATAAGATTAAATACTCTTTATTCATAAAGTTTAATAAAAAGGTAAAACATCATGCAAGAAAAATCAAAACAAAAAAACACTGAAAAAACTCTTCATTGATATACAACAGAGTACAATTGCATGCAAACTGTTGCACAAAAAAAAAAAAGGAATGTGAAATGATGTATCATGAAATACTAAAGTGTTCAGTGCACAAATGCAACAACTGCATGCAATTAAATGATTAAATTAGGCACATATTTATGTGTCGGGAAAGTAAATTCAGAGTGACAAATGCACGAATATAAATATAAAGAACCTAAGTGCGCTGTAAAGACTAGTAAGTATGGAACATATGTCTATAAAACTCTTTAAAAAAAATTATTACAAAGTGACAAGTGCATAATATAAAGAGCTTCAGTGTGCTATAATAGTCTGCATGCTATCAAGCACAAAGAAAAAAATGGCATATAGAGATATACATAAAGTGCATGTGTGCTTGGGCTCCCAGTGAATATCCTCCAACCCCGACAGCGCCGTTTCGCAGAGTGCTTCTTCTATGGGGGCGTGAGAGAAATGGCCACGGAGGTGCTATTTTATACTATAGTGGATCATATCATCACCTGGACATCTAATTAACGCTTCCCCACTACTCCGGTCTGTCCAAATGCAAAGAAAGACATCCAGTATCAGCACTGGAACGCCCGCTTGAAAGCATGGGAACCTGGTGTGAAGGACTGGAAATCACGGTGACCTCAGAGCAGGGAAGCGTACTGCCCATTAACGAGATGTTACTGAAGAACATAAAAACGTATCCCCTGTAATGATTACTTCTAGTGAGCAGAAAAAACATACCGCCCAATAAGGAGGTGTCACACAAAATAGGTAGAGAAGTATACCACTTAGTAAAAAATATTTTCACTGAACAAAAAAAGGGGAATACTGCCTAATAATGAAATATCATTAATAACTAAGAACCCTTATTGTAATGAAAGAAAAAATATTTTTTTCTTTTTTTGAAGTGACATAAGTGATAAAATAAATTAATCATAAATATACTGTGCATATACAATGTATACATTTATACTAAAATTCATTAAATAATAAATGTGTGAGATGTTGATACATAAAAAACAAAAGACAGATACATTTGTTATTCATAATGAATGTACAAATATATACTCAACCAAAGTATAAATATATTATAAATAATAATACCATGATATATATAAAAAAAATAATAAAATAAAATAAAAGTGAAAGCTCGAGCACACATGCACTTTAGGTATATCTCTATATGCCATTTTTTTCTTTGTGCTTGATAACATGCAGACTATTATAGCACACTGAAGCTCTTTATATTCATGCCCTTGTCACTTTGTAATATTTTTTTTTTAAAGAGCTTTATAGACATATGTTTCATACTTTTTAGTCTTTACAGCGCACTGAGGTTCTTTATATTTATATTCGTGCATTTGTCACTCTGAATTTACTTTACCGGCACATAAATATGTGCCTAATTTAACCCCTTAACGACCAGGGGTATTTTTGGTTTTACATTTTCATTTTTCCCTCCCCTTCTTTCCAGAGCCATAACTTTTTTAATTTTCCATTTATATGGCCATGTGAGGGCTTATTTTTTGCGGGACGAGTTGTACTTTTAAATGACATCATTGGTTTTACCATATCGTGTACTCGAAAACGGGAAAAAAATTCCAAGTGCGGTGAAATTGCAAAAAAAGTGCAATCCCACACTTGTTTTTTGCTTGGCTTTTTTGTTAGGTTCACTAGATGCTAAATCTAACCTACCATTATGATTCTCCAGGTCATTACGAGTTCATAGACACCAAACATGTCTATGTCCTCTTTAATCTAAGTGGTGAAAAAAAATTCCAAAGTTTGCTAAAAAAAAAAAAATTGCGCAATTTTCCGAGACCCGTAGCGTCTCCATTTTTCATGATCTGGGGTCGGGTGAGGGCTTATTTTTTCCATGCCGGACTGACATTTTTAATGACACCAAATTTGTGCAGATACGTTCTTTTGATCGCCCGTTATTGCATTTTAATGCAATGTCTTGGTGACCAAAAAAACGTAATTCTGACGTTTTGAATTTTTTTCTTGCTACGCCGTTTAGCGATCGGGTTAATGCTTTTTTTTTATTGATAGATCGGGCGATTCTGAATGCGGCAATACCTAATATGTGTATGTGGGATTTTTTTTTTACTGTTTTATTTTGATTGGGGCGAAAGGGGGGTGATTTGAACTTTTAGGTTTTTTTTAATTTTTTTATTTTTAAACATTTTTTTTTTTTTACTTTTGGCATGCTTCAATAGCCTCCATAGGAGGCTAGAAGCATGCGCAACCCGATTGACTCTGCTACATATGGGCGATGAGCAGATCGCCCATATGTAGCAGATTTACTGCTGTGCTTTCAGCGCCGACCACCGGGTGGCGCTGAAAGCCTTATGCCTGGAACAACCATAGAGGTCTCATAGAGACCTCTGGTTGTCCAGGCAACGTGACGCCGACCCCCGATCACGTGACGGGGGTCGGCGATGACGTCATTTCCGGCCCGGCGGCCAGAAATTCTATTTAAATGACCGCTGTCAGCTTTGACAGCGGCATTTAACTAGTTAATAGGCGCGGGCGGACGGCGATTCCGCTCGCGCCTATTGCGGGCACATGTCAGCTGTTCATAACAGCTGACATGTCCCAGCTTTGATGCGGGCTCAGCGCCGGAGCCCTCATCAAAGCAGGGGAAATGTCTGATGACGGACTGTGTCCGTCATTGGACATTAAGGGGTTAATCATTTAATTGCATGCAGTTGTTGCATTTGTGCACTGAACACCTTAGTATTTCATGATACATCATTTCACATTCCTTTTTTTTTTGTGCAACAGTTTGCATGCAATTATACTCTGTTGTATATCAATGAAGAGTTTTTTTCAGTGTTTTTTTGTTTTGATTTTTCTTGCATGATTTTTTTTCACAAGTATGTGGTGGAAACATCCATCATTACTGATATAATTTATACAATTTTTATATCATTTAGATCATGTATTTTCACATGTAATATACACTTTTGTATTTAAAAAAAATTTAATTTTTTTTTTTTATATACAGTGGGGAAAAAAAGTCTTTAGCCAGTCAGCAATAGTGCAAGTTCCACCACTTAAAAAGATGAGAGGCGTCTGTAATTTACATCATAGGTAGACCTCAACTATGGGAGACAAACTGAGAAAAAAAAATCCAGAAAATCACATTGTCTGTTTTTTTTTCATTTTAGGCTGGTTTCACATTTGCGTTTTTTAGCGCTGGAAAAAAACGCATATGTGCGCATGCGTTTTTTCCCCTATATTTAACATGGGTGCGTATACCTGCGCGCTTGTAAGCGCATGTATGCGATTTTCATGCGCTGCGTTTTTTTGGGGTGTGCATTGGTATTTTCCAGACGCAGCATGTTGCATTTTTTGGCCCTGCAAAAAAGCGCATGCGCACATATGCGCACGTTTTGCACTAAAAATGGCCATTATAGCCTATGGATGCGCATATGTGCGCACTGGCATGCTCATGTATGCGTTTTTTTGCATATGCGTTTTTTTTTTTAACCATGGAATTTAGGGGTTTGGGTTAGAGTTAGGGTTAGTTAAGGGGGTTTAGGGTTAGGGTTAGGGTCAGGGTCAGGGTTAGGGTTGGGGTTTGGGTCAGGGTTAGGGTTAAGTATGGTTTGGTTAAGGGTTAGGGTCAGGGTTAGGGTCAGGATTAGGGTTAAGTATGGTTTGGTTAAGGGTTAGGGTCAGGGTTAGGGTTAGGGTTAGGGTCAGGGTTAGGGTTAGGGTTAGGGTTAGGGTCAGGGTTAGGGTTAAGTATGGTTTGGTTAAGGGTTAGGGTCAGGGTTAGGGTTAGGGTCAGGGTCAGGGTTAGGGTTAGGGTTAAGTATGGTTTGGTTAAGGGTTAGGGTTAGGGTTAGGGTTAGGGTTAGTTAGGGTTTAGGGTTTGGGTTAGGGTTAAGTATGATTTGGTTAAGGGTTAGGGTCAGGGTTAGGGTTAGGGTTAGGGTCAGGGTTAGGGTTAGGGTCAGGGTTAGGGTTAGTAAAGTCATGGTTTGGGTTAGTGTGAGGGGACATCCAATGTTGGAAAAAAATGCAAACGCGGTAAAAACGCACTAAAAACGCATACAAACGCATAAAAACGCTGCGTTTTTTTCATGCATGCTCATAAAAATGCTTGAAAAAAACGCAGCAGTTGTATGCTTTTGTATGCGTTTTTTCAATGCGTTTTTTTGCGGGAAAAACGCGCTGCAAAAAAAAGCAAGTGTGAAACTAGCCTTATTTGCATATTATGGTGGAAAATAAGTATTTGGTCAGAAACAAAATTTCATCTCAATACTTTGTGATATATCCTTTGTTGGCAATGACAGAGGTCAAACGTTTTCTGTAAGTCTTCACAAGGTTGCCACACACTGTTGTTGGTATGTTGACCCATTCCTCCATGCAGATCTCCTCTAGAGCAGTGATGTTTTTGGCTTTTCGCTTGGCAACACGGACTTTCAACTCCCTCCAAAGGTTTTCTATAGGGTTGAGATCTGGAGACTGGCTAGGCCACTCCAGGACCTTGAAATGCTTCTTACGAAGCCACTCCTTCGTTGCCCTGGCGGTGTGCTTTGGATCATTGTCATGTTTAAAGACCCAGCCACGTTTCATCTTCAATGCCCTTGCTGATGGAAGGAGGTTTGCACTCAAAATCTCACGATACATGGCCCCATTCATTCTTTCATGTACCCGGATCAGTCGTCCTGGCCCCTTTGCAGAGAAACAGCCCCAAAGCATGATGTTTCCACCACCATGCTTTACAGTAGCTATGGTGTTTGATGGATGCAACTCAGTATTCTTTTTCCTCCAAACACGACAAGTTGTGTTTCTACCAAACAGTTCCAGTTTGGTTTCATCAGACCATAGGACATTCTCCCAAAACTCCTCTGGATCATCCAAATGCTCTCTAGCAAACTTCAGACGGGCCCGGACATGTACAGGCTTAAGCAGTGGGACACGTCTGGCACTGCAGGATCTGAGTCCATGGTGGCGTAGTGTGTTACTTATGGTAGGCCTTGTTACATTGGTCCCAGCTCTCTGCAGTTCATTCACTAGGTCCCCCCGCGTGGTTCTGGGGTTTTTGCTCACCGTTCTTGTGATCATTCTGACCCCACGGGGTGGGATTTTGCGTGGAGCACCAGATCGAGGGAGATTATCAGTGGTCTTGTATGTCTTCCATTTTCTAATTATTGCTCCCACAGTTGATTTCTTCACTCCAAGCTGGTTGGCTATTGCAGATTCAGTCTTCCCAGCCTGGTGCAGGGCTACAATTTTGTTTCTGGTGTCCTTTGACAGCTCTTTGGTCTTCACCATAGTG